>NW_025764290.1:1200000-1558046 GCF_021365285.1 Talaromyces proteolyticus | reverse complement strand
AATTGGGCAATGGCCCAATTACCTCAGTATTACTTTTTGGCATTTAGAGGTTGGCAGTGCCAAGGAGCCTTACAGTTTTATCAATCTCATCTTTCTTATTGTTTAGGGCTATCTCAAACCATATCTATATATAGAGTTTAAACCAATCTATAGCTTCTTTTTCAAAAAATGTTAAAGCTGTTAAGATCTTGTCTAGTTCTCTATACAGTAAATATAAGTTAACAGAAAAGTATAACTATATTTATACTAGATAACTCCTCAGCTTAGTTTTATCTCCTTTAAATAGAGTTAATTTATTAATCTTAATTCTTATATGTAATATATTTTTTAATTGATTAATCTGTTTTTATAGTTATTAATTAATTATCATTATAGATTAAATATTAGATATTTATTTTTTAATGATACTGAATATTAAAGTTATATTATTATTTATTATAATTAGTAGTTTTTATTAAGATAATATTTTTTTAATATAGTAATTAGTTCTATTGATAGTATTTATCCTATATCATTCTTTAGGGTTAAGATAATAATTCTTTTATTATACACTGAGACCCACTCTAGTTATTATTAGCTGTATTGAGGAGTGATATGATATATTAAATCATATAAAGATTTCTTAAAGATGATTAATAATAAAATATTAAGATTACTAAAGAATAAAGATAAAAATAAAATATAATTAAAATAAAAGTAATATCTTAAAGTGTTATAATATTTTAAATAAGATTATTTTACTAACCTTTATAGTATAACTAATAATAATAATTATAATAACTTATATTAAAGAATTATACTAAAATAAATTAAATATATAAAAATAAGTATATTTATATAGATATTATTTTTATAATATTATCTATAATCTATCTATATATCAATTATATATTCAATCATCTTTCTATTCTTTCTATATTTTTTTTATACTCTTATTATATATCTGAGTATAGATATTTATATAATTATATAATCTTATATGAGTAGTAAATAGATTATATATAGATATAATAACTGGTTAGCTGTGGTATTAGCTGCTTTAACAGACACTTATCCTGAAGTGGTCTAAGACATCCTAATCTGTCCTTAGTCTTGCATATGTTGGTTTCATAACACGGCGAGGCTGTTTCCCGATGCAGCGGCCTCTAAGGTAGATTATATCAATTATATCTATTAAATTATCTAATCTTATGAATATTCTAGTTATTTCATTTTTAATTTTATCCTTTAGTTTTTAATAAAATCAATCTGCTTTAGTCTTATCATTCTATCTAAAATAAAAACTGATTTAATAGAATTTTAATATATAATCTAAGACTAATATAATCTATTTTAAATATTAAATCTATTAGACTATATTATTTCTCTTATCAATTTTTTTAAAGATTAATTTAATTTTTTAATAAATATATTATAATCTATAAAGATTTTATTAATTTTATTATCTTTATTATCTAAAGCCATTTCAAATTATACCTATATATAGAGTTCAAATTAATCTATAATTTTCTTTTCTAAGAATATTGAAACTATTAAGATCTTATCTAATTCTCTATATAATAAATATAAATTAATAAAAAAATATAACTATATTTATATTAGATAATCTCTTAATTTAATCTTATCTCTTTTAAATAAAGTTGATTTATTAATCTTAATTCTTATATATAATATATTCTCTAATTAATTAATCTATTCTTTTAATTATTAATTAACTATTATTATAGATTAAATATTAAATATTTATCTTTTAATAATATTAAATATTAAAATTATATTATTATCTACTATGATTAATAGTCTTATTAAAATAATACTTTTTAATATAATAATTAGCTTTATTAATAATACTTATTCTATATCATTCTTTAGAGTTAAAATAATAATTCTTTTATTATATATTAAGATCTACTCTAATTATTATTAGCTATATCAAGAAATAATATCATATATTAAACCATATAAAGATTTCTTAGAGATCGTTAATAACAAAATATAAAGTTATTAAAAAATAACAATAAAGATAAAATATAATTAAAATAAAAGTAATATTTTAAAATACTATAATATTTGAAATAAAATTATTTTATCGATCCTTATAATATAACTAATAATAATAATTATAATAATTTATATTAAAAAACTATACTAAGATAAATTAAATATATAAAAATAAATATATTTATATAGATTTAACTTCTTCTATAATTTCTTTATAATCAATATACTTTTATTATATACTAATTATATATTAATTATATATTTAATCACCACCTTCTTTATACTTTATTATATATTAAATATAGAAGCTTATATAAAATATATTCTTATATAGATAGTAAACAGACAGTGCCCCATCATAATAATTGATTAACTATGGTGTTAGCCACTTTAACAGATGCTTATCCTAAAGTAGCCTGAATCATCCCAATCTGTCCTTAGCCTTGCATATGTTGGATTAGTAACAGGCCGTCACCCGCTTGTCACCTCGGGTACGATAACTTAAAATGTCGGGATTTTTAGTAGGTGCCCGATTCAAACAATGCAAACAGAGAATTGATATTATAGAGGTCTGAAGGTCTGAGAACTAGATGCATGAAAACAACAGCAAATTTATAGTCAAAACATGTGCATTTTGATTACAAGATCATGCAGTTGATCTGTTTGATTTGTATGATTAGGTGTTGAACCTAATAAAATAATCGTCGTTGAGTATAAGCAGTAGACAGAGTGGAAATCCGTGCATTCTAATTGGTCAATTTTGGATTAGTAAGGTAAGCATTTTCTGACAGGTATCGCGGAACCCGACTTTTGCAAGCACTGTCTGGCCTCTAACCTGGTCCACCCGAGCTTTGGATCATTTCCCTCCATGCTTCACCCATTCCTCCTCGCTGCCGATACCAGTTGCCTACTAACATGAAGATTTCAACTAGAGACAGCTGAAATTATATGACGACCACAGCCGGTATTACAGATCGTGCTCTGCCAGATAACAACAATTCTCTGAATTCTCTCAGTAAGTTATGGTAACGGCTAGTCCATGAAACAGAATACTGATGCCCGCTCTGGGAGTCTTTTAGTCTTTTACAAGAACATACCGTGATTTCAAGCTATATGGCCAACGGGATCTCTGTAATTGTATCACCGCTAAAAATCGCATCATGGCCACCTCAGGCCCTACGAAGCGTGCCTGTGATGAATGCCATGCAGTGAAAGAGAAATGCCGACGGTCAGATCCCTCTGCTGTGTGCGAAAGATGCTCCCGCATAGGACAGTATTGCCAGACAGTACGATGCGCTGTAAAGCCGGGACGGAAATCGAAGATGTCGAAAAAAGTGCCTTATACGCTTCCAACTTCATCCGCCTCCATTGCGCTCACTTCGTTTCCAACGTGCGAGAAAACGGCACTGTCTCTCCCATGCCTATCTTGGAATTCGGGACTTGCGAGTAATCCAATGATATTATCAGATCTGGATCCTGTGGAACGTCACTTCTTGAATTTGATGAAAGATATTCTGGCTCCATCACCCCTGGACAAATTTCTCGTGTGTCCAAGTTTTCACGAGTCGGATCACTCTTTGTTCATCCAGAATATCATCCAACCGACATCCGTCGTCAGAAATGCTACAGTTGCATGTGCTGCAGTTTTTTTTAGAGATCAACTCCCCGAGTACTCCAAGCCAAGTGTTGAGATAGGACACAGACGTGCTGCCCTGGCGCTGTCTGCTCTTCGCTCTTTCAAAATATCCGGCGAGCGGGACTTGGTAACGGCACTGATACTAGGGGTCGCAATGGTTACCTTTGCGATGCATGTTGCAGAAGGTCAACCGTATCTCATTTCGCATTATACACTGAGTCTCATCAAATCTCAACATATGGATCTATCAACGCTAGACCCTTCCATGATAGGCTTTCTTATGTGCTTGACCAGTACGGAGACGTTTGAGTGTCTTTTGCGATCAAGCATTCCGACAATGAGAGTTGACCTTGATGGAAAAGACAGAGTCGATCGCTATCTTGGACTCAGCTCCCCGATATTAACTTACTTCTACGACATCTGTGAGATAAGTTGCTCGATTCGACACGCAAAAGCAGTGCTTCCAGAGATCCTTCAAAGATTGAATGCAATACACGCCGGTGTCGACCAATGGCAGCCGTCAACACCTGTCGACTTTCTTGATCATTTTACACAAGCCGAGGTTGTGGCAATATTGGCACAATCCAGAGTCCTGCGTCTTGCTGCTTTACTTATCATTCGTCGGCTATATCATCCCTATGGGCAATATGACCTAGAGGCTGTTATGCTATCCCAGGCTATTATTGGTGAGTTTGAGATGGTACTCCAATTAACCCAACGATCTATCCCATGCACAGAACTTGCTTATCTGGTTTCCTGCTTCGAACTTCTTGGGACAGATTCAAGAATAAGGGCAATTGAAAGGAGTGAGCATGTCATCACATTCTCAAAGCAGATGCGGTTGCGGTTCCAAATCATTCTGGGCTCAATATGGAATGCAAGAGACCGCGGATGCAAATTCTACTGGTTTGAGTTGAATGACTACGTAGATACGCTAGGCATTCAGTGACAATTAAACGGGGATGGCTTCACTTTCAAGGTTGAACACCTGTCGCGCTGGCTCATTTTGGCAAGTCTCAGACGGCAGTCGTGTTAATCTTCTAGATGGCGATGGGTTTTCGCCCGGATTGCTTCTGTGTCGCTTCGGGGGGAGGCAGCTGTTTCTCGTCAATGTAGTCCGCATCATGCTCTGATGGAACCGAGTCCGAATCCGAATCGTTGTCATCTTCTAGCATCGGGGCTAGCCAGCCCCATCGTGAAATGGTAATGAGCGTTTTAGGATGTGGTGAGGCGATGTGACGGAGCTGGTATAACCACCGCTATCGGAGGAGGCACGTTTGAGGCACGTATCGAATGGTCGCCTTGCGTATTCGCCGATTTCTCAGGTTGACATGTTGTATTGTGCTTCGAGACAATAGAAGCGTCCGGCTGGCTAGTACTTCCATCTGCGAGACACTTTCCACACTAGTCTATAGATCCTAGGTAACCTCAAGAATGCTTGTGCGGCGGTCCTCGTGTGTTCGTTCTAAATTCGTATATTACGGTCCTAGAGCTGAAGACGGTGTAACCAAGTCAGTTGAATGGAGATCAGTAGGTGCTGAGATCCGCTCTTCGGAACAAAGGATATTGGCGTTAGACTAGTGCGTGCTGTCGGCGTGGCATTACAGGTTTGGTCCTTGAGTTCTGTATCATCATGGCTGTGTTGTGGCATAACAGTGAATGTGCCTTACAGAACCTCTCAAACGACCTCTGCCAAAATTCTGCGGCCAAAATTCTGCAGCCAGAGCTATAAATGGCCATAGTCAAGGGATGGTTGCAAGCCATTGAAACATGAGTATAAGGATGATGATAAGTGACAGAGAGTATATGATGAAAGATTCTTTGATGCGGGAACGAAAGTGTTAGTGCATTACGATACATGAATGTATATGAACAATTAGCTGTGGGAAATGGAGCACTTCATTGTAAATTTAGGAGAGGTGAAAGAGCAACCTGGAGCATATGTGGATCAATGGTGCCGATCTGGGGTATCATATAATATTAATTTAAACACAAGTATCTAAAAAAATTAGAAAAAGATTGTATTTAATTTTAATAAGAATTCATTACTGATCTTTAGAAGATAATATAATTAGTCTACTTAAGTAAGCTTTAACTTTTCATTATAGAATTTAAAATCTTATAATATAATGAATTTAATTATTAAGAAAGGAATTTAAAACTAATATATTATATCAATAACTTTAATTTTATTTTTATGATAAGTAATAATTTAATTTCTTATATAAAGACTTAACTCATCTTTTTATCTAGAATTAAGATCAATCTGTCTTAGAGGGGTATGAGGCATGATTAGAGGGGGGTTAAAAAAGAGAAAAAAAATTGAGCGTGTCGTGGGTGCGCGGAAAAACGCGAATACTTTTTAGCGAGACTGTAGGTGTGGGTGAGTTGAAGCTTCACCGCTAGATATTGATGCTTTAGAGCAAGGCTACTAGGGAGGAAGTCATCGGTTTTGATTATATAGTTATAGGAGGCTACGAACCGAAGGCTGTTCGAAGCCGAGTAGGCTTATATTGAAAGTTATGTCAAAGATTATATAAAAGATATCGCTTGATTCCCCTCGAAGGAAGGGGAATCAAGCTTATAAGCCTGAGTCCCAGCCTAGATAGTTGATGCCCAATCTAACTAGATAAAGGCATATAATGCCCGATAAGAGGTGCACCTAATCAAGACCAAGGTCTCCAAGATAGATTGATAAGACATGTATACTAGCCTGGCTCATTACACTATTATAAATATAAATATATTTAATATTCTATTTAAAAGGAAAAAACTAAATAATATCTTTCATATAATCTTTTAATATAATTTACTTAGCTTTAGATAGCTTTTAGTTCAAAGCCTTCTATAATTATATAATCTAAACTGATAACTGTCCCTCTAATAGCCCCACTCTATAGCATCGATATCAAGTGGTGAAGCTTCACCTCACCCACATCTAGTCTTTCTAGACACCCCCGGACACGGCCCTGCTAGGCCGTGTTACATATGGATCGCGTAATTCAGAAGCAAGTAGGCGGGTGGCTGTCCCATTACGTTACGTGATATATATTCCTTACTTTTAGGTTCCTGGTGCTAATTCCACATACTTCAGATCGAACGGCGTTTTCTGCACAATAGAGCAGTTCCCAGAAGTGCACTGTCGTGCAAATCGCGCGTCCACCCAGGCCAGCCACTCTGGTGCGGCAGCAGGAATGACCTGATCATGATTCATCCCGGGATACTCGCTGAGATGGACCTCATTTCCGTCACCGCACGAACTATTCCATAGAGCCCGAGTTACGGATGGCACAACCGCAGTGTCATTCAGACCCTGAACGACCAGGAGGGGTTGAGAGTTGTGTCCTCCAGAGGCTGGAGCCATCTCATTTTGCCACTTCAGCAGGAGGGGTATATCTGTCTTAACTCCTTCCTGTGAGATATTCTCGTCAACTGTCAAGTCAGAGGACAGGGCTCCCAAGGCAACCAGACAAAGCTGCGCCTTGTCAGAAATGGCCATGCGGTCCCGCATGGTATCTGAGAGGATAGTCAAATTGTACGATGGGTGCACGCGTTGATACGCCTTGGCATGAAGGGGCAAGTAGCCAGAGGAAATGACCTCGTCCCTGTCGGCCAGAAACATGTCTACGACCTTGGCAGCTGGTGCCAGTGCAACCGTGCCAAGATAATGTTTGTCGTACTTGACATAGTCGCTCTCAGCCAATTTCCACACTGCTCCTCCTCCTTGGGAATGGCCAGCTGCCATCCAGTTGTCCGAGAAGATGTCGAATGTCTTTCTAGCGGCGATCATGGAAAAATAGATGTCGTTCACTTGCGCCGGATAACTAACATACTTATGAAGGGTGTAATTGTTTCCCAGGCCAGCATAGTCCGTGGCGACTACGGCATATCCTCTTTCGATGAGGAGCTGCCAACTGTTGTAATCGTAAAGGTTCGGGCTATTTGACGGTGCACACCCGCGGTAGATTCCACTGGTTCCATGCGCGTAGGCCACGACGGGATACGTGCTAGAATTCTCCTTTGCCGGTGTATATGGAAGAGCAATGAAACCAGTAGCGGGCACTGGTGACCCGTCGAGATCGCGGGATGTGTATTGAATTCGATATACCGTCGTCCCTGCATTAATCTGGAGAGTTGCAGGATCCAGAGGCTGGAGTTTCAAGAGGTCGCCTGGCTTTGAACCAGAAAAGTTGGCAGCTGTCTCGTAGAAACCAAAGTCGAAATTTTCGCCAAAGGTAGCGAGATCGATTGGATTTGCGTTGTTCAAGGCACTCTGGCACTTGGAGCCACAACTATGGGCTTCTTCGAAGCTTTCGGTGACATTGTAGTTGGACCCTTGTGCAGCTGTCCCCATCCGGACTAGGGAAATAAGGCTGGCCGCAAATAGGAATCTCATTTTGAGAGTTGTCATCTTCATGACTTGGATCGTGTTGAAGCTTTTGTCACTATTTTGAGGCAAGGTATGTAGTAGCTTGAAATATCTTGTAGAATGCGAAAGTTTGATAGGACTTGAATTATACGCATACGTGTATATATATGTACACTGGCATATCGCTGCTTATATTTTGGGTCGGGTAAATATTTACCAATCGGACACAGCCTGTAAGATGTTATCCCTGCTGAAGGTTTCAACGATACACTAGCTCTCTGCCAAGAGCTGTTGGCCATCGGAAAAGGCTGGTCCGAGTTAAATGAATACACGGAACGAAACACTACTTGTCGGATTTTTTGCGTGTTAGAAAAAATTGAGTATAGTGGCAAACTGACACTAATATTGGTCGTAAGGGTTAAGGTGTCAGTAACAAATTTGGGTCACTTTTTAGCATAGCGTTTTGTCGCGTTTTTCGTAACTTTGGGTGTTTGGAACCTATTCCCAAAATACTTAGTGCCAAATATTCCGACACCACATAATGATCACATGGTTTATTGTGGTCCACGATAGCCATTGAGAGTCCGAGAAATCCAAGGCTTGCTCCAATGCAGGGTCCGAAATCCTAGAACCATGTCGGGCTGATGCGACCTCGGAAATAAAAAGGGTATTTTGATTACATTTCGGTGGAAGGTACTATATCCAAACCGGAGCAGGCACCAATTTGCGGAGAAAATGGGTTCATGGAAGCTTTTGGCTTGGGTCGCGGAAGAGTGGGGGAGGGAGAATATCGAATCATATGTCGTGAAACAAACCGGCTTGGCGTACTTGGCATGAGAGATCAGCCCACGTGCATTGCCCACCCCAAACCCTATTTCTGCGATACGACAATTTGTAGTGGATGATGCGACTCGTCCTGAGCTGCTCGGTACTTGGACAAGCTGGTTGTGCCGTCCTGGCAGGGACGATACCCCATCAGCTTGCCATCCTGTGGTGCTGGGATGGGCTGTGACTAAAAGGGTTGATATCCAGGGTTACAACACCTTCATCGTGACTCGTCGGTCCTAACTGGACCAACCCACCCCTGGAGACCGTCCACATTCCTCTCCGGGCAAGTCGATCAGCTTAGTAGAGAATAACCCTGGCTCCTATGTCTCCCAGAAGTCTGGACAGTTATGCGGTCACTCCCGACGATCTTCAGCATACCAACCCCTTAGCATAGTTTTCGCTGTCACCCAACGGGCTGCATAATATGACTCCCCAGTTCGTTGAAATCCCCAGGCGCCCCCAGCCCCGTAGTCCTTACTCACTTCAATCGATCCTTCTATCACCTCCTATTCTCTCTGTAACTTCAAAAAAAAGGGGGGTGGGGAACATCCAAGCAGCAGTGTTTAATCTTATCGTCTTCGACCCTCAGCGACAGCCCCCAACATGACATCCTTTGAGTTACAACCCTCCTCTTCTTGTCTAGAAGACCAGACCAAACAAGTTAAGAAGCCTTTGGATACCAAGGTCGACATTGACTGTGTCGAGAGCGCAGGGGCCGACCAGCCGGCCAGCTACGACGAGTCCGTGGCTGCTCGTCTTCCCAAAGCCCATCAGTACTATTTGCGCCAACGACATGGCACACTGGAACTGGACCCGATCCCAGGCATGGGCCCGGACGACCCTTACAACTGGCCTGAATGGAAGGTGAATAACGATCTACCCCTGGTTGACTGACTGTGAAAAGGAGAGTGAGGAGAGACGAGGTGCTGATGCTCGACATTGTAGAAAATGACCAATCTTATCCTCGTGGCATTTCATGCTTGTATGGGTACCTTCACTGCCGCAGCTATTATCCCTGCCTTTTCAGACATCGCCGAGGAATTCGGTGTTGGCTTGCAAAATGCTAGTTACCTGACTTCGTTGCAAATCGCCATCTTGGGAGGCGCTCCACTGTTCTGGAAACCATTGTCAAACCGCTTCGGTCGCCGCCCCATCTTCCTCTTGTCACTCGCCTGCAGTCTGGTGTGCAACGTTGGCTGTGCCAAAAGCACTACCTATGCATCAGTCGCTGCCTGCCGGGCTTTAGTGGCATTTTTCATCTCACCTGCCTCGGCCATCGGCAGCGCTGTGGTGATGGAAACCACTTTCAAGAAATACCGTGCCCGCTACATGGGTGTTTGGACCCTGATGATCACTTTGGGAGTGCCAATCGGACCCTTCCTTTTCGGTTTCGTCACCTACCGTACGGATTATCACTGGATCTACTGGATCCTGGCTATGGTAAGTCCTCCCAAAGGTGGATTGGGGGGTAGGTGTCGTTAGTGCCATGCTGACGAGGTATAACTGTGACAGATCAATGGTGGACAATTCATCCTATATCTCTTCTTCGGACCTGAGACTCGGTATGTTGGCAGCGGTGTTAACCGTCCACAGGCAAACTGGAAGACGGAGTATCTGTCAATTCGGCGGATTGATCCCACCCCGCTGACCTGGTGGGAGTTCGTCCGACCTCTGACCATGGCCCGCCACCCATCCATTCTCATCCCCGCCTGTGCATATTCCATGGTCTTCTTGTTTGGTAGTGTCCTTGCGACCATTGAGGTGCCTCAGCTGTTGCAAGAGAAGTTTGAGCTGAATGCCGAGCAGCTAGGCCTCCAGTTCTTGGGTGTCATCATTGGATCGGTAATTGGCGAACAGATGGGTGGTGTGCTGTCAGACTTCTGGATGAGCCGACGCGCCCGGCATATCGACCGCAAGCCTGACCCCGAGTTCCGGCTGTGGCTCAGTTACTTTGGCTTTGCCCTGACGATTATCGGTATTATCGTCTTCCTGGTCTGCACTCAGGACTCGCCAGCCGGCCACTGGAATGTGTCTCCCATAATCGGCACTGCTATTGGTGCGGTCGGTAACCAATTGGTAACAACGGTCATGATCACTTATTCCGTCGACTGCTACCCCCAGGAGGCCGCCAGCATTGGTGTGTTCATCACCTTCGTGCGCCAGACCTGGGGGTTTATTGGCCCCTTTTGGTAAGCCACCTCTTCAATCACTCTGGTGGTACTTGCACTGTATAGCTAACCCTCCCTTCAGGTTTTCTCCCATGTTCAAGAATGTTGGAGTCGCTCCAAGTGCGGGTATCGGTTCTGCGCTCGTCGTCGCTATCAGCATTATCCCGACCATGTTCCTGCACTCCAGGGCGAAGGTCTGGCGTCGAAATGAGGGCGAAGAGTAATGATGACTATTTAAAGTGATCGTTGCCGTATGCCGACCAGAAGTTTCGATTTTGTGGAGGGTCGGCTGGGGGATAGATCCGGGTATTGATCAGGACTTTGGGATGATAGAGACGGGAATCGGCATGGGACATGTTATATCTTGCGAAGGCCTACGACTGTATATATGCACGACGCAATCAATAAGTGATATTCCAAGAACAATCGTAGACTGTCAGTATGACGTATATCAGTATAAAATAACAATTGGCGAGCGAATCCGATGAAAAAGGTAGAGGGCGATTGCTGTCTGGAGTGGGTATACACACAAACGCCCAAAATTATAACTAGCTGGAAAGACTCAATTAAGGCAAGAAAGAAGAGGCGGGTAGAGTAAAAATTTGAGTTAACTAGTTAACTAGCCGTTTGGCCCTCTGTTTAACAAATACTATTATTCCCCACGAGGCAGGTCCACCCTATTGTTGTTGTTGTTGTTGTTGCTTTCCTACACTGCTAGAGGCTTCATTTCTAGCCCGCGTCCACTCTCCGCCGATTCCTCAATTCCATCATTGGCCTCTTTTTCCACCGTCTCCCCCCCTTTCCCCTCGCTTCTCGGCATTACTTCATTCCTTCCTCTCTTCCGACATGACGGTCCTTGACGAAGAGAACCAGAGCGAGAGCGAGAGCGATGTTAGCTCCGTCCTGAGTGAGGTCTTGTCGGATAATGAGTTCGACGACGATTCTGCCAGCGATCCGGACTTGGACAGCAAGGATGTGGAGTTTAAGATGGATAGTAAAAGGAATTAGAGGTTTAAGTCTTTATAAAGCCTTCTAATATCCACTGAAATAAGATATTCATAGCTTATAGCTGGGTAAGGTCGTTAAACATGATTAAATAAATAAATAAATATATAAATTTTTATATTAATTAGGATTAATATTAATAAGATACAGATTATGAGGTAGAAATCTGAATATAATCAGTCTATGTAATGGAAATTTGAATATAATTAGAACTCACTTGATATCCTTCTCTTTTCAGAACTATATCAAACACAAGATGAATATATTGATTATTAACAATCTTAGCAGTAAATAGATTTATTAACACATGAAATATATATTTGGAATCTAGAAAAATAGGGCTTTCTAACAGTATTAACAATATAGACATATCATTTGTATTCACAGTTGCCTATAACCATGCATTTGCGTTATAGACGATCCAACGATTTGATGATGTGCTACTTTTACACTCAAAACACCTTGAGAAGTTTCTTCTCGGTATAGAGCCATCTGGATATCAACACCACCGTCGACCCAAAAGGCACATGACGCCACCAAAAATCCTTACATTTAGCCAGGCGTTGCCCGAGCTTTGTAGGATGGCTCCGCCTATGGGTGCTACGGTGAGGGCGGGATTCGAAATGGCAAGGAGTACTAAGCCTAGCCGGTACCCGATCTCGGGTAGCGGGAACACTGCGATCGGAAGGGCGCCGGAGAGACTCATAAAGGCTCCTGACGTGAAGCCGAACATAATAGAGAAGCCGATGGCGATGGACGAGTGCGTGGCGGGGATCCAGACAGCGAATATAGAGATTCCGGAAACAGCACAAACAAAGATGAACATATTCCACCTTCCAAATTTATCGGAGCTGTGGCCGGCGGTTAGACGGCCGAAGAGGCTTTGGGGTATAGACGTCAGCGTTTTATTGGGGGAAGCAGGCGGGCCAGTGACAAGGTTAGCTGGTGTCTTACCTTGCTGCGTTGAAAAAGGACACCAAGTATTGGGACATTTCCTCCGACATGTGCGCCTCCTGAAAGCCTTGAACAGCCAGATAGACAATAGGTGTGAATATGCCGTACGTCAAGATTCCGATGCCAACTAGCAACAGAACAAACGGGAACTCCAGGAAAGGAGCAGCAAGGCGACCAGCGGGGAGCTCCTTGGGCACAGGCTTCGTTCTCGGCCGAACTGTGAAGACTGCTATGATCTGCAAACCAAGGATGATGAAGGCCGCATTCCTGATGGTCTAAGGGTATCTGGTGGTCTGGACTATGTGACTGATCATCAGGGGGAAAATGACACCCCCAACTGATGAACCGGTCACTAGAATGCCCATGGCCCATCCGCGCTTCTTGTTAAACCAGGTCGAGACACAAGTAATTGCTTCATCGCACAGGACTGAGTCAGCATAGAACATGCAAAGAAGGGCAAGCAGGTTCAACTTACCAGGCATGTATAAACATGCCATACCGATGGCACTACACACTCCCTGGGACAACATGAACTGGTAGTACTTCTTCGCCAAAGACGCCACCATTAGCCCAAAGACGTGAAAAATTGTCCCTCCAAGGATGAGCGGCCTCGGTCCGTACTTGTCGTATATTATACCGACGAAAGGGCCCAAGGCGAACAAGAAGAAGAGTTGAAGCGCCGGAATCCAGGAAATGGTGCTGCTGGAGTAATCTTTCAGAGGCCCAATCTTGTAGTACTGCTGGAAGCTACTCACGCCTGATGGAAAACCATGACTGTTAGTCAATTGGATCGCTCCTGGAAACTACAAGGCGGGAGCCTCGAGAGGCATCGGAAAGAGGGAAAATACGTACTGTTGGCCTAACCAGGGCTTGAGAAGGAGCTCACCACGCTCCCAGGACATTCAACCATGCAGCGGCGCCGCCATCCGAAGGGCCAGTGTCTCCCACTTTTGTGGCATCGTCTGGAATTGTCTCTCTAACTTCATCAGGACTCCGCTCCATCTCACCACTGAGATCGGAGTCTGCCTGTCCGGCTTTTTCAGGGACGGTCCGGAAATCATGCACGGGAGTGCTACTTTTGGTGCGGTCCATAGTAGCCATGGTTGTCACACCTGAAAGAAGAAAGGTTCGGTGGGAGTCATTTGCAGATGATTTGTATGCAATGAGGGAAGCGTGCAAAGATAAACTAACTAGCAGGAATATGGTAGCTCTCTTTGTGCAGCTGCTTTCCCCGTGTGAATTCCCTATACTCTGACAAAGCTGTGCGGAAGCTCCGCGGATAATCCGATTTTGAGACTCCACTTACTACTAATCTGACAAACGAGATATCTGCCACATGCATTGGCACTATCGTGCAATCCCAATCTCGCAACCTTCTCCTCCTCGATCGTCAATTCCATTACCGTTCCACGGATAATCCGTTATTGGTGACCAACATGCCGAAAGGCCAGCAAAAGCGCGCGACCCGCCAACAGCCCGTATCCTGCCGTCCTGCAGGTCATGGAAACTGCGCTGCAATCGAGAGGTCGAGAGTTCCCATGTTCCAATTGCGCCTCTCGCGGTGTGACTTGCGAATTAGAAAACGCTGTTCGGCCTCCTTCTGGCCTTGCTCGTTCTCTCGAGTTCAACCTACTTGAAAGAGTCCGCAAGCTAGAACGGTTGGCTGAAAGCCAGAAAGTGTGTCAGAACGAGATTGTAACGCCGCCGCATTCAAGCCAAGGGACTCCTTTAGGGTCAACCGTGTCTCCTGAACTGAGAAGACACCTGAAGCTACACCCCCAGAAATTGAAACCTTGAACAGGGATATTGCCTACTTGGAGAGTATATACAGTGATAGTGAACAACTGGGAAGTCTTCTCACTTTTCATCCACAGCCATAACAAACAATTCCCAGCAAGACAAAATACTCTCAAACAACCTGGTCTTGAAGAATTCTCCAATTGGGCAAATTACAAAGGCACCTGCCTATATAAATCGTTCTACAACATCATTTGAGCCAGTGCGCTGTATCTGGCTCCCACAATACTCAGAAGCGAAAATACGTGCAAGACGTCGATCATATCCACCACATCGTGTACACCCCTTCTCTCTCTGCTCTGCTCTCCAGGGCGTATGCCTGTCTCAGTGTTCCGAATTCAGTCACCAAACATGGTAGGGCCTTTATTTTACTCTTCCTCGGAATTTTTGCAGGCGCTACCAACTCGTGGAAACAATTCGACTTCGACCGCCGCCTATTCTCTACGTGCGCGGAAGCTAACGCCCAAGCGCCTTCATGGGTGAAGGCTCTCGAGCACGTTCTGGACATTACCCACCAAACCATGGGCGTGTCTATGGAAGGTATTCAAGGTGTTACTATTGCTGCGTTTGTGGTCCTAAGCATTAGTGGATTTTCAAGGAGATGTAAGGCGTTGTTTAACATGGCTCTCTTGCTCGCGAGAGATGCGGGGCTTCATGTCCTAGGTCATCCATCGAATGCAGGCGCAGTAAATCTCGCGCGAACAGAGATGGGGCGAAGATTATGGTGGCACCTCGTTGTTTCTGATTGGTATGTGTCTTATTACCTGGAAGAATGGTCGGCTAATGCGTTTTAGGCAAGCTCCAGCCAGGTTCGATGCTGCTGTACGCGGCGTATATCACTGTCACCCAAGGCAGATGGTAGTAAAAAGGCCGTTGAATCTCAACGACGAAGGCCTTGTGGATGGAATGTCTCAAGATCAGAAGCCATTGTCATGGCCAACCGTGATGTCTTACCCACTGCAACGGATTCGCATCGCCGAAATCATGCGTAAGTTGATCGACCGCAACGCGCTGACGATGTCATACGCTGGGGAACTGAGCCATAATTTTATCAGTAACCAACTCCTTTCTTTGTTTCCAAGTCCTGATTTCGCGCTATTAAGCTTCCCGAAAAGAGTTTCATATTCTCAACTCTTGACTTTTGAAGAAAACACGGCTCTAATTCGTTGTAGTGGATATTGACACAGAGCTGCAACTATTCATTAATGATATTCCTTCATTTTTTTCAATGGAAACTATCAAACTCGAAGCCACTTATCAGCTGAGTCCGTTACGTGCTATATGCATTGTTCAACAGGGCTTCTGCCTTCACTCTTTAACCTGGTCACAACGATGCCGACTTCACATTCCCTATTTTAGTCGCGGATTTGTCGAGCTGAGTATGCTGCATCTCGTGACATCTGCCTACACTCTGCACGACAGATCATCAAGACCGAAACTTTGCTCAGCAACTCGGGACTCTTCACCGCAACTCGCTACAAACTCCTTGGAATCCTGACATCGGTTTTCATGGCAAGTGTTATAGTTCTTCTCATGGGTATCAATCATACCAACTCCTCGACGCAGCGTGATACTTTGAGTGGGGAGATTCTGGATGCGATTCGAATTCTAGAACATTCGAGACACGAGTCGGAGACTGCAGCGAAGTTTCTGGAGTCGCTGATGTGCGTTGTGAACAAGTATAAAGTGTGTAAGCCTGCTGCTCAGGTCAATTCGAGGGACATGTATGATGACGGTGCACAGGTGTGTGACACAACCAATACTCAGGCGGCGGTGGGATCGCTGCCTCCCTTGGGAAGCAACGACTTAGAAGACATGGATATCGTACATGAGAGACCAAAGAATGGGGAAGATCTTTCTACGTACTTCAATGGACTGGCGCAGAGTTTTGAACAAGGTGTTGATGTGGGAACCCTTGACTGGGACAGTATGCTTTCAGACCTCGAGCTTTCAATAGAATAGAAATCTGCGGATGTTCAATAGATATAACCTGTTCTTCAATTACGAATACCTCCTACCCTAAAACATATTGACAAGGTAAATAATCATTATCACGCAGCTTGGTCCAGAATGAGAATAACACGAACCAATAGAACTGTATCAAGTATGCGCTTCTATTGGTGAAGATTTGAGTGAGGACGATATTAATGAGATGATAAGACTAGTAGATAAGGATGGTGATAAAACTATTGACTGTTGCTTCCATTCTTTCTGTTGTGTTTTTGGGAAACTAATTGACATAGAACGGTCTTTAGATAAGAAGTTCGTACAGCTCATGACAAAGAAATAGGTAGTGTCATTTTAATCACTATTTAGCCTAGTCTATTTTGCATTCTACATATCATATAAGCCAGGATGATTGTCTCCACGTAGAATTTTCAATCATATTTGAAAGATGTTTGTCGGAGGAAACGTCGGGTTCGAGCCCTTGTCCTTAAACCAATAGGGAATAATCAAGACCATGGATTCGGTTCAATCTTTTACTTGAATTCTTATCTCTTGTGATGAAATCATCGGCTACTTTCGATCAGGAATGGGAAAGTGTGAATCCTACCTTCATTAGTTTATGTAGTAGAAGGAGAAAAGGATTTCTTATAAGATCCGAGGTACACAGAGACAAAATGTCTATTTAATTCATATAGAAGGTCTTAATTTGCCCTATGTCTCGAGATTTAATTCCAATAAAGATGTCAGAGTTACTAAGTAACTCATTTCGTACGATTTTTTAGGAAGTGTAACACGGTCTGGCAGGGCCGTGTCCGGGGGTGTCTGGATAGACTAGATGTGGATAAGTTAAAGCTTCACCCATTAATATTGATGCTATAGAGTAAGACTACTAGAAAGAAAGTTATCAATTTAAATTATATAATTAGGAAAGGCTTTAAATTAAAAACTATTCAAAGCTAATGTAACAGGGATAGACCCAGGGAGCATGTTCAAGCCTAATCCGGCAGGACCGGGGGGCTCAGAGATACCCCAGGGTCAATTATAATATATCACAATTGATACCATAAGACCCCGGACATGATGTCAGTACCCCTCACCTCGCTATATATGCCTTTATCTAATTAGATTAAATATCAATAATCTAAGATAGAAACCTAGGCATATAGGCTTGGTTTCCTATCCAGAGAGAGGAGACCAAGCAATATCTTTTGTATAATCTTTAATATAACTTTCAATATAAGCCTACTTGGCTTTAAATAACCTTCGGCTCAAAGCCTTCTCTAATTATATAATCTAAATCAATAACTCTTTCCCTAGTAGCATTGCTCTATAGCATCGATATCAATTGGTGAAGCTTCAACTCACCCACATCGAGTCTATCCAGACACCCCCGGACACGGTCCTGCCAGACCGTGTTACAGCTAAGTAAACTTATATTAAAAATTATATCAAAAATTATATAAAAAATATTATTTAATTGTTTTTTTTTTAAAATAAAAAATTAAGTTTATATATCTAAGTTTCTATCTTAGATTATTAATATTTAATTTAATTAGATAAAAGTATATATAATAAGATAAGGAATACTAATATTATATCTAAGATTTTATAGTATTAATTATAATATATTATAATTAATTTTTAGAATATTTTTAAACTTTTCAATTCTATTAGATTAAATTAAATATACTTTTAATAAAAATTATTTTACCTTTTTAGTTTTCCATATAGATGTGAGGCCTGGCAGCAGCGAGAGCGCTGCAGGCTCACAGAGGCTTATAAGCGTGCCAACCCTGGAATTGGGCAATGGCCCAATTACCTCAGTATTACTTTTTGGCATTTAGAGGTTGGCAGTGCCAAGGAGCCTTACAATAGATATATTTTCAGGCCTTAAGATCCTACATTCCTGTTCCATGGCCATCCTAATCATAATAATCGAACCAGATTTTTAGAAAATTCAGATATTTAAAGAAATAAACTAACTCATTATATCAGTGAATGAAACTTGAAAATCATTTTTTATTATTTATCATAAAAGATAAACTTGCTTTTTTTAAAAAAAAAGTTAATATATGCTCATATTTTCGTCACTTTCTGGCGCGGCATTTTTGGCCTGTTAGTTGTAATTTTCGGACATTTCCGGACTACCCCCTAAACCATTAGAGTAGAATATTTTGACACTAGTCATTTATCACAAGTTTATATATTTCATTCGTTTCGGATTAGAACCGTTTCAAATGCCAGATTTCATGAAGTGTCAACATTTGTAACTACAAAAATCCAACCCCGATATAGATTTCGGATACAAATAATACAAATATACAATTGATATTTGAGAGGCCTGAAGGCTGAACGTAAGACAACTCTACTCAAAGTTATTCGGTCTAACTTGGCTGTTGAGAACTGTCTCGTTATGGTGTGTTGCCACTTTTTCCATAATTTCTGTATGTCTCATTCTTTCCTGGGGAATACTGAGCCCGACTGCTAAAAGACGATTGTTAACTATATCACGGCAATCATCAGTGAGGTCCTGAATATTGGTCGTAACCTCGTCTCCAAATTTTGCTGTAATTTCCTCAAGTGACAGACCATTGGTCTCCGGGAGGCGTCGGACGAATGGTACGCATGCAGCGGGAACCAAGATAAAAACGATGTAATATCTGACATTAGTTAGTGATACCAGGAAAGGTACTTCGAGTTTCAAATACTCGCAACAGGTTTTCAACGTACTTCCATCCAATATTGTCGAAAGCCGTAGGATAAACCTGGGTATATAAAAGAGCCGTTGCGAAGAGGCCGGCAATGCATATCCCTAACCCGTGAGCTCTCACTCTGGTCGGAAATATCTCACTGCAGTACACGTAACTGCTGGCATCTTGTGTCCCTCCGTAGAACATGATAAAGAGAAAGAGAAACAAGATAGCTGCTGCGTTGCCTCCTTTGTTTGATGTTGAAGCATAGGATGCCACTAGGGCTGTTTCTACAATCATCACAGAAATACAGCCTATGAGGCCATAAGTGAGAACAGGGATCCGTCCGAGCCAATCGAGTAGTAAGGAGTTAACCCAGTTTGAAAAGGCACCCCAAGCTGAAAATATAGTATAGAGGAGAAGTGGGAGCCAGCCATAAAGTCCGAGGTTGTTATAGAGGAGAACTTGGTAGTTATTGATGACTAGGACGCCGGTAGACTGAGAGGCAAATCTATACGCTAGGTAAGCTGAGAACACGATGTTGTACCTGGTAGTGAAGAACAGACTCAATCAATAGCCCAGCTAGTATTCTCTTTCGGTATGATCGTCGCTTCAACATATCCCAGATTCCAAATACTTCGTCCTTCTTTTCAAGCTCTAGTTGAATTAAAATTTGGTAGAATTCTTCATTCGCGCCATAACCAGAGGAACCATCTCCTTGGTCATGTAGGTCTCGCAGAATATCCAAAGTTTGCTGATCTCGGCCTTGTGAAAGAAGCCATCTTGGAGATTCTGGAAGCCAGGCAGATCCGGAAAGGAGGATGAGGGGAGCAACGACCTGAAGGCTTAGGCAAAGCCGCCATTCAACTTCAGGCTTAGAGAAATAACATCCTAGGCCAGCTAAGGCAGCTACAGTCTAATGAAAGTTACCAGGTCAGCCAAGAACAGGGCGGGGTGATATATAGGGAGTGTAAGCTTCTCACATATCCAACCACAATAAAAACTCCGTGTGATCCTTTTCAATAATTTAGCGGGTATCCAGATCATATCGAGTCCCTGAATGGGGTTGTTACCAGTCATTCGGCCCCGTTGTTTTGCAGGGGAGAGCTCTGACTGTGCTAGATAGTAAGTACTTTGAAGAATTGATATTCAATACGTTGGGTGAATAATGTGTCATTACCATATATGCAGGTATGACTACCTGCATCATCCCCACACCTATGCCACTTAGGAACCGGCCTACCAAGATCATTGCGATATGAATAGCGCCTCCTTGGATAGCAGACGAGACGATGCAGATGGCGCATATTGACTGGATAGATTTGCATCGGCCAAATTTGTTTAGGACGTAATTAACAGTAAGAGCTCCGATAATACCGCCCCCATAGAAGAGACCATTTGCCGCTATCACCTTGTTAGCTTTGAGAGATGGTAACATTAAACAAAAATATTACCGCCAATGATATCGTTTGCTTTAGTAGCATTTGGCCCGATAAGGGAGAGATTAAAATAACTAAAGAAGGAAGGAAGTCCAAATACTGATGCAATAATAGACGAACTATAGCCATAGGAGAATGATCCAAGTGAGGCAAACAGGACGACTGTCAGGTTATAGGCGTTTGCTTTCACCGAACCAGACACTTCATTGTGCTCTCGAGAAGCATGTAGCTTGGTAACCATGTTTCACGTTGTAATATATCAAAAGATCCGTGTGTTTCATTGCGAGAAAAGGAGGACAATGAGTGAGAGTTCCCTAATTTTTATAATTGCAGGTGTCAATGTATGCTTTCCACACTAGTCAATAAACTCTAAGAGTGCGGAGCCATATCGTTTACAATAATCCCATAAACAGGGGGTGCATCCCACATGGGGAAAACCTGGAGAAGTATGGGGAATACAATCCATACACACAATTGGATAACTGAAAATAAGATTGGAAAGAGGAGTCGGGCCGAATGCAGATTTATAAGGCCGAACGACCGATCCCACTCTATTCCCCACATTACGTTGAAGTGCCTCTCACATTCGAAGTTACCGAAGTCAAATCCCAAGGTTTACGTAAATTTCACCCTATTCGGGCCGAATTGAACCGAATCGGATAAACAAAGAAAGGAATGGGGAGAGAGGTAGTTGTATGACGAAGCGATGATAGGTGCCAATGCTGTGGCAATCGGGAAATGAGGAGATATGTCAAGACGATTCTTTCTTAGTACCTGAGGGTATAAAAGGTGATCAAATGTCAATGCTTGCATTTGTAGTACCATTAAGCTCATTCTTCTAAGTTTTGGAAACAAACTATTCTTCGTCTACAAATCACGGCACTATGCAATTGAACGTCAAATTTCCGAGTGATGGGGAAACCATTGCAGGCATACTTTTCCGTCCTGACGATGCCCAGGGAAAGCTACCTACGGTGATATGTGCTGGTGGATGGTGTTATACAAAAGAAATTGTCCTTCCACATATTGCTAGAATCGTGAATGAGGGCGGTGTGCAAGTTCTGGCTTTCGATTATGCTGGATTTGGGGAGAGTTCGGGCAAACGCCGCCAGCATCTTGATCCCTGGCAACAGATTTCGGATTATCGCAACGCCTTGACCTACGCAGAGGGTCGAGATGATGTTGATCCTTCGCGGTTGGGCTGCCTAGGTATATCATACAGCGGCGGGCATGTTCTGATATTAGCCGCGATTGACCCACGCATCAAGGCCGTTGTCAGTATTGTGCCTGTGGTTGATGGTTACAATAATTTACGCCGCGCACATGGCGAACGGCGTTTCGCAGATCTGGAAGCCGCTATTCTTCACGATCAAAAAGCCCGTGCAGCTGGTAAGAATGAAGGGAAGATCGCCATGGCCTCTCGCACACCCTACGATGAGCTATCTGTGTGGCCCTTTCCTCGTGTCAATGAGGTCTTTACACAGGTGAAAGAAACAGAGGCCCCTTTGCATGAGCACTGGAGCACGATGGAATCAGCTGAATTACTGTTGAATTATTCCGTATCACCTTTCTTACCACGCGTTATAAACACGAATGTGATGATGATTGTAGCTGAGGGAGATAATATTACGGCCTGGGACTTGGAAATCGAAGCATTCAACAAGATTCCGTCTCCCTCCAAGCAGGTCCAGATTCTTCCCGGTGTCAGCCACATGAGTTTGTACTCAGACCGAGCTGATACTAACGTTGCAGCCGTACATTCTAGGGAATGGTTCTCTAAGATGTTATAGGATACACCCTAGCGACAGTAGGGGATTATCTTTCAACAGCTATGACGGGATTTTGAAGTGAGAAATATTAGGGAACCTTCGCTCTTAGGATTTTCTTTCTTCTCCCAAAGTTGGCAGGTTGTTACTGGTTTCATTCGACAAAAAGGCTTCTCCCACATCAAGTGAATATTTGAATATGGGTTTATTTATCTGATCTGCGAAAGTCCCCGGATTTCTGTGCTTTCCACTCAACCCTTGTTTAGTTATTGAAACCTATGAAACAATTACTTTTGAAATATATCTGAGTATCTCAACACCATGCTGCAACGTTCTCAGTATAAGTTTTTACACTGCCTACGGCAACTACTATCATTTCTAACGAATGAAATCATATAATATAGAAATTAAAAAGTATTTACACATCTAACAGGCTCCTTGGGCGCAGCTTAAATCCTGTTGATGATCAATAATTTTACATTATAATCTAGTATAAACTTTATTTGATGTTAATAACTAGCTTTATTAGATAAACTAATTAATTGTTATGATGATAATAAAAAGAGTTAACATAGAAACAAAGTAAATTTTCGGCAGAAAATCAAATTTTTTACAAGGAAGTATTGTCGTTCAAGTTCACTGTAAAGTACCTTGATCCTGAACGGTGTATTGGAAAAGGTGTGGATTACCCTGCTATATGTGAGATGGTGGGAAGTATATCGCGTTGACACAGAAGCAATCTACGGACAGTACCATATGGAGGCTACACAACAAGCATCCTATACCGAACTGCTGCAGTCCATTTCGTCAACAGGGGGCCAGAAGCTCACATCAACGGATCATGCTATACATCTCCAACGCATACACAGAACATAGGCCGACAGAAACCTGACTTCACTACTCCATAATATATTAAAGGCTTTCGATAATATCTCCCAACAACGATTGTTATATAATTTAAAGAGAGAATAAATAAAGTAAACACTTATATAATAGATAGACGTTCTTTTAATTATCATTCTTTGATATTCAAACTTTAAGAAGACATAGCACTGTCAGTATCCATTTAAATTGGAATTTCAAAGATCCTTACTGATACTAATCCTTTATCCCTATCATCAATGCATAATCAACTGATCAGTTGATTAATCTAATTTTACAGACAAACATTAGCATTATACTAGATATATAAAGTTTAATCAATTTTTTTGATTTAAATCCTATTGTAAGGCTCCTTGACACTGTCAATCTCTAAATGCCAAAAAGTAACACTGAGGTAATTGGGCCATTGCTCAATTCCAGGGTTGGCACGCTTATAAGCCTCTGTGAGCCTGCAGCGCCCTTGCTGCTGCCAGGCCTCACATCTATCTAACTAAAATACTTAATTGATTTGGGTAGGAATCGATTAGAACTAGGGTTAAAGCTTAATTTTCGTTAGCGGTCCCAGGGTGTTACGAAACCAACATATGCAAAGCTAAGGACAGATTAGGATGTCTTAAGCCACTTCAGGGCAAGTGTCTGTTAAAGCGGCTAACACCACGGCCAACCAGTTACCACGACCACACACAGCCCGTTTGCTACTCACACGGGATTACACATTACATAAGCAACTACACTCGGGTATACAATAAGAGTGTAGGAGAAGTGTAGGAAAAGACAAGAAGGTGATTGGATATACAATCTGTATACGGACAGATTGTAGGGATATTGTAGGAACGACATCTATATAAACACACCCATTTGCATGTATCTAGTTTACCTTAGCATAGTTCTTTAACATAAGTCACTACGATTATTACTATCAGTTACACTGTAAGGGTCAGCAAGGCAATCCCACTTGAAGTACTACGGCACTTCAAGGCATCGCTCCTACTTTAGTTGTGTCTTACCCTCACCTTTACCCTTCGGCAACCTTTGTACTTCGTTACTAGTTACCCTCAAGGAACCTCTGTGTGGTTCAACACATCGTATCGCTCCTCGACACAGCCAGTGACAACTAGAGTGGGTCCCGGTGCGTGACAAAAGAACTATCGTCTTGACCCCGAGGAACGATACGGGACAAGTACTATCAAGCAGGGCCAATTACTACATTAGGAAAGTATTACCCCAACAAGACTACTAATCATGGCAGGCAACAATGCAACTCCAACACCCAGTACCACTGGAGGACAAACACCCAGTGTTCAATCCGTAATGGCAGTCAATCAACAATTACGTGAACGAATTAGCCAATTGGAGAATGCATCACACGCAAGGATTAAGATCAACAAACCAACTCCGTTCAAAGGAGATAGGACCAAGCTGAGGAGTTACCTAGCACAAATGCAGTTGTACTTTTCTGTCAACTCGCACTTGCTGCATGGGGAACCAGACAAGGTCTTGACAGCTTCAACGTTCCTAGAAGGAGAAGCTATGGATTGGTTTGAACCCTATGTACGGGCATGGTTTGAGATAGCCCCAGATGACAGGGAAGACGAGATCGATGAAACCTTTGCGGACTACAATGTATTCGTCAGAAAAATCAAATCAACCTTTGGAGAAATCGATGAGAGAAATAACGCAGCTCAGAAAATTCAACGTCTGAAGCAGATCACATCAGCCTCAGACTATGCGTCGAAATTCTACCAGATCAGCTCTCATCTCGGATGGGATGATGAGGCCAAAGCAGATCGATTCTACCAAGGACTGAAAGACGACATCAAGGATGAGATAGCCAGAATACCCACTAGGCCAGACAATCTCACGGACATGATTGATGTAGCAGTCAAACTCGACAATAGGCTCTACGAACGACGTATGGAAAAGAAATACGGCGGAAACTGGAGCAGTGGCAAGAAACCATACCACCACAAGAAAAGGGAGGACCCGTATGGACCTCGACCTATGGAACTTGATGCCACTCAAGAACAGCCAAAAACGAAATTCGACAAGTCAAAGATAAAGTGTTACAACTGTGGGAAGACGGGCCACTTCAGGAGAGAGTGTAGAGTCAAACCACAAGGACGACAATTGAATGCGACAAATGAGGAAGACAGAGAGTCTTACCCGAAATACGACTATGACGACGCGGAACAGTATGAATCGGGAGACACCGAAGAGTTCCCAGAAATGGACGAAATCCCAGAAAGCCAAGGGTGGCGACAGTACGAAGGGATGAGTCAGGTCGAAAAGATAGAAAGCCAATTGAACGAAGCTCTGAACGACATCGAGAGTTCAAAGACGGCTGACAAAGAAAAAGGAAAGCAGAAGCTTTACGAAGTTCGGACACACCTCGAGAACAAGTGTGGAGCCGAGTGCAGGGTAATCTTTGAAGAGAAAGACCACCCAGGGCACGGATTATTACATTGGACCTTTTGCACAATGGATTCATGCACAATCCATGGGGAAGCAAAAGAAAGCCAGGGCTACTTCCCAAGAAAGAGGAAGCAAGCGAAGATATCAAACTGCGAATGGAAATTGACGCAGGAATGGAACACCATCAGCCCCTCGAAGAAAAAGGTGGTGCAGCTCAGTGAAGCTGGGAGTTTCGAAGAAACTCGTAACCCCGAAATAGGCAGAAAAGACGATGATCCACGAGATGGATTCGTAAAAGCCTGGATGAACGACTACATTCAACTACCTTATGGCGAAGACCCGAAGAATCAGCCATGTGTCCATACCAACCATGACCTCACCAGAATTGAAAGGATGCAGTGCATCATAACACCATGGTATGAGAAAGAAGGAAGAATGAGCGTAACGAAACAAATGAAGGAATGGAAATGCCAGACGGCATGGTGCAATTGCTTACAGCTTGAGCAACATCCAAAGCATCGGATGTTATCATGGAAAATCTGCTACAATGACGAATGTATAACGCACGTACACCCTAAAATTAGGGCTGGGGAATTTCCAAAAGGGAAATGGCCGCAGCATGCGGACAACTGTGCATACGAAAGGGCAGAACTCAACGCAACGGCTTGTGGAAGGCAACTAAGAACCACAGTGGCCATATACGGAATAGAGATCGAAGCAATGGTCGATTCGGGAGCAACGCACAACTTCATGGATAAAGAAACAAAACGAACATTGAAAATCTTGGGAAGGAAGAAACCCCAAGCAGTACCCATCACAGGACTCAGCGGGGTGAGCCTGCAAGAAGGGGGAGTCACACATGAAACAGGGTGGTTGTCCATGGTATTAGGAAACCATCACGAGATGATCAACTTTGACGTCGCAGAACTGGGACCAAACGACATAGTTCTTGGAATCCCATGGCTCAAGGTTCATAACCCGGAGATAAACTGGGGAACTGGCGAAATCAAAATGAATCGTTGTAATTGTGGACAGATATCTCAGGTAGATGAAGTCACCGGACAGGCGGGAGACTTGAGTACGACGGAAGAAGCAGACGACTTGACTTCCTCGTGGACTCTTATACGGAATGGGACCAAAGGGGAGGCCATTACCGAACACCTGAAAGAGGAGTGTCAGATCGCGGCAACCGCAGAACCTGAACTACCTAAAGAATATGAACGATTCAAGGAATTGTTCAACGGAACATACAAGAAATTACCTGAACACAGTGAATGGGACCATACCATCCCATTGAAAGAAAACGAAGAACCAAGACCTCAACGAATCTACCCCATGTCAGAAAATGAGACGGCAGCACTTAAGAAGTACCTGAATGAAAGCTTGGAAAAGGGATACATCAGACCCTCAAGCTCGCCAGCAGGATACTCCGTACTCTTTGTGGGAAAGAAGGGGACTACTGACCTACGACCATGTATAGACTACCGACAACTGAACAAAATCACTATACGAGACAGTCACCCATTACCCCTGATTTCGGAAATACAAGACAAAATACGAGGAAAGAAATGGTTTACGAAACTCGATATTACGGACGCGTACAACAGACTGAGAATCAAGGAAGGAGAAGAATGGAAAACTGCATTCAAGACCAAGTTTGGACATTACGAATATCTGGTTATGCCTTTCGGATTAACCAATGCACCAGCAGCATTCCAACGGTACATCAACCATGTAATCGGGGATTACCTATACGACTTTACTGTCGCATACCTCGACGACATATTAATATTCTCAGACAGCATGAACGATCACGTACGACACGTAAGGATGGTCCTACATCGCTTACGGGAAGCAAAGCTACAGTTGAAGCTTAGGAAATGCGAGTTTCACGTACAAGAAACGGACTTCTTGGGACACAGAATCACTCAAGAAGGGATCCAAATGGATAAAGAAAAGGTACAGGCGGTACGAGACTGGCCTACACCAAAGAACGTTAAAGAAGTGCAATCCTTTCTCGGATTAATCAACTACTATCGACGATACGTGAAAGGATACGCAGGGATAATGAATCCCATATTCAAACTGTTACGAAAGGACTTCGAGTTTGAATGGACAACGGAATGCCAGAAAGCATTCGAAGAAGCGAAGCTTCGGCTCACCACCGCACCTATACTGATGCAACACGACCCGGAGAAACCAACAGTGTTGGAAACAGACGCTTCAGATTTCGCAATAGGAGCAGCAATGATGCAGGAAGGACCAGACAAGAAACTACGACCAGTAATGTATTACTCAAGGAAAATGCTTGATGCAGAACTCAATTACGAGATTCACGATAAAGAACTGCTAGCCATAGTGACAGCACTTCGACATTGGAGAGTCTACTTGGAAGGAACTAAGTTCCCAATACGAGTTATCACGGACCACAAGAACCTCACCTACTTCCTCACAACCAAGGTTCTTAACCGAAGACAAGCGAGATGGTCGGAATTGCTAGCAAACTATTGGTACGAAATAGAATACCGCAAGGGAAAAGACAACGAACGAGCAGACGCTCTAAGCAGGAGACCGGATCATGAAGAAGGAATCAGATCACCAGAACCAGCCCTGTTCAAGGAAACAGATAGGGGAACACTAGTACATAATCCTCAAACGGCAATACTCGCAGCAACACTAGAAGGAGTAACAGACTCGGAATTACAAGACAGAATCGCAAAAGAAACCGAGCAAGACGGACTGATATTCAACATGGTAAACAATGAGGATGACCGAATCACAATGACGGAAGAAGGATTAGCATTTTGGCATGGTCTAATCTATGTACCAAAGACACTCAGAACGGAAATTATCCAACTTCATCACGACAACATATTGGCAGGACACCCAGGAGTATCAAACACTCTAGAACGAATTACGAGGAACTACTACTGGCCAAAAATGATTCGAGACATCGAGAACCACATCAAGGAATGCGACCAGTGTCACAAGAACAAGATTAATAGGCACAAACCTCATGGACTAATGCAACCACTGGAAGCACCAGAATATCCATGGCAATGGGTAACAATGGATTTCATCGTCAAACTACCAAAGTCGCAAGGAAACGATTCGATACTTGTGGTAGTGGACAGAATGACTAAATATGCGCACTTCGTTGCAACCACGGAGCAATTGACAGCAAAACAATTAGCAATACTGTTAATTGACAAAGTCTTTCAGCACCACGGTATACCTGAGATTATGGTCTCAGATAGGGGACAGACCTTTGCATCGAAACTATGGAAATCCATGATGGACCTTATGGGAGGAGAACAGCGGCTGTCAACCGCTTACCACCCACAGACGAATGGACAGACTGAACGAACGAACCAAACATTGGAACAGTATTTACGCCATTACGTCAATTACGACCGAAATAATTGGGCAATGCTACTACCTATGGCACAAATGGCCTACAATACAAGCAAGCAAGCCACCATAGGAATGACACCATTCAAGGCATACACAGGAAAAGAAGCAAGAATGCCAGGAGAACCCAAATACAAGCAACCAATCGCACAAGAAGCAGAAGAAATGGTCAACGCAATGAAGGCGTTACACCAGTATTTACACAATGAAATTGAAAATCAAGGACAACAATCGGCAAGAAGATACAACCAAAAACATCAGAAGGGACCTGATCTCAAGAAGGGAGGGAAGGTCTACCTTTTACGAAATTTAGACGCCAAAAGAAAGGAAGACAAATTGAACCACCTACGAATTGGGCCATTCGAAATTGAAGAAAAAATCGGAGAAGTCAATTACAAACTAAAACTACCAAAAGCCATGAAAATACACCCAGTGTTCCACGTTTCATCATTGGAACCAGCGCCATCAAATGCAAAACTCCAAACAGATATCATTGTCGAGCAAGAGACATATGAAGTCGAAGACATACTAGGAGAAAAGCAAGTCAATGGGAAATTTGTCTACCTGGTCAAATGGAAGGGATACGATACCTCAGAAAACACTTGGGAACCTATCGAGAACCTCGCGGATGCTCCAGATGCATTAGAGGATTACCGACGGAGGAACCCAATTCACCAGGCGGAGACATTGGCAGGTTGGCGAACAAGGCCTCAAAATCCACGTCGGAGATAGCATTTAGTTGCATCTCTCTCGTCGGAGAAGGAGGAGGGATGCCATCGGGATCCTCCTCATCTAAGATCTCCATCACGTTGGAATCATGATCCAACATTTTCGAACCTCGCTCTTTGAGAAACTGCTGTTGTTTGAATAAACGATTTATTTTCGCGGACAGATCCGCCTGTTTTGCAAGAGCATCGCGAAGCTCTTGATTAATACGATCCTCAGCTTTCTGAAGATCTGACCATTCTCGCTCACTATGAAATCGCTTTTCGCATTTGCGACCACGACGTGTGCACGACGCACAGTTTCGACTTTTTGAATCCATTATGCAAATCTCGTTTTTACTTTTGCAATATTCGCACGGATTATCGACGGGGAAACCGTTTCGACGGATGCGATCGGACTGGGACACACGATAAGCCAGACGGTCCTTTTTAGGAGTCATGTTGACGCATTTCGGACACTCACCAAAGGAAGCAGGGTCACGCTGGGAACGAGGGCGCGTCTTCTATTTATACCTTTGAGGACAAAGGACTTCAAGGAGGGGGAGTGATGTTACGAAACCAACATATGCAAAGCTAAGGACAGATTAGGATGTCTTAAGCCACTTCAGGGCAAGTGTCTGTTAAAGCGGCTAACACCACGGCCAACCAGTTACCACGACCACACACAGCCCGTTTGCTACTCACACGGGATTACACATTACATAAGCAACTACACTCGGGTATACAATAAGAGTGTAGGAGAAGTGTAGGAAAAGACAAGAAGGTGATTGGATATACAATCTGTATACGGACAGATTGTAGGGATATTGTAGGAACGACATCTATATAAACACACCCATTTGCATGTATCTAGTTTACCTTAGCATAGTTCTTTAACATAAGTCACTACGATTATTACTATCAGTTACACTGTAAGGGTCAGCAAGGCAATCCCACTTGAAGTACTACGGCACTTCAAGGCATCGCTCCTACTTTAGTTGTGTCTTACCCTCACCTTTACCCTTCGGCAACCTTTGTACTTCGTTACTAGTTACCCTCAAGGAACCTCTGTGTGGTTCAACACATCGTATCGCTCCTCGACACAGCCAGTGACAACTAGAGTGGGTCCCGGTGCGTGACAGGAGCTCAGGGATATCCCAGGTGTCATGATCAAAGGGTTTTCACCATAGTGAAACCCTTCAGGCTATAGATAGATATTCTTTATATACCTTTAGCTATATCTATGAGCTTTAGGTCTTTCTTATATATGATAGAACAATCTTCTATATATAATTAGAATATATACATGTTTTAAATTATAATATTGATAATATATTCAATGTTTAATCTTAGAAAATATTAATATTTTTTTAATATAATAGTTTAACTGCTATATAATTAATTAGTTATTAATATATTTATTTAGGGATTACTAGATCTTATTTTCTAATTATTATCATTTATCTAAGAAACATTAGACTATTCTATTTTTATTTTATTATTATCTATCTAGAGATTGCTAGATTATTTCATTCTATATTATTATTATCTATTTAAAGATTGCTAAATATCTTAATTCTAAAAAATAATATAAAAAATATTATTTATATTAACATCTTTTAGATTGAAAAACTTTATTTATTTTATTATTTTTAATTCTTTTCTATCTTTTGATATTCTTTTTAAGCTTTATTAAGCTTTAATAATTTTATTATAATGTTTTTCCATCTCTATGAGTATAATAATTAGTACTATAGAATAAGAATTTAGAATTAGTTAGTCTACCAGTTTCTAAATATAATAATATTATATCTATAACCTATATTATATAAGGTACTCAGATTGGTTAATTATAGATTAATATATCTATTCAATCTAACCCTCTATGAAGGCTTACTTATGCCACAGTAAAATGTTTAGATATATAAGTTTAAAGGAAGTAAGAAGAAGAAATATAATTAAATATTGATTAATTGATTTTATTTATAGATTATTATTAATTTAAGAGCTCTATATTTATTAATTAATTTTTATCTTTAGTTATTTATTATGCATGCCAATAAAGGCATTGGCTTAAGGAATGGCAGTGTTATAGTCAAAGGGCTTTCATCATAGTGAAACCCTTTAGGCTATAGATAGATGTTTTTTTATATATCTTTAGCTATATATATGAGCTTTAGGTCCCTTTTATGTACGATAGAACAATCTTCCACACATAACCAGAATGCACACATGCCTTAGATTATAACACCAGGGGTCAATTGTGATATATCACAATTGATACCATAAGACCCCGGGCATGATATAAGTACCCCTCATCTCGCTATATATGCCTTTATTTAGTTAGATTAGATATCAATCCGGGTGGGAAACCAAGCAATATCTTTTGTATAATCTTTGACATAACTTTCAATATAAGTCTACTAGGCTTCGAATAGCCTTCGGTCAGAAGCCTTCTATAACTATATAATCAAAACCGATAACTTCCTCCCTAGTAGCCTTGCTCTATAGCATCAATATCAATCGGTGAAGCTTCAACTCACCCACAACTAGTCTTTCCAGACACCCCCAGACACGGTCCTGCCAGACCGTGTTACAAAAAGATTTAGATTATGTAACACGGCCTGGCAGGACCGTGTCCGCGGGTGTGTCACGCACCGGGACTCACTCTAGTTGTCACTGGCTGTGTCGAGGAGCGATACGATGTGTTGAACTATACAGAGGTTCCTTAATGGTAACTAGTAACAATGTACAAAGATTACTGAAGGGTTTAGATAATAGAGTAACACAATTAAAATAAGAGTGATGCTTTAAAATGCTGTAGTACTTCAAGTGGGATTGCTTTGCTGACTCTTTCAATATAATCAAAGTAACTTATAATATTAATTATAATGACTTATGTCAAAGAACTATACTAAAGTAAACTAGATATATGGAAATAAATGTATTTATATAGATTTAATTTCTCTATAATTTCTCTATAATCTGTATACACTTAATGTATACTGATTATTTATTGATTGTATATCTAATTTTTATTCTTTCTATACTTTATTATATACCTGGATGTAGATATTTATATAAGGTGTAATTCTGTGTGAATAGCGAACGGACAGTGCTCAACTGTGGTAATTAATTGACCGTGATATTAGCTACTTTAAGGGCCACTTGCCTTAAAGTAACTTAAGACGTCCTAATTTGTCCTTAGCTCTTGTCGAAGGTAATGAAGTAGGCGCTTCCCTTTGTATCAACATCGACGGAAGGAATGTCCTGGATCTTTGGGGTGGCTATGCAGATGCAAGCCAGACCGAACAAAACCATGGGGCAAAGCCACGATTACTGGAGTTTGGCCAACTACTAAGTTTGTGGTTTCGTAACATATCCTTCTTTGGTACAAATAAATTTGATACCGAGTTGCTTGCTCTGGATTCCTGCTTTACACAGGATGACGAATACATGGATTTCATATTCCGAAGGGAGCAACAGTGATGGGAATCATTGGTCTATTCATTTGGATGAGGAAGTACATGATGATGCCTACTGCTTTAACCCGGATCATTGGATTGAAGAACCAGATCTTCTTTGGCTCCCTTTGGTTTCGGGCGCCGTGTCTGTACTAGCCAGCACATTGCCAAAAACTCATCGTCTTTTAATATCACTCGTTTGTTGTGGGCTTTTGATATTGGTTATTTCTATGAGGAAACTGCTGAGGGGAAAAGAAGATGTGAGATCGATCCATTCGCATTCACACAAGGATTCAATTGTCGGCCAATGCCTTTCCGGGCTAATTTCAGTCTGAGATCCCAGGAAAAAGCTGCTATTATCCAGGATCAATGGAATGATGCTGATAAAGATATTGACCTTATTTTGGAGAAGACTCGCACTTCACAGAAGAAAAGCTCAGTGAAATTACTCCCATTCGTATGGGTTAAGATATCAACACAATGCAATGCAAGCCCAGCTTTGGTTACCAAGAGGACAAGTGCCGTTCTCTATCCCACTGTGTGTGTTGTATATTTTCCTAGCTAATGTATGCCTATTTATCTGTACCTAAAAGTCGGCCTGGACGATATTAACAGATCTATTATACGCCGATATGCAATAGACTTCAGGTCTTTAGGCAAGGGTATTGATGAAAAATGGACTGAACTCTCACTTTCGAAAAAGTAATTGCTTTATCTCCTCCTACTTCTAATAGCCTGGATAATTATCTGGTTGTTTTCCTTCTTACTATGTTGATCGTGCTTGTCTCTTTTGCACTCCTCAACTTCATGTACGTAGTGAGTTTCCACCGATCTCCTCGTTTTTTCCTTTCTCAGTTTACGGTGGAGGCATTGACTACATTCTTGTTACTCCTGTGTTTGCTTAAATCTCCTACATATTGATTAGATAAAGGTTTAGTTAATATAAACGTTTCTTTTCAATTATCTTTTTCTTAACTTCAATCTAGCGCTAGATATACCTATTATCAGATTAAAAGTTATTTTATCTCAACGAGTCAATATGATAGCAACTATATAATCACTTTTAAGTCACAATTGTGCGTTAACTCTAAGGAGCTATTATTGTTCCCCTTTATTGTACAGGACTTCTGTCTTACACTAAGAGTTAAGCATATCGTGCCAATCATTTGTTCCATTACTTATAGTGCACGCTGTAAAGCCACCACGGTTGCCACGAGCACAGGGACATGCCTACACAAAAAATGCAGCTGAAACTGGAGACTATGTTATTCCATCAGAGCTAGTTTGTTATCTGCCCGCATAATATCAGAAAGAGCCAAATAAGCATTCCTTCTAACCCTTCACCGCATCGCGAATTGCACCAAAAGCGGCTTAGCGTCGTAGCCCTCATTTTGAGACGACGATCTCCTCCAGATTGGGAAAATGGTACACCGTCGTCGCTCTGGCCCAGACTTGTTTGCATGCACAATGCAAGGATACCTCGGTCAATCTCGAAAATTGGACCTAAATAGGAAACTTGCTCACAAAACGCTCAGGTAGCCTCCTGGCAAGACCCGCATGTTCTGAATATAAAAGAACCACTGTTTCCTACCAATGAACATCCATTCCCTTCCTTGTAGAAAGGATATCTGTAAAATCTTCTTCTTTTCTTTTCGTCGCTTACCTATCCCTACTGTTCTTTCTAGCCGAATTTGGAAATGTTCTCTCTTACTGCTGGACTACTGCTTATTGCAGGCGTCACGGCCTTTCCCGGCAACAGCCTTCACAGCCATGGATTGGCATCAAGAGATACAAACCAACCAGACCCAGTTCCTGGCCAGTCACCTTTATTTGCAACATATCTAGGAAAACAAACGCCACTACAAGCCAAATACCTCAAAGCCATCCCTGCCACACAAAAAAGTGGCAGAAACAGCTCCTCTGGCCAATTCAACGACGACAATCTCTTCCAAAACTTGCTCAGTGCAGAGTGGGCAATCTACAGTTTTTATCAGCAAGGGGTTGATGCCTTTTCGACTCAAGATTTCACCAAGCTAGGCCTACCAAATACCACTTACGAACGTATTCAACAAATCCGAGATAATGAAGCTGGCCACGTACGCATTTTTCAAGACCATATTTCCAGCTTCTCTCTCAAGCCGGGACCTTGCAAGTACGACTTTCGGTTTGGCGAAAACGCTGAATCGTATTTGGCAATGCAGGTCTTACTCGAGCTTTCAAGCATGTCTTTTCTCACTGGACTCATCCAACAAGCTAAATTAAATTCGACCAAAGCCGCGCTTGTTGCTATTGCAGAGACCGAGTCTCGACACAATGCCTGGGCACTGATTGACGTGTGGAACTCCAATCCCTTTGCTGGTCCATCTGACACAATCTATCCATATGCAAATCAAATCCTCGATTCCACCAACGCTTTCATAGTTCCTAGGACCTGTCCGAAAGAAAACCCTCCTTATCCGTTCCCCAACCAGCATATTCCAACACTAGACTTCGTACGCAACACAACAACGGGGCGACCCGGTGCAGCTATTCAGTTCACCTTCCCTGATCAGACCAACCAGCCGCATTTTGAATATGGGAAAGAATATCATGCTGTTTTCTTCCACGGTGTGAATAACATAACTGTTCCATTTGACACTACGAAACATACATCTCGTATTCCGAAGGAATTCGACCAGGCCACTGGCTTAATTCTTGCGGTCATTGCTTCCGAGCCAGGGGCTCCAATGGAGGAATTCGTTGTGGCCGGGCCCCTCGTTTTGTTACAACAGCCTGAAGGATTGACCTTGCTTGTATGATTTAGTCATCTTTGATGTACACGTATGTATATTAATTTACACCCCAGTTCTTAGAATTCTTTACCCATTCTCATGCCAAAGTCCAAGATCAATTGTCTGTATATGTGCATGCAGTTGTATTGGTCTTCACTTCGAGATGTATCTGTTCTACCTATGTTTTCTGTCAGCTTTATGAGGAATGTAAGATTGATTAATAGAAAAGCCGCATGAAAATGAATGATTTAAATTTTATAAGATCGCAACGATGTATAGGCATGCACCCTGATTGGTGCAGACAATGATTTAACTCTCTATTATTGCATGTCCTCAAATCACTAACTTAGTGGTGCATTAATTCACACCCAAGCACAAAACCAAAAGAGGTATCAATATTCTCTTTATTTTAAGATATTGGTTATTGTACAACTGAGAAACACCTTCTGATTACCAGCAGAAGGTTATGAGAATAGAAAAAATGTCCGTGGTTTCATTGTACATCTCTTCTTGAATCCTTTTATCGTATAAGCAACTAACTTTTTACACTTTTCTTTCGAGAAGACAATATGACGGTGCTTTTCAGGATTTCCACAGGGTCAGATAGGAGAGGATATCAGTGGAAGAATTCAAGCACGAATAATTACTCTTTGAGATCACGTGTAAGGTAGTGTTTGTAGTCCTCGCCTTCCCTAATAACACCAGCCACACAGCCTGCCTCCTTTTCCTTCCTGGATATTTGGAGCACCAAATATTTCTGTTAAGAGCTCTTTCAATTAGCTTATCTTTCAGTTATCAGTGGTTTACTCTTCTATGTTTATGACAACTTGATCCCTACGCCATGGATGGCATAGAAACAGATGCTACGGTAGGGGCAGACGCTTTGACAGACATGCTTAAGAATACTTCCCTTGGCGATCATGAATATGAGTGCTTGCTAACAAGGTATCTGACCTAATAGGTGCTGTAGGAACAATTCTATGAAGATGTAGAAATTGCACGATCTTTAGATTATTTTAAGGATAAAGACCTGAAAATCGCTATACAAAATATGAACTGCTTTTGAGACGTAAAATAGACAGTAAGAAAACTACTGTAAAACCTTCATAAGGCTGCGTTAAAATCTGCAAAGTCATTATAATTAATGAGTTTGTATTATGCTTAAAATTCCTTAAAAATCCGACTCCTGCACCCTTTATCTACATGCAGCAAATTAATTGGCTCCTACCTACTTAGACTTTCTATCAAAGAAAAATTATAAGAAATCAGCGGCTGAGGCTAATTTCCAGATCAAATGATAGTATATTATAACAAAAGCGTTAATCTATGTATAAATAAAAAATGACTGAAAAGAATATAAATTATATAAATTACCTGTTTTAAACTACTAACTCTAGTTTACGTGATCCCCCTGTAGGCTTACTATAGGGGTAGGGGTTGGTAGAACATGAATATTTTGATTCTTATATCAAATAAAGCTATACTAATATATCTAATATAAAGAACTATTTACTGTTTCTTTTACTATAAGAATTTAATCTAACATTTATAAATTATAAATCAAGATATATAATCTATCAAGGTCTTTAACATATATGTCTAGGACTTTGCACTGCTGTTTGACATGTTCTATGATAGAAAGGAGTGTCTTATGCCCTATTTTAATATCAGCTATGAGTAGGTTGTTTCATAGATTAACTTCGTCTTCAAAACCCGAAATTATACATATTCCTCACTCGTGAGATGTCGACGATTCATGCCGTTTGGCGTCAATGCTATCAGTGAGGTGGAGAAGTAGATCACATGTCCCAGGATAGCCAGCGTTCCATATACATTGTTAAGATAGTTAACATCTCATATATATCGCGGGACTCATCCTTCCAGAACCAGAGCATTCTCGTCACGTCTAGCACAGCCTCCTTCCAACCAACAGGCAAAAACGGTTTAAGATCTGTATATCGCACAGCAGCTAGCAAAACGAATGCGCTTCTTGTACATGATCGCAGCATCAACCACGTACCATGGTGGCGGTAAAAGAAGCCTTGTCGATTCTGCTGGATTCGATCTACGCACACCTTCAACCCCTTGCGTAGATATACCTGGTCACTCTCACGATATGGACTACCGTGGACTATGTTCACTATGAACTGCCAGTAAACAGTTTCTTGGCAGTCCAGAAAATGACCGTTGAGAATGAAACGTAGGGCGTCGTCTTGCTCCTTACCGGAGTCTCCACAGTTGAATGCTAATGGTTCGGGGAGAGAGTGTAGCCTGCGGCAAACGTAATGAAATCAATTAGACAATATAAAGTATGGCCATATATTATCATTCCGTGTGAGGACAGAGGATAGAAAAAAAAGCAACTCACCACGCGTCCATTTGCTCTTGGAAATCGGAGATGACATTCTGCATTTCGGTATTGTGGTGCTTGTCCCCTATGTATCTGAGCACTCTATTCCGGAGCCTCTGTAACGCAATTTCGGCTAGATAGAAGTACCAAGCCACTTCATCCTTTGTATTTAATCGGTCGGGAGGAGACGGAAAGAAATTTGGATAAGAGAATTCTGAGTCGTTCATTCGTGGCAGATTCAACTCCAACCGAAGTTCGCTATTATATAGTAAGCGCGGTTAAATGCTGTTCGTACCTATCATTGCCAGATTGTTTCCTACAGTTCAGACTTAAAGCATGTCCAATAAATATTTTGTTCCTGGTTCCACTTCCCCTCTGAACTAGCGCTGGTAGCGCCTTCATGGTTAAAAAGCGCCTGGCAGCATGCTAGCGCTTGCACAAACATCTTGCGGGCGTCCAACGGCCGCAACGTCGCCATCAGATACATACCTGCAATGAAGAAGCTCTGGGCTGCAATAACTCCACCATCGTAGAATAACGCTCCCATGCGTATCTGAGCAGCAAGGAAATAGGACTCGGCCTGGTGAAAAGTGATAGAGTCATCGAGCGCGGGCGGGGAGAGCCCAGACATGTTCTTCCGAAATGGAGTGGAGATAGATCCATGAGCGTAGATGAGAAGCTAATTTTCAAATAAGCGAATTGCATTGCATCAAGAACGTCTGTTTGGTTCGGCAGTAGGGAAAGGAAGAAGGTACTAGTAGGCAAGACATCGCATCCCAGCCGATTCCATTCAAAGTTTTCACATGCTCTCTTATGGCTTCCTCTTCCAGAATTGGATTAAATATGTGAACGTTGCCAAAGAAACTCTGTAATAAGATCTCGGATGTAGGGAGGTCGATGTCGACCGATAATGGTAGAGTTTTCGGGTCTGAGTAGGCGTTCTTATCCGCGATAGGCGAAATGGGAACGAGCCGCGACGAGCAATCACAGTCTTCAAAAGGAGGCCACTGAAGAACTGTGTCAAGGTTTATAAGATATCGCGCCCAGTGTGTGCTAGGACCGTCTACCAACGAGCTAAAATCGTTCTGAGAAGCTGGGAGTGAAATCTGTCCAACGCCTGTAGAAGGAGTGGCTGGTAGCTCATTAGCTCTGGGTTGGATCAACTTTTCCAGATCGTTTATTTTCTGCAGGATAACCAGACTAGCAGGATCGAATCTATAAACGAATTCTTTAGTTAAAATAAGCTTATTACCTTACTGGAAGTGGCAGGTGGACTAACGTGGAAGGATTAGTGTATCCGTATACACACTCCGCCCCCAGCTTCAAACATGCTGTGCATGCTGGTCGTACATTGTCGCATTTAGTTCGTCGGAAACGGCACGTATGACAGGCTTGTGAAGCTCGTTTCCGAGGATACACCGCCCCCCGTCGGGAATGACGGGGACGAGGCTTCTCGGCGAGATCGATCGCAGTTTTATCCACTCGCATCAGAGACTCTCTTTCGTCGCTATCGTTCGGTACAGACCGCGTCTCTGTACGCGATTCATCATCGGTATCATCGTGGCGCATAGGAGCGACGCCTTTCCAAGAGGTCTGCATTGCATCCATTCGGCTTAAACCCTGCAATGTGGGTCTAGTTTTCCTAATAATTTTTCGCGATATTGGATCCGGCTCTCTGAAAACGCCAATATACTCTTCTTTATAACCGATATAGCTGTTTATCACTGCATTCCGATATCAGAGCAGAGATAAGAGGATAAGAAGAGGATAAGTACCTAGCGGAGTTTCGGAAGGAGGCAGTTGGCGTCGCCCCCATGCGAGCTTAACCCAACTCCATATAACGACAGTCATAGTCAGGAGCCTTCCCAACTCCATTGATAAATAGACTGAAACAAGACCAATGGAAGTTGCTTAGTCCTCCGGTTTTCTTCCCCGCTTGGAACGAGCCAAGACAGGAGAGTCGCGGGCCCTTGCATGGTGAAGTAGCCGCGAAGGAAAATGGTCGTCTGACTGACAAGGAACGGTGTACCAGTTGAACACTAAAACCCCTTAGACCATTGAGCTGAGGAGGGCCCCTCTTTAGTGGAGCAGTATAAAGTTCGAATATCATGACACGACAAAATAGCCGTAATTTTCACCATGTCCGACTGCCCTAGTGCAAAGCCATTTTTGACCAGGTTTAATGTTTAGGTTTATCTACGGGCAAAAGCCGGCCCCAATGAAAATATGTCCTTAAAAAATGTCTCTGGGATTTTTGAGCTCCTCCTAGTATGAGATCTCGATTTACACGGGTCATCAAAGTCACCTGACATATAACCACGGTATGTTATTGGGGTCTATTTGGATGCCTTTAAGCTTTACAGGAAGGGGCTCCTTCACCGTGTGCGGAGTTACGGGTCCGTGTGTTTGACCCGATAGATTCATGGTTAGTTTGAGCTCCAGATGTCTTATATTCTTTGGGCGTTCAGGACTATATATACACATATATGAAAATTTTGAAGGGTAGAGGCTTCACACATCACCGCTTCAAATACTTTTACTGTAGAAAGAGGCATATTGCCACGAACCTCCTGCTTTCAAGCATTTTCATTTTGTCTTTATATATGTCTACACCTTAAATCAGGACGTGACCAGGGTGAGACAATAATTCACTATGCAAGCAGGAGAAAAACCGACGCCAGGGACTCATAATGTTGAAAAACTTCGAACAGCTGGCTCCGAGCCTGTGAATAATGTTCAGCAGGTGCTACTAAATATTCAAAATGTGCTGCCGGATGATGACTTTCCCTGGTATAAACAGCGGCATTTGCTGCTACTCAACATCTTCATGATAATTCCCTACCTATCATCTACAACAAACGGCTATGATGGGTCTATGCTCAATGGCTTGCAATCCATGAATCAGTGGCAACAATTTTTCAATTTTCCCACTAGTACGCGACTCGGATCCCTCTCCAATGGTGTTATTTTTGGCCAGATTGTCGCCTTTCCCATTGCACCCTGGCTCTGCGACAACACCGGCAGACGTTTTCCTATCTTCCTCGGATCTTTTCTGTTGGTCATTGGCGCCGTCTTGCAGTCTGCGTCCCAGAATTATACTATGTTTCTCATTTCACGCATGGTCATTGGCTTTGGAGGCCTGATTGCTGTTGAAGCATCTCCCATGCTTGTGAGCGAGCTAGCTTATCCTACTCATCGTTCAGTCCTTGTCGGCTACTATAACAATCTGTGGTACCTTGGTGCATTATCAGCAGCCTGGATCACCTACGGCACATACTTCATGGGACCCAATTCCTCATGGGCATGGCGGATACCCTCCCTCTTGCAAGGGTTTTTCCCTCTATTACAGGTTCTTTTCGTGTATTTACTGCCCGAATCTCCAAGATACCTAGTCCAGAAAGATCGTTATGACGACGCTCGCAGGGTACTGGTTAAATACCATGCCGGTGGGGACGAAAACTCTTCCCTTGTAGATTATGAGATGAGGGAAATTATCCTACATGTCGCCGCCGCGAGGGCCTCATCCAGTACACGATATAGAGAGTTTATCAAAACAAGCGGCAACAGACATCGCCTCTTCATTGTCATACTTGTTCCCTGCATGATGCAACTCTCTGGTAACGGTCTGGTCGCATACTATTTGCACCTTGTTCTTAGCTCAATCGGATTAACTTCGAGCCCGCAGCAACTCCGTATTAACGGTGGTCTGATGGTGTTTAATTTAGGCGTCTCCATTCTCATGGCTTCACTGATGGAATTGGCCGGTCGCCGCCGACTCTTTCTGTTCTCTACAGTTGGGATGCTAATCTCCTTTGTAATATGGACCATCCTATCAGCTATCAATCAAGAGCAAAATTTCCAACACGGCTCGCTAGGAATAGGCGTTGTAATTATGATATTCGTCTACCAGTTCTTCTATAATGCGGGGCTTAATGGTCCCCCATGGGTCTACGTCACCGAAGTGCTTCCCACCCACCTTCGCGCGAAAGGTACCAACATCATGCAGATTGCAGGCACATGCGCTCTAATCTTCAACGGATACGTCAATCCTATAGCTATGGAGGCAATTACTTGGAGATACTACATTTTGTATTGCTGTGTAATCGCCGTTGAGATTGTGATCGTCTACCTTGTGTTTCCGGAAACGAAAGGTCGTAGTTTGGAAGAGGTCGCTGTGCTTTTTGATGGAGAAGCTGCGTTTGGTGGAAATGATCTGAAGAAGGAAATTGAGAAAATTGAGGCGAGCGGTAAGGAACAGTACATTTAGGTAAGAATGAGTTGGGCATACATTGTTTACGTGTAGAATGATAGTGAAGCTATTTTATAGCTATTCATGTTTGGCATTGTTGTTGGAAATTCTAATTCTACCATGTCACGGAATTTACCCCTACAGCTGCATAATCTAGGCAAAAGTGCAGTGCCTGAATGAAATGATGGGTAGAAAACCTTGCGGCTCTGGCTTAGGGGATCAAAATGTGTGAGACATTACTTCCTATTTGGCTTTAGATAGTTCGCGAATTGATTATTAATCTAAAATGGGGTAATATATTTCTATCTGTTATATAGCCTATTGGAGGTGCCGGTATCAGTGTTAAGTGTATGAGGGTTGTCAGGTTTAAAATAATAGCATACGGTAGTACTCCATAGTAATTAGTAGTTGTTTAGGGTTAGGAGTTAGGTCCTAAGTGGAGACATTGGTCTGTGGGGCTCTTATTCCCGTCTGTTACCGTATGACCGCCTATGTAACAGTACCCGGCACAGCTTGTGGGGTGTTGACACCCTAGCCAATAGCCACTTTTATTTCGTTCCGGCAGTCGCGTGGTAGCGGGGCCTTCCCACGCCTCTTCCCGTAATTGAATACAATCGAACATGGGAAACAAAGGAAAAGGTATGTACAAGGGCTGTCAGTGGCTTATATAGGTTGTTATAGGTGTAATTCACTTGTGGATAATGATTTTCCATTCCACAAATGTTGCGAAATGACTCTTAAATTTCGCCATGTGCCATGGTAATGCAACTCAATCAACTAAAGTGAATTGTCCTGTTACCTCAAAAATACGCGGTGGAATGAAGGCAGTCTAATCAAAGCAGAATGAAGTAAATCTATCGCATAGAATAAAGGTGTGATGATGAGAAATTGTGGTCGATATATCTTGGCAGTAGATTCCGAATGGACAAGGAAACCCAGGATTTGATAGAACTTGCTTTTAAATGGAACGACCCAGCGAACCCCAAAGCCTTCTGTGCCATGCTACGGATCTCACAGCGATCTCCATATCCATCTTATGCTAGGCTTGTCGAAAAAGCGCAATGCCCTCACTGAAAACACTCAAGTGGTCTGTCAGGTTAGCAACAGACGTTCCATTGGCATGGGCCATGCTTGAAGAGCTGATCGTATTCAAGTTATAGATGGTGATTGCTGACGATGACCCCTCTACACTTAATATTGCCTCTTGGCATGGCGTGGTGGCGTTCTGAGCGGCGCTCTGAGCGGCGCAACCTGTGCCCCCCGTTAGTTGGTTTGTCAAAATAGATGGACACCGTATTTTGTGGAATAGGTTGCTTACTGGCGTCGTTGTTATGAAAGAATGAGTAAAGGCCTGCACCATAGACCAGTTTATCGGTGGAATCGACAACTCGAAGACCCCATCCAAGAGCGCAATTCCCAGTTTTACCTGCACATGTCTTGTGGAAGTCAGGATCACTGTAAATCGTTATCTGCTGTCCGTTTCCGTCCAAGTCACTGGGAACAAAAAATAGTCAACGACTTTAAACCTTCAAGAGGCAGGATAATTAATTCATAAAGTCTTACTGGTCGGTACCCCAGGGCCAAACGTTCTCCATATATAAACCACTAACCTCGGGCGTGATATGCATCGGCATGTACGCCGCAATGCATGCTGCATTGGGTGCGTCGGGTGGGATTTGTGTAGCGGGGGTTTCAAGGCACTGCTCGGTTTGCAGGTTCGAGCCGGTAAATCCTCCAACACGAGTATGAACGTCCCACATGCCTGACGGACTGTTCGCCGGAGAGTCGAGGTTCCATTCAATCAGGATGGTACCGGCCTGTCCACCCTGTGTGCTGACAGTCGCATCTGACCACTCCACCTGGCCACTGTCGCCTTTATTTCCAACCCTGACAACAGCCTGAGGGTTTGATGAGTCCTGGAAAAAGCTGCCAGCAGCCATATTCACTGGGTATGCTTCTCCCACAATCTTGGCACTAGCAGGAATTGTGAGTGTACTAGTGATGAGGTAAGTACCCGCGTCCATGTAAACAATCCTGTCAGTCGAGGTGGCCTCGTTGATCACCTGCTGCAAGGCAGCTGTATCGTCGGTTTTTCCGTTACCTGTAGCCCCACCGCTTCGAACGCTCGAGAAGGACGACCAGCTATAAGACTGGTACTGGGGCCTAGATCGCGCATAGAAACCATTTCCTTGAACGAGAGAGTTGGGCCGGGTGTTCGGTGTAATATTTCCTTCTATTTCTTTTGGGCCATCTGGTGTGTAGCTGTGTCCTTCACCCCAGCCGGCGATGGTGCCATCAATGCCAGCCAGAGATGTCGCATTATTAGCTCCTTGGACAATAATGGGTTCGTTCTGGGTGGATACATTTTCCAGAATAACACTCCCTGCAGATTCTGGTAAGGAACTTGCACTGTGGAATGTCTTGATACCAACGCCGGTGTTGGTGAAAACACTGTCTAACACAGTAATTGAACCCACTGCTTGGGTAGAGGTATTTCCGGAGGACATATCGATACCAGCCTCGCAATTATTGATATTAATATCTTTATATGTCCAGCCCCAATTCCAGAAGTGGCTAATAGCGGTTTTCGCATTATTGTATGTCAAGTTTCGAGTGGTGAATTGCTGGCTACCCAGACCAGCTCCGATATTTCCCCCGTTGAATATTAGATCTCCAAAATATCCACCAGACCCTGAGTTGCCATTACTATTGGAAAGTCGTATATGCGCATCGATGGGAATCATGCACTCACCACTTTCGATGAATAGCCTCTGCTGCTTGGTCCCCGATTCTGTGCTCATTTCAAAAACGAGATTTTGAAGACTTGTGGCCTGTGCTGTGGGCCAATGAATACCGCTAACTGAACTATTTGATGAGATGTCCCTTAGGTCCACTACTAAATGACCGATTTGTCGGTAGAAGACGTCTGTTGTGACCCAGTTTGGATCTGGGGTAAAGTATGGATCTCCATCGATAAGCCACCCTCCGCTGAACGAGGATGAAGCCTTAATTACAGGCAGATCGTTCGGATTGCCGATAATTTCAGTAAAATAATAATCGAAAATCGGGTACGAGGTTAAGTAGGTACCGGCCGGGAAGTAGACAACTGCTGGTGTGAGGGTTGAAGAAAAACAGCCCTCCCCGCAACGACCACCGCTGCTGATTGCGTTGTTAATAGCAGCGGTGTCGTCTGTAACTCCATCCCCTACAACTTGTTACTGACTATAGGGATGTTGGTTGGTACACTGCAAGCTTACCTTTGGCCCCTTAGTCCTCCACATTTCGAAAGATCGTGTAGTTAGCAGGTCCGAATGCGGAGACGCCTTGGTGTTGAATCGATTCGAGCCAAAAAGAAGCAGTATTATTGGAGGAACTAGTCAATTGTTTAGTTTTCCCACATTGCTCACTGGGGCTTTCTTTACAGGACCATCATATGCTCGATAGTTTCCGTTCTCAGCCAAAGCAGAGGCAACAAAAACCTCAACTGATAGAATATCACGCTTCACCGATGCAGCGCTAGCGGCCAAAGACAAGGTGGTAAGAAGGTTAAGAATCATCATGGCTTTTGCATAGAGCCCTGACTTAGTTTTAGTCATGGATTTCTGTCACACAAGTGCATGTCAGGGTTATTTACACTCCATCCTGTGACATGTTCCAAAACTACATGTACGCCGGTGTATAACTGTAGTAAGTTTTGATAATCCACGTCTACATACGAGCCCTACTTGAATACTGACCATTGTTTGTTTTTGTCCTCTTCTCCACTGCCGGCCGGTAATTTTCCGCATCTCTGGCTGAGCTAGAGAAGATAGATAGTTACATATAGAATTTTTCTGGGGAAGTATCGAACCGGAACACTTTTGATAGTCAATGTGAAGGAAAGCTATCTACATATGATTAGTCTATCTTAGCGCATGAGTAACGAACTAGGCGCTGTTGGTCCGTAGAGTTTCGTTGAGACTTGGTTCCCCATCTTGACACAGTACCAGCCGCCGTGTATTCATTGTCAGACGCGAAATTCCGCTGGCCGCCAACTGGGCATGGGTGTGTGAATCATGACAATCTTCGAATAAAGGAGAGAAGGAAAATGGCGTAGCGGGAAGAGGGGTCCAATGCTACTCTTCATACCTAGCGCACTAGCGAGTTATGTCAGTAAACTAGCTTACTAAAATATTTAACTATACCCACTAGAAACCCTCCGATAGGCCATTCTTCCAATGTTTCAATCGGTGTTAGTATCACTATTAGTTGGGCATATTTCACCAAACAGGTAAAACGACGGCTTGCTTTTTTATTACCGCAGCGTCTGTGAGTCTGTTCCGACTCCCCGCATTTTCATATCTATTAACCACCATACTTCGATAGGACAGCAGGTGCCGAACTTTATACTACCCCACTAAAAATGGCAAGGCCTCAATGGCTTGAGACTTTTAGTGTTCAAGTGGTTCATTCTTAGTCTGTCAGCAGTAAACGTTTACAACCCTATGAAACAAATTGCTTGCGACATGGAAGCGCCGTCTTACAATCACCTCTTAGCCCACATGCCTGCGTAGGTGGTAGTGACTTTGCCCATCTGACTACTGCAGCTTTGAGCTTGCATTCTCACATTACATTGCAACATAAAGCGGAGATTACTCCCGTTCTACTGAATGGGGAGAAGTGTAAATTCCCAGATAAAAGCAACATCCAATAGCGTTGAACATCACGAGCCACATATGCCAAACTGTCTATCGTATCCTACAAAATGAGTGGGTATTCATACCACATCTGTTTTGGGAATATTGTAGATACTTTCCCTGATCGTTAACGCTTACCTTGTTATCAAGTGATTGGCTGGCAGATAAAATGACATGGTACACATTTATCAAAAGATCAAGGCAACTCATATTCCAACGAGCGTAGTATTTATGCTTGTCATTCGCTTTTAAAGGTATGAGTACTGCGCATTGTTTCCAAAAATTATATCACAACTTACTGAGAGTAAAGAATTAGAGAAGAAGGAATCTCCCTCCATCAAGCCTCTACGAAGTTAAAATGAAGTCTTTCATCTTCCTTGCGGGCACTTGTCTCGCTCTATTCAACACAATCCCTGCCACTTCTGCTGAAGGAAAACGTGGAATAGCATACAACAATCCTACTTGGGCAGCCTACTTTACCAAGAATAGCACCCAGGTCACCTGGGCGTACAACTGGGCTTTCACAGGACCTGGTCTCACCTCCAGCCTGGAATTTGTGCCTATGCTATGGGGTATAGCTAGCCCCAATGATGTTGGGAATTGGCAAACAGCAGCTCTGGGCGCAAAATCCGTGCTTGGATATAACGAGCCCGACTTAAATACGCAATCTAACATCATACCCTCTGATGCTTCTGGCAACTGGACGATTGACATGAATCCATTGGCCGGAAAAGTCAATGTTGGAGCTCCAGCAGTTACCAATGCTGGAAACGGCGTTTTACCATACGCGGGTTTGGGCTGGCTCGACTGTTTTTTTGAAGGCTGCACAAGCTGTACCGTTGATTTCATCCCACTACATTGGTATGCCAATGACACAGCCGACAATTTCAAAGCCTACTTGACCGAAGCACATGAGCGATTCAACAAGACAATTTGGGTCACCGAGTTTATGCTGCAGGACAGCGCGAATAATCAGATCGCCTTCCTGAAAGACGTAATGCCGTGGATGGATCAGCAGTCGTGGATTGGGCGGTATGCATATTTCGGCGCGTTTGAAGGTATGCTAGTGAACGGCCAAGGGACAGGTTTGTCAACTATTGGCGAGGCATATATCGCCTAAAGAGTGTCGACATAGAGAGATACCTATGACGCTCTCGTCATGTGTCGTGCAATGGCTTTTGTTTATGTGCAAAATTTACTTCACTCCTCAACTTCTTACTCTACTCAACTCAACTGTGTGTCAACTCAATCTTTTTATCAATTTATCAACAATAAATGCAATGTTGTCCAGAAATCGCTTCATTACCCACAAAAGGAACGTTAAGGTCGAAACCAATAAGCCCTGTTAGAAGAATAAAGAGTGTGAGAAGCTCTTCAACGTTGTATCTAGTTATTCTCAACTACAGAGACTGAATTCCTTACGATGATAAGTGCATCATGAATTTAGTACTTCAAGAATTAAATAAACTCAACGTATGCCCACCAGCCCTAAAAAGTTCTCGCGAAATCTTATCACCTGCACACAATAATTATGAAGCAATGAGAGAATAGAGCATTCCAAGACCAATCTAATCGTATGGAGGCTTGTGGAGGAATACAGATTGGCAATGAAGTTTCTGCTTGATTAAAGGATGCTCATGTTGACTAGACTGGCATGTTTCTAGAACAAGAGGTAATCACTCCCACTCAGTATTGTCGTTGGTCTGCTGTGGCCCCTCCTGGTAATCGCCCGGTAAATTTCCGCTATGCTACCGACAAGGTCTCGTAAAGCACCAGGCTTGATTTTCTTGTAAACACAAAGTGTGGGTACTGTTAACAAAAGTCATAGATATTACGCAAGCTTATAGAAAACAGAGGCGACGATCAGCGGGCCTCCGCAGTGCGTACCTGCATTAAATTCGATTAGCAACGGATGTTGCTAGTACAGATTTACTGAAGATAGAGACGCGTGGGTCCCTCCAGGGGTTCTGAGATGCCATTGCCGTAAATCCGCGGCATACAACGATATGGCGATTGAGTCCTTGGCTAGGGTCCGGAAATTTTGTACGACATTCAGATTAATTATAGGAAAATCTACCGTATTTAATGCATTTATTTCTCAGACATGCTCCCAAGGAACCGTTCATTCTCTGCCATATATATGGTAGATGACTCCACTCCCTAGTCTCGAGCTTGCTCCACCAAGCAAGATGTTGCGACCTCTTGTCCTTCTCCTCGCTTCTACTGCCTTCAGTAGTAGCAGTTTCCACACCTTTCATAAGCGCAGCCTTCTCGGCCCCATAGCGACCGACTCTCCCCAGAGTATTGCAGGCGGCACGGTCGAGTGCGAGGCTCCTCCAGTGACTTCGTTCTTTGATGGGCTAAAACCTCCGGTATCTATACACTTTCATACATTTGACAATCTGGAGACCCCTGTGAACTGAAAATGGATCTAGTTCCCAACTAACTCGTGGTGGGCTCCTTATGCCGCTCCTCCTGGAAATGCAACTGCGGCTGGACCATTCCCATATGCATCTGCCCTGTATGGCGATGGCGTCGTCTTCGGCATCAGTACGAAGCGGCAATTTGATGGGACTTCCATCCACCAACCTACACAAAGCGACTGGCGTGCGACCTTTGCAGAACATTCTGGTGAATTTGCAAATCACAAGGCAACCGCGTTTGACACACAGAGTGTAACCGTCCAGTACGTCCAAGGCAGCGCGGCAATGACATTTTATGCTGTCCCTGGGTCACCATACCTGACATTCCAATACAACCATTCCACACCATTGCTGACAGCAATGAATGGTGGAATCAAGTCATTCAACAACCAGACACTCTCTATTGGCGCAAATGGTATGTTCCAGCCCCATTTCCTAGACATTATAGAAAACGACTAAAATATACAATATAGTGACGGCTACTGGGACTGAATTCAGCGTCACTGATACCTCCAACTCAACCTATCTCATATATGCTCTCTCACCTATCACGCTCACGGCCACTTCAAATTCGTCCGATTTGGGGATAATCAGCGCTTCAAACACGTTCACTGGAGTCCTCCGTCTTGCCATGCTCAACGAAACCTCCCACAAGACACTCCTCGACCAGTATAGTGGCGTGTACCCAACCTCTGTTGGACTTGACTATTCGTGGACGAACTCCACGGGTTCACTCGTCTTCAACTGGGATACTGCTGGCAATGGGACGGACCTCCTCATGTTGACATGGCCACACCACCGAATTGCGATGCAGAAATCGAATTACCCTGAAACAACGACACTGTCATATTTAACAACTAAGGGGTATATGTACCCTGCACTTGGTAAGCAGTGGGAGTTGCAATATAATCTCACATCGAGCCTGTGGGACCCTCCTCGTGCGCTTGACAAGTCATGTTCGTCTTCTGTCATTGAAGGTCTTGAGTATGAAGTTGGGCAGCTGAATATAAGTAATGCACCTGTTCCAGGTGACTTTTATTTCTGGGGTGGCACATTGAACTCCGTAGCGCGGCTGGCAATTATTGCAGACAACCTCGGGCGTCCTGATCTCGTCCAACTCGTTGTACAATATCTCGAGGCATCATTTGAATATTGGTTCAACTCCTCCGCGGTGACCTTGGCAGCATACGAGACCACATGGGGCGGTGTTGTTGATAAGGCCGGTGCAACGAATGCGAATATCGACTTCGGGAACGGGTTTTTCAACGACCACCACTTTCATTATGGTTATTTTCTCTCTGTGGCTGCAACAATCGCCAAGTACGACATAACGTGGTTGAATAAACATAAGGACTATATTAACTGGTTTGCACGGGATATTATCAATCCGTCGTCTGAAGATCCCTTCTTTCCAATCACCCGCTGTCGAGACTGGTTCGCGGGTCACTCCTGGGCGTCTGGAATTGCGAATGGCGCGGGTAGTCGAGACCAAGAGTCGACTGGTGAGGCTGTGAATGGATACTATGGTGCGGCTCTCTGGGCGTCTGTTGCGCTCTCAAATGACTTCTTAAACTATGCAAGGCTCCTGTTAGCTACGGAAATCCACGGTGCCCAGGTTTACTGGCACCTCTACCCAAGTCTAAGCTCGACAGACCTTAATAACCCCTACTCTGAGCAGGGTATGAGAGAGTTAATCACAATAGGTAATGTGGAGGATTGGCAATCTGGAGCCTGGCTCTTTTGGGGAAATCAGAAGAGCGAAATCGCAGCAATACAACAGTTACCAGTCACACCTGCCAGTGAGGACCTCTATGACACTGAGTGGGTAGAAAGCGTGTGGTCCTATGCAATGGATGAGCTCCTAGATCCTAGCATCGACGATTCTTGGAAATGTGTCATAGTCGCTGCATACTCGAACGCGAACCCGCAAGTTGCCGCTCAATGGAGTGCGAACATGACTAGTTGGGGTACTGGCCAGACATACACGAACGAACTTTATTTTATTGGAACACGACCAAACCCGAGCGGGGCATCAATCTGTGGTGTAGTTCCTCAGAACCCATACGGAGTATTCCACATTCAGGAGGCATCTTCAGGCAACTATGTGACTGCGTCCAGTGCTGATACAAATCTCACCGTCTCGGCCAATATTGAGACGGCAGTAAACTTTAACAGCACCTTTGTCCCGAACGCTGGCACACTCCAGCTCACAAGCACAAGTCAGTATGTGACGGCCGACAGCTCGGGTAACTACACACTCGCAGCAAGTCGTGCAACACCGTCGAGCTGGGAGCGATTTGTCATCCGCCAGAAAACTGGAGCTGCTTCGGGCGTGTATTCGATCAAGGCCGCCAGCAATGGATTTTACATCACTGTCAACAGTGACGGGTGGCTTATTAATAATGGGGCAAACGAGGCAGATAGCGCCGGTTTCTATTTCCATTCGGCGCAGTCGGCGGAACCCAAGACATACGCCATTTGGCCAAATGTTTGAATGCGACACTAATTATTAATGCAAGGACATGCCTTTAAATGGATATGCAACTTACATCATCGGCAGGGAAATTAGATGTCTTTACTACTAGTATAGCGCCATGTTTCTGTCTTCTAAACTTTAGTCTGTAGAGCTATAAATTATTCAAACGTTTTTCTCCCACAATGATGTGATCCACGAGTGGACGAGCCCATGACTAGCAGTGGTCACGACCTACCTGTCACACTAATTTACGGTATCATTTTGCTTGGATAAATTACATTCAGTAGCAGATATGGTAATTTTCAAAATATTATTCCTAGCGCTTTGTCAAGCCTAGCGCGAGCCTAACCTGTAACACCCCCTGGGTGGCCCGCGTCTCCTAGATGCCTCAGACATTGATATTCTATGATACTCCATAATCTCAGTGCTTTCTTCCATCCAATCAGTCTAGCCCATAGGATGTTTTCGTATATCGTATAAAAATTACATGGGTCATGTGCACATCCGCCACGAGCCGGTGAGTGTCCAGCTGAACGGTCACAGTACAACGGAAATAGAAGCTTACCAGAAAAGCCCCACGCCTTATTTCTCCCTGATAAACACAGAATCATTTCTCATTCTGGGGCCTCATCGAATGTAGGCCTAGATTGTATTTCGGAAAAGACCGAGCATTGCCTGGGTCTCTTTCCTAAGCTATAAATTAATTTAGTGTATTTTGATCGCAAAATTGAGATTAATGTATGGTAACTGTAATTTTCAACATTAAATTTCTATGGATCACTAGCGCCTGTTACACATGGTCAGGGATAGCACCGCACTGGTTTATCACTGAACTATATAGTAGTACTCAGTAGTTAACTGCGTGGTAAACTTTCGAGTTTACTGGACCTCGGAGTCTACTAAAACGAATACGGTAAACACTGGGATCTCGATCTGACCATATTCTACATGCGGAAAGTCCAGGAGACCACCGCTAGTCTTCAGAGTTGTATCTTATTTTTCTTAGCATTACTCCGTACAGCCTGTTACTTTCTTCCAAACCCTATCTATTCCTAACACCACAATACGGGCTCATGCGGAAACACAGAAACCGTTGCGCAACGATTCTAGGCGGCACTAATATAATTATATAAATATTATTAGGAGCCCCAATATAACATCAGTATAGCTTTCAGCAATTACTATCAGTTTAGTAATATCACTAGCTACGAAAATATAATGTATATTAGCTCTAACTTATATCTAAAATAGTAACATTTTTTAGTTAGGAAATGGGACTAGCTTTGTAATGATTAAGAAACGTAGTCAGCTTTATAATCACTACATAACTCTACATGTATATAGATCTACATCTTTCTAATTAGGCTTTGATCGTTGATGAGTCAGAGTACTGCCTTGTTCATCTTTGCGCGTATGTGAGAAGGGCCGGTCAATAAATGAGTATACTGGTGCTATTATCGAGAAAACTAAGCGCAAGGAAGGAAAGGGAATACACAGGAGCTTTCTGAGATTTTGTTATGGTGTGAAAACGCTCATACGACATTACCTCACCGGCTACTGCCTGAGCAGTCAGGTATCAGACCAGACATCAAGCCGGACCGCCCCAGTATGTAGCCCGCCTACCGTGTTATTTTAGGTATATCTATCTATATAACCAGGTATATATCTACATCCTACGCTATTCAATGCGCCACTGACCCTTGAAACGCCTTTAGGAACGCCCTTAGGTAGCCGAGGTAGGCATGCATAGGCATATATTATGTGTATTTCTACTTAATGCCTACTCAATACCCTACTCAGTGCACTATTGACTCTCAAATACTTAAGAACGCTCTTAAAAATATATTCTGTTAATATATTTCATGATAAAATATTTTTTTGGATTAGCAACTACGAGGCATATATGACTTTTAAGGAGATGTTATAGATTCAAAACGTTGCGATAACGTTGTATAATAGTTGCCAGCGGTTGCAGAGTGGTATCCAAGACCCAAAAATTTCCCATATTGTAAACTCGGTCGCTGGAACTTCAATGTATCAAGGATATGCAACGATTCTGATGGTGGTCAAGTATACATACCGTTAGATCAATGGTTGTGTCAATTTTTCCCGGTGGCTCAAGGTATCATACCTATTCAGTATAGAGGAACTGACTGTATTGGATGTTTGGTTAATTATAAACATCTATCTCCCCTACTCGAAATTGTATACTCACCTAGGGCACTTCCGAAGCACATCATCTAGATAGTGAGTCGTGGCACATAAAAGATTAAAACTGAAGCGGCCTTCTGTTTCATTTCGTTTCAATGATTTTGATGGTTCTAATAGCCGGGAGTAGATGATGTTTTTATGACTCTTCCCGACTACTGGTGACTACCTACTAATGTGAATGCTGGAAAGTAGCCTAATACTCGTTTTCTACGACCTTTTCTGCTCAGGTGCTCCACCGCCGCAGCCCATGAGTTGGCACCCCTTAAGACACCAGTGAGTGCTTGTCGCCCTGGCGGTATCCTCATCCATACCTTCAAGTATTCCATTGTCTCCACCATTATCGCTGCCAGACTTACGTTCTTAGTTCTGTTAATGGCATAGAACGATACGTATTTTGACTAAATGAATTACCGCTATTCGTTGTTACGATGAGGACTCCAGTATAAGTGCATTATTACATTTAATATGCCGTGGTAGACAATGACCCCATGCCATTGTTGCATATATATGGCAGATGAATAGCCAAAAAGAAAACCTAATCTCTTTGCAAAGAGGACGCAAGCAAGGGACATAAATGAATGATAGAGATTCTGAGATCAATAACAACAGTATAAGAAGACCACTGGAACGAATGGGCAAGATAACTTCTAGAAGAAGAGAGGGAAAATCGGAAAGTAGGCTTGAGAGCGTAATAAAAATACACTAAAAGGTGTATCTAGGTACGACTGTCAAAATAAGTACCCACACAGCTTTAAGTTGGCCATAGATCATCGTTTCGCGGCCCGCATCACACCACCCCATAGAGAGCCTGGACTCAGCCAGTCTGGGTGTAAGTCCAGTATGTAATTGAATATTTCCTCGGTTGTTGTGAGTTGCTCTATGACGCGTTCAAAATATTCCATATATATTTTGGTCTCTGCCATTGGAGAAGGTGTGGTTTTGGCTCTTGCCAATGAAACAGGGAACGCAGTCGCAGGCCAAACCTGCAGTTCCCGGATATGTCAGTTATCAGCCTATGGCCTCAAACTTTCCTAAATATTCATAACAGCTTTCTGCTGCAGCTCTGGTGGAACACCATTGCTGCTTCCTACAAGCACCCGAAAAGAAGGGAGATTCGATGACATTTCAAACTAGTCAAGAAGATTTTCTTGAGGCAATTCAATCTGAGCCGCGATGTTTTCTTCAAAATACTCCCCCCTGTAAATATCAAAATAGCTAGCAGCATCCAGAAGTATCATTCGTTTCAGTTCCCGGGTCTCGCCAAACGCTTATAGCCGAAACGATGCTTGCGCTAGAACATCATTTCCTAGAATCACCATGAGTAGTGCACTCGGCGAGACGGGTTGAATCATTACTTGCCCCTCAAATTCTAGTATGCAGATTTGCCCGTGACCCGATTTTCCCATCGACCCCCACATTCGTATATCCTGTTGAAGGATTCATAGGCATGAAGGTAAGGAAAGAGAATGGGTGCGCGGCCTAATTTTGCTTTTTCTGGACTACTAGCAATACACTGCATCGTTCTTCGTTCTCAGCCAGCCACAATACCACATAATTGTTGACAATGGCAGGAATTCGGTCTATCCATGCAAATGAACACGACTCCCCAGACACTGCTGGCATCTAAACCACAATAGCTTTGATACGCTTGTCTACAGCGGCAGCATAAGTAGTATTACTACTCGAGAAGCTTGTATCTCAGTACACAGTTCGCTCTGGATCCACACGTGGAAGGGCGACGACACAGTTGAATAAATCATAGACATTATTTTGCTGGAGTCTAGGATTCGATTTATGGCGAGGACCCTGTCACTATCACCCCAGCTCCGGTTGTCGTACAGGAAAATCTCAAAACCAGCTTCATAGAATATGACGGCAAAATGAGGGAGCAAGAAAAGGCGAATTCTGGAAAGTTGCTGTTATCAAGCTGGGTTGGGAGTTAAAGTGACCAGTCACTTACACCCTATGTCATTACAATACAATATCTTTTGACGCTGGTTAGGTAATACCAGACGTGCAATGTTATCCCATCGTAAGCACGAAATATGTTGTTTATCATAGGCACACGAAAATAAATGTAGACATCCAAAAAGCAGCTAAGGCATCAATGAGAGTGTTTCTGGGTTTATGCAGTAAACAGTCCCTTACCTGAATCATCGATATGATTGAATAGCCAACTAAAGTAAGTACATGTAACTAGTCCTCCACTTCTATAGACTTGGTCGATAAGTTGTGAGATGTGATAGAAATATGTATGAGTAACCCAAGCTACCAAGCCCGCCGGCAAAACTAAATGTCTAGTTTGTGAGTTTGCAATAAGTTAGTGAAGGTATGATATCATTGGGACGGGACTGACTGTAATAACAACTCATTAACCTAAATCTCAAGAGACTTAGCTAACATCTCGATTGCCTAAATAGGGTTGGCTTGGATCGATATTGATTGGCAAGCCCAAAGACAGGTAAAGCCAGAACCAACACCATTAATCAAACAGAGGTTTCGTCTTTCCTGCTTCTAGTAGCATTTGGCATAATAGAATATTAAAAACAACATATTCTCGGCATTTGTTTACTTGAGGAGGCGATTTAAGGATGTCTGTGCAGAGTGGAATGACACAGACCGAATTGAGCTACATATGGGCACTCGGGCAGCTTCCAATGTTAAAAAGATTAAGAATTTTCCCAACATATCAATTGATCAACCCTCAGACAATTATCAGGAACTTTAACCATAGGTATTGTGAGAAATAACGACGTTCATTTTGACCTGCTCGTGTTCCTGAATGACCGGTGACATGAGAGAATAATATGAGGTACTCTGGGCATTTATGTCTACATATACTATGGAGGACTCTCATTGATCTACGGAGCACAGGCTAATGAAGAATGCAGATCTCGTTGAGGCTCGGGATACAACCTCAGCTGATTGAACCTCCCATTGACATTCGGTATTAGGGCTGGTTGGAAACATCGGGGGGCAACTGATAGTTCCCCGAGAGGGCTTCCCTCAAATGGGAGCGGGAGACGGAAAAGAGTACAATCACAAAGGTTGTACCATATTGTCACAAGGAACTTTGCAATATTATATAATGGGTGCATCTTCTAGATGCTCAATATCGTCGATGTGGCTCGGCTCATCTTCACGGACGAGGCCTGTAAGAATAGACCATTTAGAAATAGTGTGTACTCATAGTAACTTAGAACCGACAAATTTTAATCGTGCTGTGGCTATATCAGTTACCACGACAAGAGATGGTTCTTATACGTCCCAAGACATGGCTGAGGCCTTGCATCACCTCTCCTTAACCTTCAACCTCGTCAACATGAAGATATCTAGCGAAGAGGCATTGCGTGACGACACTATGGCTGTGGTCATTTTTGTAATCTGTTTTGACCAAATTCAAAACAACATGATCAAGGTATGATACATTTCAAGGGTCTGCTGATCATAGTAGATTTATGGGGTGGGATAGCTCTAGTCGTTGCTCGCGAACTTTCGCTTGCCTAGAAATTTCTCAGATAAGCTAGTCACACCAGTTGGATATTCAGTTAAGCGAATCAGGCTAATTAAATAATGGCGCTGATATAGAATTTTCCCTACACTTTAGCTTGGCTACCAAGTTCAAAGCTACGGTAGTCCCTGGTAGAAGTTTCCTAGCCTAGTTTCGCAACACGTCCAAGAGCGACCTCGAGAACCCGATTCAGCCCTCCTGGAGACCAGCAGGCTCAAGATCAAATCCATCCTGGAAGATATTACGGTATTAAGTATCATCTAATCGAGATAGACACATTTAAGGAATTAGGTCGTGCCGGGTCTGTGGAGGATATATTGCACCTCGAATTGGCCTTCTTCTAAATTACGTCCAGGAGGGGAACGGGCAAAGTTCATTTGCACTTCCCTCTGCTATTAAAGCGTGCTTCCTCCATATTACTTAACGCAGTCGTCAGCAAGGATGGCCTTCTAGAACTGCTTCTGTGGGCACTGTTTCTCGGTCAAGCATCGGTGCACCAGCAGTCTAATGAATCGTGGTTGGTTCCTAAGGTTAGTCATGTCACATTGGCGTCGGGCCTGGAAACGTGGGCCGACGTATACGTAAGGCTAAGTAGGCTTCAATTGGTAATTTTTACTTCACTCAAAACAAGCTGCAGCACTGTATGAGGAGGTGCACATAGATGATGTTTAAAAGACTTCCTTCTCAATCAACCATTGAGGCATACTATAATTCCCTGTGGATGAATTCACCCACCGATGCCCGGTCGAAACGAAAATCATCCACATTGGCTGATATTCTTCTGGCGGTTTGTATGCAATATCGATCACCTTTCTGTCTTCTAATGGGGAACAAAATGGAGATGAGGAAGTGTCTGCCAACTACGATGCAACCATGGCAGGGCATATATTCTACAGTAGATGCCAAGAGTGCTTAGCTGACGAGATAGAGAATCCGACTATCATGACTTTGCAGATTTATATCTTCTCAGTTATTTACCTCTACAATGCGTCGTTCATCAAGTCGGCTCAAATCACCCTTGCAGTCCAGACTGGAAGCCACGTGATGATTTCTCCTCAGTAATATTCTATATCTTGACGGTGCTACAAGAAGTTTTAGAGGCGATCGACAGTCTCTACAACCAATGTATGTAGCAATATCAGCAGTCAAGCGGTCATGAAATTGTATCTTAGTATTCCAATTCATTATCTATCAAAGAAGAGCAAAGGTTATATGGGTATAAGACAATAAGCAATCGTATAATAACATCTGCCTTAACACCAAGAAAGAATCATTTGAAGATTTTTGAGATCTCCGAGCTAATCGAAAAGACAATGGCCCGGGGGGATGAATAAGTCTCTTAGGATGATATTCCTTGTCTACCTTCTAGAATACATAACTCAAAAGAGGCTTAATTGGTTACTTCGCAGTCATGGTGGACCAGCTCCGAATACGGGCACCATAGTAATAAAACACTATAGGTGCTGGGACGAAGACGATACAAAGAAATGCGAGAAGAGATGTTGCCCATGGAACACCGAGATTATGATACATTGGAGTAGCAAACAACGGGAACCCGGCACCAGCAAGAGACCGCAAGAAGGTATTTCCTGCAATGGCACTGTTCGAGGAAGGTCCATAGCAGTCAATTAAGTAATTGAGCCCTTGCCAGAATCCGATGAAGATGCCCATGCCAACAGGCGCAGCAGCTATGACCTGGGGTACCCACAGGATGTGAGGATTATCAGTCCAAGCAAACCAGAATAAACCGATGGGGAGAACGATAGCGCCGAGGACCATGGGTGGTAGGCGTTCCTCGGGGACAAATTTGTTGCCATTTTCTCGATATTTTCTCACAAAGCGAGTTTTCGTTGAATAAACCATTATAACGGATCCCATAATGACGCCGATAATAATGGATAGGAAGGGCAGACCGCTGACCCCTTCATTCCACCCACGATTCTCCTGGAAGATAATGGGAAAGGCCTCGAAAAATAGATAGAGAATACCATAGATGAAGGACATGTATAGTGTCATGAGGAGGAGGATTGGCTCCTGGTAAAGCATTGTCAATGGCCGCGCTAGATAGACAGTGACAATGGACCATGGATCTACGCGGTGTTCATCTGCCTTGGCGTGAAGTGCCCAATTCTTCGTCTGATAACGGAGATTCTTAGCGCGATGTTGCAGAATGGCCGATGGTGAGGTTTCTGGAATGGTGAAAAAGCCGATGATACTAAAGAACACAGACATTATGAGTGTAATCCAAAGTGTCCGTCGCCAGCCAAGGTGCGAATCGACAATAAAGCCGCCGACAATAGGTGCACCCACGGGGCCGATAAAAGTGCCTCCAGCGAAGATGCAGATGGCCATTGTCCGGTCTACCGGATTCCAGATATCGGCCAACCCCCCGCCAACAACTGCCAGTGGTGCTGCCCCAAAGCAGCCCCCTATAAATCGACAGATCACAATTGTTTGTACGTTACTGGCGACAGCAACAGGTATCTGAAAGACGACAAAGCCGATTATTCCGGTAAATAGAGGTATCCTCCGGCCGAATATTTCTGATAGTGGGCCCCAAAATATTGGCCCGAAGGAGAATCCCTATATCGTTAGTCAGTAATATGTGCTTTTACTTGTACCATATAATTCCTACTAGGACAAACACGGAAGTCCCCAGGATCATAACCTCCTGAGATACATTAGACTCGGAAGCCGTGGCAGCGGTCGCTGTGCTAAAAATACTGGAGGAGAAAGTAGCACAAAATGCCACCAAACCCATGTTGGTTGTGATCATCCATTTCCGCAATGCGCTCCAGTTTTGAGGGTTTTCCGGATCGTCGGGGCCATTCCAGTCCACCAGAGTCGAGTCTTTCTCTTCTTTAGCAACTGGTATCGTGTTATGGTCCTCGCCATTTGAAATACGGTTGCGTCCTTGATTGTCATCGAGCCGCCCACCCTCAATGTCCCCCTCAGCCTGCATACTCTACAACTAACGGCTGCAATTTGCGAGACTAGTAGTATTCGAAGCAGGTACAGTATGCTGGCTAATCCAATGCCTGGCGGATCAAGACCGTAACACAAGTTGAATTGGCAATTTATAAAGCAAAGCAAAAACGGAAATGAAGCATCCATGCCAGTATTTACAGACCGAGTTGTTGCCTTAAGCTTGTTTGATAATACCAAGATGAAGGGCCGCCTTGGTGCCCGCTTGTTCGTTTGCAACGCCTGCCAATGGCCAATTGTGATGAGAGTGGGCTGATCTGCCACTGGCTTGCCGGTAACGCGGCCCCCCCTTCCTGTTGACATAATAAACCAGGGTCCAAAATTCCTCATTAATAATACATTGGCATGCCGTTTAAAGCGGCGGCAGAGGCTGGAAAGGGAAATCTGCGTTGTATCCGGACGTTCCATTGTGACAAATCGACCGATGGAGCCCGGAACTAAAGGAGTGCCTATTCCCTACTAGTAACTATACCGAGTCATGTGCAGTCAAAATATCACCCAAAAATTGATTTACCTGACTAAGTGCCTCCCCTGCAGCCAACTTCCACGGAATTTGTATTGCTTGGAGCTTCCTATATAGAGCTAGTTTTACGAAATATGCCTTAACCTTCAACCATCCGTATTCCACGTATAGTAAGACTACATATATTTTGCGCCGTCCATAAATCCCTAGCCTTCCGGCAGGTTTTAGGAAGAATAGTTGTCCTTCGGTCGAGGAAATAATCCCAATGCCGCCTCGAACTCCATCTCTTTCCGCACTTTGTCAGAGAGTGGATAAGCTTCCAACGAGGTGGAGAAATATTTGATGGCCTCTGTTGGTGCATTTGGGAAATCTGTTCCAAATAACACATGACCTGGCTTAGCAAATCAAGAGAGCTTTCAGGGTGATAGGATTAGACGAAATGGCAGTATCAAAATAGAACTGTCTCGCCTGTTCTACAATTTCATCGCGGCTTAGACTCAAGGACCGAGGCATAAGTGGTAGCATGCTTGCGGTGCGATAGATAGGACACGGCAAGCTGCCACCAGCATGAGATAGAATAATCTTGCACTGTTGGAAATCGCGAAGAATACCTTGAGTAATAAGATCCATGGCGGCCCGTCCCGTCTCCTGCGGATAGTCATACATTGGCTGGGGCATCCATTTATTTACCTGCTATGTATCGACGGGATGAGCTGGATGCACAAAGACAACCGCTTGTCGTTCGTTTAGTTCGGCCCAAACAGATCGGAATGAAGCATGACCAAGGTAATGATGGCTGGCGCCGTAACGTGTGAAAAGAGTCACACCGTCTGCCTGTAAAACATCAAATGCGTATGAATTCTCATCCAGGGCTAATTTGGTGTCAAGAAGCGATGGCACTGAGGCGAAAAATCTATATCGTGACTTATTATTGTCACGAATGGCCGCACCATATTGATTGCACTGACGAATCAGTGTTGCTGTTCGAACAGGTTCTTTTTCGATTCATGGGCCAGGAGCCGTGACCGACAAAATGGTAGCCTTGATCCCGATGAGATGGGCCACCTCTCGATCCAGCTCGCTAGTCTACCGAGGTACGTACAACCCTGATGGGTCACCTCCAGCCCTCGTGAGAGCTAGTTTGTGTTCTCAGTGTTAAAGAATGGAGTTCTCGGGCTGTATAAGACATTTTAGACTCACCTTCGGTCATAACGGGAGGATAATAGTGATGATGGACATCGATATAGCGGCGTACGTTTCCGAAATTCTAAAAAATTTAAGAGCCGTGTTGAATATATTTTAACTGTTCAAGGCTAGCCTATTGATCATAAAATAAGTATACCACTTCGTAATCAACGCGACGGAGACTGTCCTATTGTTGATGGGCTGCCTATTCAAGCGTACTTATATTCTGCGAGAAGGATGAATGAGGACTGCCATGTTCCGAAAATCAGCCCCTACCCTACAGTTTACACGAAATTAATCTATAATTAATTAATTTTTGTCCCTTTTACGCTAATTTCCGCTACTTTGCCCCGGACATAACATTTGAAGTCAAGATGTCTCGTTATCTGGCACTTAGTTCATTTTTGCACAGAGGGTCCCACATGAGAATAATAAAGACTTTCCTAGGAGCGTTAGGTAGCAAATTTTCTAGTTTTACTCACTTGTTGATCGAAATTTTGGTGCGCCGAGAAATCTAGATGGAGGCATTCCAATTCTGGAAGTCCGATTCATGCTTCCCATTTTGGTGTGGCCAGTGTTTATTGCCATCTACCAAATAGTCGCCTATGCCACGGTTAAATTCTTACAGGTGAGGCAATATTTCTACCAATTATCACTGGGGAGCTATATGTAAGTCCTCGACAAAGGTAGAGCAGACAGAAAGAGGTTCAATCGGACGTAGGAATCCCGGAGTATTCCATTGGGTGGCCTGACTGACGACTTTTGACTCCCAAAACGTCTTCAATGATACATGTATCTCACATGCTCGAAGACTTCACATGAACGCCCTGCTAATCAGGGATATTATCATGAGAGATTTTGTAGCAGCACTTATAAGTATTTCTCATTTGAAAACCGTCTGCAGTACCAACATGCAACTTCAAATGCTATCGACAAACCCTCTTAGGTTTGAAGAATTAATAGACAACTTTACTTATTGGAAAAACGCAACTCCGTGATTTCAAAGATTCTAGGGTTTTATATAAAATGAGTAATGTAAAATTCACATTGAGTACGCTTGAGAACTCTTCAAGTATTTTCTGCATACAGTTGCTATCTATCACCAAATTCATCATCGAAAATGTAATCTCGTCTAAATTATATGTAATTACGAACCGTGTTTCGATAGCTTCAACTGCCACCGCATTAGCGCAGGCCTCGTTACACGGTTTGAGCAGAGTAATTGCAAGTGAACATCCAGATATCCTTGGGAGTTTGATGGACATCGAGGACAGAGAGTTCCCCATAGCTACGATTAAATATATTCGAGACCCGAATATTATCCGAATTGAGGATGGAATTGCCCGGACTGCTCGTCTTCGAACCCTTCCTCGAGACCGTCTTTTACCCACTCAGCAATCCCAGAATAACCTTTTAGCCCGATTTGATTGCACGTATGTTATTACTGATGGACTTGGGGCTTTGAGAAACTGGCTGTTGCGGACTTCTTGGTGGAGAAAGGAGCTCGTCGTCTGGTCTTGATTTCTCGTGGGGGCCTTCCACCACGAACGGGGTGGGTAAATGCCAAGGGAGAGTTGAAGAACAAACTTCTTAGACTGATTAAACTCGAGAAGCAAGGTGCTTTTGTTCACGTTCTCCCTTTAGATATCAGCCACGGAGATGCAGTCAAGAATCTGTAAGCTGCACTTATCAATCTAGCCCTTCCCCTGTCCGAGGAGTGATTCATGCTGCTGGAGTGTTGGAGAATGAACTCGTACTGGAGAGCGCCGAGTCCGCGTTCTCTAGGGTGTTTGCTTCCAAGTTAAAGGGGGGGGGTTGGCACTTCACGAAGCCTTCCCTTCAGGCTCTTGTGGACTTTTTCGTGTTGTTCTCTTCTTGCGGTCAGCTCTTTGGCTTCCCAGGGCAAGGCTCTTACGGAAGCGGCAACGCCTTTCTCGATGCGTTGGCTCAAAATCGCCGCCAACAAAGTGATAACGCAGTGTCTTTCCAGTGGACATTGTGGCGGGGTATGGGTATGGGTGCCAGCACTGACTTTATCACGCCGAATTAGAAAACAGAGGCATCACAGACGTGACTCATGACGAAGTATTTGGTGCCTGGCTACACTTAGCAAAGTATGACATCGACCATGGTGTAGTTCTTCGCCGAGCTTTCGATGAAGGCGAACCGCTACCAGTAGCTATCTTGGATGGTATCGCGGTACGCCGCACCGCTGCGGTGGAGGGAGCACCAGCCAACCCGGAAGGTAGCAATGATAGGCCAACCTCAGGGCCGGAATTAAAGGCATATCTCGATCGCAAAATCAGAGAATTGTGGCCTAGGTACTGCAATGCGACACCGACGATGTTGATTCGAAAGCAGCTCTTGCCGACTTAGGTGTTGACTCGGTCATGACAGTTAGCCTACGCCGTCAGTTCCAGCAAACCCTGAAATCAAAGTGCCCCCTACTCTGACCTGGAGTCACCCTACGGTCGAGCACCTTGGCAAATGGTTTTCTGAAAAATTGGCAGGTTGAGATGCAATGAACTTACTTATATCCGGTGCCGGTGTATGCACCCTTCAATGTTTTATTCTATAAAGAATGATAGTCGAAACGCGTCTTTTAGATTTAATGTGTTCATTCGAATACAAATCATATGAACCCAGCAAATAGCAAGATACGTGCAAGGCAACCTAAGGTATACTGCATGAATAGATATCTGGCACACGCTGTAGCTCCAGCCTGGAACGTGCATTGTTTTTTATGCACAGTCGTAGTCTAGAGCCCTCCTCTTTCTTCAAAAAGGCACGCATAATTTTGTTTTTGAAGCGCTTGTCACAGATGAATGTCGTTTGAGATGTGAAAAGCAACCTTTATTCCTAGGTGGTCCGTAATCCAGGCCTTCTCAAATCCAAGTGAAAGCAGTTGATTTCTCTGGTCCTTTTCTTTCTCTGGAATCTCTACATTGGCGCCGAATCTCTCGAAACCCAACAACTTCAAGCCTCCACCACAATAGTATGCCTTGTCCATCCGCGAACATCCAAAGCGTTCTCGTAGTACTTTCAGCGCCTGCTGTCCCCATGTGTATCCCTCATCGCTCTTTTCGAGACCGCCGAGCTCGAGGTAGGCGTCTTTCAGTCTATTCTCTGAGTGCAGTGATAAGTCGGCCGGCTGGATGGCGTTGAAGTCACCTGTGACTACCGCGCCCATGACGCCGTCTGGGTGCATATACGAGGCAATTACTTTCATTTGGGCCGGTCGGAGTTGTGGCTCGAGAGCTAGTGACTCGAGATGGGTGTTGCAAAATCTAAGGATCCTGCCGTGGTCCTTAGAGATAGTCGGTGGTGCGACGTCGACAAACAACGCATCCCGCTCCATACGAGTTTTAGAGTAATGAACGCGGAAACATGAAGATATATCCAATCGATGATCGATCAGTGTAGTTGTGCCGTACGCCCCAGACGCCCAGGCCGATGTATCGATATCGGTTATGTAGAAATTTTCTCTGATCCACTGTTTCTGGCCGATAGTGACGAGGTCAGACGGAACGCATTCCTGCAGGTTAAGTATGATAGCTGCGTTTGGATCCGATAGCGTATGGGTCGTGAGTTCCTGTAGATGGGCTAATGCAGTATCCATCCTTGTTTCAGGAAATGGCAACATGAAATCAATATTCCAACTGTACAAGACTACCATGGTAATACTAGTAGAATGCGTCTGAGGGCCGCTGCGTGATGTTGTTGGCTGCCATTGTCCCGTTTCTTCGACCCAAGAATAGTAGGGCTGAGGCCATGGTTCGTCGTCTTTCCATGGAACCGAGTGCGGCGGTTTCTTTAGGGCGTCAGCCTGGTGGATGGCCTTCCGGACTAGCTCGTCCATATTCGGCGGTATTCTGACGTTGGGTATATGATCAGTGTTAGAAATTTAATGCTGAGGTCAAAGTGTAATCTTGTATGGAACGGAAGGAAGTACCCCGCTTATCGGTTCCTGCGGATCCTCGGTGGTTCGTTGAACCGAGCGCGCGCCGAGAATTAATGAAATAAGCCGTCAGATGAGTGAAAAGTGAAGCAATTGAAAAAGTCTATTTACCCTGAAAGACTGGCCATTTCCCCCTGTTATCATTGCCGGTGCCTATGAATATTCAAAAATGGACACTTCGACAACACTCGGCATCTATGGGCCCTGCACTTGAACAGCCTCCCTGACGATATTCTCGAAAAATTTCGTTTGGCCTTAGTCCCTCCTCGTTTCAGTCTTGATGAGATGGTTGATACAGGATTTAGCCACTATAAAGCCAGAACGATTCATCACCAGATACTCTCAATCAATGGCCATTAGTCCCTAAGGGGTCCCATGTTGTCACCCGTCAACACCTCTTTCCTTATCCACAGCGCAGATAATAATATGCTGATAGGCCAGCGGATCTATTAGGGGGGATTGCTAAGACCAATGAGTAAATTAATTTTCTGTCTGAGTGGGTTATAAAATTCAAAAAGGAATAGCTTTGTCGATATATATACTCACATCTACGGCCCTGTCATGTATCCATTTGGCCTACCGACCCATGTATCGTTATCCATTATCTCAATTGTTATTGTAGTGTGTGTTATTCAGATGGGGCTCTTGGCAACATGTAGCCCTCTAATTGACCGCTGGCGACTCTGGAAGGAGCCTGATGGAGATCCATAATAGAGTTCTAATACGTCAATCAATCACTCCATATATCTAATAATGAAATATATCTACTAAGTATTGAGTATATATGTAGTATCCATTTACACAAATAGTTTTTGAAACTTCCAGGCTCGAAGGGATCGCCAAGCACAAACTATATCGTCGCCCAGAGACAGAGTATGATCGAGGTTGAACAGCTCTGGCCGCATCTCACCCACTTGCAGTACCTGGCTAACATGGCTTAAGTCGTATTCACTTCGCTTGACTCTGGCTTCGAAGGCAGGATCCAAGGAAGTATGGACAGGTCTAACCATTGTTGCTGGAATCAATACCATAGCTAAACATAGAAAACTAAGGGCGAGTAGAGACCAAATACCCTTGAACACAAAGTGGTACCAGAGAAGTGGAGGTCCTGCACAAAAGAGAAAAGCGACAAGGGGAACTCCTTTCCGATGGGACCATGCGTTAGACCAATCGATCTGGCTATGTGAGGCAACTTCCAATTCAGACCATTTCAAAACATTGTGTTGAACAAGACATGCTGCTGCAACTCCGGAAAGGGGAAAACCGAGTTTCTTATGTTGCCAAATGGCGTTAAGTTGAGGAAGTATGGCACAGCATCCAATTCTCTCTCGAGCCTTATATACACTATTCATAACGGTTTCAGCAGCAATCAAGGCTCCATCGTATTCTGTAGCAAGTTGATGAGCTATTTTGGAACATTTTGTGTCGTATTTATTTGACAAAATATTTTCGAGAGAAGTTTCAAAATTTTCACTTGTCAACTTTTCCGGCTTAAGAGGGGCCGGTCCTAGTCCTAGGCGATAGACGTGGGCAGCCCACAGATGCTGATCAAGCATACACGGAAAACAAAGCATAGGCTTGGCCAGTTTCATGCCCATGGCGGTGGTCCCGGCACTTCCGTGGTGAATGAGAGCTTTAACGCGAGGAAGAAGCCATTCATGAGGAATTTTGTTACCAAAATAAATGTTAGGGTTATACCGATCGTCGTCAAACTCGAAAAATCCTTGACAGATGACAGCTTTTATTCCATAACGATTAATCCCGTTCCGGATAATGGAGAACACATTTGTTGGATTTGGAATTGGTTGAGATCCAAAAGATACAGCGATGACTGGCAGATCTGTGTTGAGGAAGTCTGCAAGTGACTTTTCCGGAACGAAATAATCTAACCCTATGGAAGACTTATTGTTGGTAAATGCGTACCCTACAACCTTTTCTTTTGAAGAGCAGTCGAGCGGCCGAGGAATTATGGTAGGTGACCACAAGCCAAGATGGGGAATATCCATATTAAGAATTCGAGCTGGAGTAGTAAACCACGGCGTTGGTCGCATCCCGTTCTGCAATCGGAGGCGATTAACAAAGGAACCAACAAGAAGCCAAACCCTATATGATCTGTCAACAAGTGAAAGAAGATGGTGGGAAACTGATGAGAAATTTCCAATCACTTACAAGGTTTCGATGACTAAATGAGAAGCGTACTTCCACCATTTCCATTGATTGATGAGTGGGTGAGAATAGGCCATAAAATGCAGTATCTCAGATGTTAGCCAGCGTGGCTGCAAGGATATAAGCACAAGGGGCAATTTCAAAAGCTCGGCGCAATGAACGTGGACGTGCACACTCGCATTTGCCATGATAGCATCGGCTAAAAACGGTCTGATACAATTTGACATAGCAGAAGTGTTACCTGTATCGGTGGATGAGGACCAGAAACCGTCCATCATTTCTTGTTGCATTTTTTTAATTCGTCCCCATGCACCCTGTCGATAGGCTTTGATAGACGGAACGGTATTTTTGTTTTCTGCCGGGTATTTAACCATTAGCATTGGATCACCACCAACAGAATAAAAGTCTGCTTTGCTGAGCTGTTGTTTCACTATATCTTCAAACATTGGGGACGCTGCAAATCGTATACGGCATTTGAATAGTCGTTGCAGGGATTTAGCTACTTCCAAGGATGCCGTAATGTCGCCATGACTACCAATAGTCATCAGGACAATATCAGGTTGATTCAGCAGCTCAACAGTCGGTGATGGAAGACACTTTTGAAGCATGATAGGCACTGCTGGATCAGGCGCCTGCACGAATTTGGCTAAGGCCATGAGTGGGAAGTAATGTTCATAAAGCGGATATCCTACGTAGAAGGTACCAGGAAAACCAGTTCCAGTCATTGCGTGCACTGGCCATGACATCCCATGGTCAGAAAAGTCAGTTTGTGACGATATGAGAAATTCTATCCCTTTTCTAATAGTAGTATCAGTAGGAGGGCAATAAGGGAGCATGGCTAAAATAGCCCATGCGGTTTGTGATGCTGTGGTGATTCCTTTTCCGGCGAGTTCAGGGTTATCGTACGACTCATAGCCCTCGCCCCAGCCACCGCATGTGTTCTGACAGTTTCTGAGCCAGCTGATACACTTTGATGCAGCTAGCTGCAGTTGATAATTATTATGCACAAGATGAGATATTCCACGCATGACATTACTGCTTCCATAGATGTAGTTACACCCCCATCGTCCCCACCAGGAGCCGTTCAACTCTTGTGACTTCAGGACGAATTCAATTGCTTTGTTAGTCGCTACATCGATTTTTTGGATCAATGAGGTAGGAATCAATTCGACCTTCGGACTGCTAAGAATCACACCGAAACACTCAAGCAAACGCCCGGTAATGTCTGCTGTGCTGGGATCACAAAGAGCGTTCATATCGTTGAATGGGATTTTATTGAGGTACATTTTGTTGTTATTCCAATCAAATGCGCCCCAACCACCATCTGGATTTTGCATTCCTGATCATATATTAGTTAGCTACTCCAAAGGGATCCCCCACCCCAGTGTACATACCTAACATCCAAGTAATGGCTCTTACAATGGAATCTGATTTAACAATATGGACGTCATATTTGATTAGTGCCATTACGGCTACTGCTGTATCGTCAATATCAGGAAACCATGAGTTATGATACTGGAAAGACCAGCCACCGCTACACAGCTTGGGTTTGAATATTCTCCAGTCGCCTGATAGTGTGTTTGCTGGTGACTGCATTTTCAAGATCCAATCATGAGCCTTGCAAAGTCGTGAATCATGTTTGAGCATCTCGATTTCGCAAAGCCCGAATTGCATGAGCACCGTATCCCAGACTGGTGAAGTTGTCGGCTGAACACGCTTTCCATTTTGATCTGAGATACAGAAATCCTCCATCGCGGTAAAACTCCTACTAATTATATGATGCTTCATGTCATATCCTTCTTCTAATAAAGCCCAGGTTGCAGTATGCATTGGCGGCCACACGCCACCTATATGTCCATTCTGCTCGAAATGCCGAAGTATCCACTCGACACATTGAGTTCTAGCATATTTGTTTAGCGGACTGTTCTTGGCGAGGTTTGTCCGTGCAATTATATGGTCCAATAGAGTAAAGCCAGCTTGTACCCATTCACGCCTTTTTAATATGCTCAATAAGGAAGGTGCGTATGGAACGTTCTTGTTAGCTGGATCACACCAGAGTTCATCAAGGAAATTGTTGTCTCGACTCAGGCCGTTCGGTAGTGCATATACGGGCTCGTGGTATCTGAGACATAACATTGGAATGAGCGTAGCTCTCGCCCAGTATGACAGACTTTGTATATTGATGGGAAACCATGAAGGAGCTAATATAAACTCTGCAGGAAGCTGTGGTACAGAATTCCATGGAAACAAGCCAAAGGATGCAAGAAAGAAGCGTGTGAAAAATCGAACTTTTTCGCATCCCCCGTGGTTCAACACAAATCTCCTAGCGTTTACCATCCGTGGCTCATCTCCTGAAACGCCAAGTATCTTCAGTGCCAAGTAAGATTCCGTGGTAGTTGAGACATCGCCTCGATAGTTTGTTGCAAGACCCCAACTTCCATCTGGCTTTTGCTGGGAGAATATCCAGACCTTGAAGGAATCCGCTTCTTCATGATCAATATCGAATGCCTGACGTAGGAAAATATATTGAGCAGTAATAGTCGCATTAGAATGGCACTCGGCCACCCAGTGACCATCGCTGTGTTGCTGATCGAACGACCAGTTGATAGCCCTTGCCAAAGATTGGTTCGCATTCAGTTTCAAGTCCTCGGTCCGTTTTTGTAGTGGCATTTTTGGATGTTCTTCACAGCTCTCTGAATGCACTGATTGAATTGCGTCAAAGAGCAGCTGCGCAATATCAGGATATCTGGAAGTGCGATCTCTCGTGGTCAGGGTACGACTGCTCTGCGGTGAGCGACAACAAATTACTTCTTCGACCAAAAGAATTCGTAAATCAGTCCATATCACAGATCAATTTTGTCTTCAGATGCTGATCCCACTGGCTCTAGAAACCATCGTTTCTTAATTGAAGGGAAATATATACGCACTCTCAAAAAACTTGATATCTGTCGAACTCTTTTCTTTGTTGTACCCCAGCATCGACTCGGCGTATTACAGTATTTCGTGTTCTAAATATAAATTTTCAAATTAAGCTTTACACTGTTAAGATAAAGAATCATTCCAGCTCGAGGATAGGAAGTCGATGAGTGTGGGGGTCACGACAAAGTCTTGGAGGTGATTCCCGACTAAACCGCACCTCCTGTAGATCTTAATGGTAGATAATTAAAGAAAGGGTTCAGGAATTGAAAGGTAAACCTTCCTACGGAAATAGTAGCTAACTACACCACCGAGACATTAATTTGAATAGCACTAAAGGGTAGTAAGAATTAGTCTAAGGCTATTCCTATAAAAGGAAGTAACATTCCTGTATTCGGTAAGGCAATTATATAACCTTCTTAAATATAGCATAGTGTTATAAGTCGCGCTTGCTAATATCTAGCGCTATTTTCAATTTAATGCCCTCCCAGAGTATCAATGGGTAGGTAAGTAGTTTCAATTGGTTTTCAAGTTTTAAACCTGCATGTATCTAGTATGTTTTAGGCGCAACGGCGAACATAGTTCATGAAAGAATATATTCGTTCCGATTTTAATTAATCCAGCACATTTCTTTCATTAAAGCTCCGAAGCACCTTGCAGAATTACAGGCTTGTGGTAAAACAATTTCAAACGACCGCCTTTGGAATTGGCTCTATACGTGTAATCATAGGAAATGGATATCTCAACTACCTTTAAAAATATCGATCGGTACCTTCTCACATCTTTCTCTCTCATACTCCTCGCCAACCTTACAATCCGCTGCTTAAGTCCTATGCCCTGAATATGCCTTTCCTGTTCCCAATATACACAGTACTACTATCTGTTTTCTTTGTTCTAGCATATGTTGCGATTCGAGTGTACGAATCACGGATATCCTATCCCTCTCAAATTGTTTGGCTTAACAAAAGAAATAATGACATCTTTTTCCCATATCTCCGGGCACGTTTTCGAACTCTACGCAATTTCCGTTCCACTCTGATGCACGCATATACACAAGTAAGTGGCAGGCTGTAAGCCATGACTTTGAGATAATGAATCACTGACAAACACAGTATTCGAAAAATGGAGAACCGTGCATTGTAGGCACATTAGACAGCACTAGCATCGTCCTTCCCCCAAATTGCACCGAATGGATTGCAAGACAGGCCGAAGATATTCTCTCAGCCTATGAGCCGCATCTGGAAGGCCTCCAGAGCGACTATACTTTTCCTGATCCATGTATTCTACAAAACCCAATACAGTCGATGACTATACGACAAGATTTAAATCGCCAGATGGCCTTGAAGATACCGGATATGATGGATGAAATAGTTACAAGCTTTGAAGAAGTTTGGGGTAGCAACACAGAGGATTGGAGGGAAGTCGAGGTTATGAGCAGCATGCAGACTATTGTTGCCAGAACCTCAAATAGAGTTTTTGTTGGAAAGTCCCTGTGTACGTTGTCCTCAACCAGATAATTCGATTTCTAAAGATAAAAACTAATTGTCGCAGGTAGTAATCCAGCTCTTCTCAGAACTGCCACACAATTTTCTCGAGATGTTGTCATAACCTCATATCTTTTACGACTTTTCCCCGCTCTGATCCGCCCAGTTGTGGCCACCATCATAACTATACCAAACAGAAGAAACATCAACGCGTTTATCAATGTTCTCCGTCCTGAAATTGTTCGTCGCAAGGCAGCGACGATGAATTGCTCTTATATTGAGGACAGCGGTAGCACTGAGCAGAACGATTACCTGCAGTGGACACTTCGCGCTGCGATATCGTCTAAATCTGACAAAGAGACGTCTCTAGAAGTTATTGCTGGGCGTTTACTTGCTGTCAACTTCGCTGCTATGCATACTTCGACCTTGGCAATTTCGAATATCCTTCTTGATTTGGCTTCTGCCGCGCCACAATATGAACTTATTGCAACTCTTCGTGAAGAGCTTGTACCAATTTTAGCAAGCGAAAATGGTGTCTGGAGTAAAAAGGGCCTAGCACAACTTCCGAGGATGGATTCTCTGCTTCGTGAATCCTCTAGACTTAATTTCTTCCAAGGCATTGGCATCGTACGAAAGGTCAAGGTTCCCGGTGGAGTCATCGCGCCTAATGGAACACATTGCCCATATGGAAGCCTTATTGCAGCTCCAACTCTAGGTATCCATAATGACGTGGTGTTCTACCATGATCCAGAAAAGTTCGATCCATATCGTTTCTCCAAAGGCTCACCAGATATGGATGGACAACCAATAACGGATCAAACAGATGTTAAAGCATTTGTAACTACAGACGCTACATTCCATGCGTTTGGGCATGGTAAACATGCCTGCGTCGGGCGGTTCTTCGCATCAGCCATATTCAAGCTGATGCTGTCCCATTTACTACTGAACTATGACGTGGAATACCAACCAATACGCCCAGAGACGAAGTTCTTGGGGCCTGTCCAATTTCCCCCAGCGAATGCGACGATCAGAATCAAACGCAGGAAGTTCGCGAGTATGTAGAAGGTTCCGACCTACGCATGTTGTTTGTCAATGCTTTTCGCTCCCTTTTTTCATTCCAAGCCCTAAACCATCAATCCCTTGTCGTGTCGCAAGGTATTACTACCCATCTTTGGTGAAATTTCACCAGCATGTTACCACCCAGAACGCCAGCTGGTACATTATTTTATTTTATAATTTATTTATATATATACGAGAAATAAATAAACGAACAAAATTTGGTTAATTTATTAATGTTTAATAAAAAATTTTTTATAAATAAAACAAATAAAAGATTTTATATCCTATTAGGAACTTTGCTTACAAGCTCAATTTTTATTCAAGTATTCTCATGGAATTGGATGATAACCCTTTTGCAGATATATATATGGTAGTATACGTACGACGAAAAAACGTCGCCAAGAGATGGGTATCAAGTCCCCCTTTTCACATTGTACGTACGTCCAAAAAAAGAACATTGAACATCAAGCAACACCTGCATCATTCTTTGGAGCGGACACGGGAAAAATTATCGCTTATAATAATTTCGTTCATTCATCGCTCGCCAATCTGCACGTAGATTGACAATATTCTTTATAACCAAAAAAATCAGTAACTATATACATAAAAGCTCTCCATGTCACCCTTGAACGCAGCCTCGTCAAAGCTTTTGAGTAGCCTTATTGTGACGCTCAAATGAAGAAACGGGGGGTGCAGAATATGGATTGGGATGATGTTTTTTAAGAGCCATTTGTACGTTATATTCAAGATCAAGCTGTGCTTTGGGGTCATCGGTCTTTGGTTTGAATTCAACAACAAGGTCATCCTTCACAGCAAAAACAGAGTCGATATCAAGGTGCGGGTCGTTGTTAGGATAAATCTGGTTGATGACTGTGGCGTATTTAGGGTGGGTGATCATGAGATGTATATGAGCAGGTCGCATTGGGGAGCGGTCCATTAAATTGAGAAGCACGCCCGCTGGGCCATCGGTGGGTAACGAGTAGGGCGTAGGGTGGTAGCAATACCAGAAGAATTCCCCTTTCTCATTCGACGTGAACTTTCCACGCAGATTGTTTTCGGTTTGGTCTGGGTCTTGGAAGTCGTATTTGCCGTTGGCAGAGGCTTGCCAAATATCAAGGACAGCACCGACGATGGGCTCACCAGTTTCCATATCTTTAAGAACACCATGCATATAGGTGACCTTGCCGTTAGGGTTCGGGTTTTGAATAATACTGTCGCCTAGGTTGCGGAACGGAGCGTTAGGTGACCAGAATGGGCCTAGAATGACGTTGGAGGTAGGGGATATTCCCTGTTCAGTGACGATTTTGTTGGCGATTTCGTCAACCAGGCTGGTTCAATTGCTCAGCCGCTGCTTTACGTTCAATCATATGCTATCCAACTTACGATTCGAGGCCAATCACGTCACAGATACGATGGCACTCGTTGCGTATCGGGGTGCTTATCTGGCCAATGGAGTTGATGAACTCGACGCCAAGCATCCACTCGGCTGGGGTGAGCTCGACCTCTCGAGCAAACTCGTGAATGTGCTTGATCAAAGAGCCGAGAACCACGCGCGCACGCTCCGGCGTTTTAGGACCCATAGCGTTGACGACATAAGGAGTGAAGTCCGGATCGAATTGACGAGTGGAAGACATCGTGGGCGGGTATGAGAGTGAGTGTGCGCAGGCAAAGATGCTTGGTTGTGGGGAAGTCTGGGGTGAGGAAGACAGCTGCCTTAAATAGCATTGTCAAGTCAGGTTCCTAGACGTGATGTTGACGGCAAATCTGTCGGCTGCCCATCCGTGCAAACGGAAATAATACCGCAGCCACATGCCGATGTTGTGAGATCAGTTGATAGTTAGTTCCATCTTGCGGTTCTCTGGCAGTGTCTGCTTCAACTGCCGAGCGGCGCCAAGCCTCAGGCAACAAGCCTGTGCGTTGCCAGTCACGCATTGCGCGCTTATGTAACGCCCAGGCCGGAGAAGCGCTTATCCGTGGGTAAGTATTCATATTTACTGTTGAGCGTCCACGCTTACAGCCGATTTGAATCGTAATTTCTTTCTCGGCTCTCTGGCACGTTTGAACACGATTATTGGTAATATTTGTCATTTTCGAAGCACCCTTCCGATCGCGCATTCGGCTAGCCTTGCACATCTCCGTGATAATTCGGGAGCTCTTGATAACGGGGGAGCGGAATACCGAATAGCCTCCCGGCTGCTGCACTGCCGAGCTTGGAGTCCTCCAACTATCTAGAACTTTGTCTTTCAGTAATGTGAAGGCATAGACTGCTACATATCAATGATGTAGTGGTCACAATCAAGTACTAATGATGCACTTGATCTCTAGCCTCGCTAATAAGACAGTTGATGCTTGCATTGCCTTTTTCGTAGTCAATCAACGCAGTGTATTCAAGCATTAAGGTTTATTGTAGGCCCATTTATACATATTGAACGTCATGTGACTCGCCAACTGATGGGTCAACTGCTTAAATGTATTGGGTGTTTACACAGTGATAGACTTGCTAACATTGAAATCTTGACCAAACTATAAGAATAATAATAATAATAAACACTGAGTACAGGGGAAAAACAAACCCCAATAATCTGACAGCATAGTGAGATGCTTAAGACGCCCCCTCGGTCACGTGTATTGGAAATGCTTTGATGTATATGCCAATGTTTTCACCCCTCAACTCCTTCCCCAACTCAACCATGTGATCGACAGTTAGTTTATCTAATTTATCCAAACTCCATACAATTTATTCTCATAATCATCTGTTCATTTGTGGTTGGCACTTTATATTACAAATATCGAAATTGTCTTCGTCCACGTATGCCGGTAGTCTCTGTGAAGATAATGTCTCGATATATCAAACTTATCGATGACTTTTGTAGAATTTGAATACAATTATATAGTATATTTTCTCTAACTAGGTACGAACCATTCGCTATTGCCCAAGTCTATGTGGTTCTCTGGGAAACAGTTGAGTAACCACACCGAATCGGAATCCATTACTCCCACGTTATCAAATACCATTGAGTTGGCTTGTAAATTATGGTGTGGAAAAGCTGGGAGATAGCCTGTACTGAAATTGTTATCACCCACGGTGAACTGCGATGAGCTGGCGGTTGCAGCATCATTTAATGGCCGGTGAGCGAGCCCACTGTTGATTATGTCGATACTTCGTTGTACAATGGGACATGTTGTGAGGCCCCCCTTTAGTGCTCGCAAAAATGTGTTCATTTTCTCACTGGCATTAGCGTCGCCCTCTTTGACGTCCTGGATAATGGCTGAGGCTGCAGTATACACACAGTATGCCATCAGATACGTAATTTGTGTGAACCCGAATGTTCGTTCGAGGAAGATCAAGAGTTTTTCAATGCTCGCTGCGGCATGACGGCAAGCAGAGTGGTGAATGGGTGACGAGTAGAATGGTCTGTGGAGTAATATCACTGTCGTATAGTATAGTAGGCTGTAGTTGTTAGCCTAGCTAGCTTAGCAAAGGAAGAAAATAGAGGTATTTGTACTTTTGAGTGAGAATATGTGGTGGACAACATATGCCAGACAAGTTGTCTGGGTCGTAAGTTAGGTATTCGGGAGACTGAGTTCTCCAATTGTCTAACTGCTCACGTATGTCACGCAGTGTGGAATCGGAAACACAAACTGTATTTCGGGAGTATAGTTGAAGTATAATCTGATTTATGATGATAGCAAGCTTGCAAGAATTCCCGAAGCACGATACAGAGTATGACTTCATAGGTGGGTACACTTCAGGTGAAATTGCTGTGGTATTCGAAGCGTCGCAGTAATACGGCGCCCAAATCTCGTCCGCTGTAGAATCATCGACTAGCCACTCAAGTTAATGCATGTCATTAGCGGCTGACATAGAAGATCTACACTCACAAAAGATGGGTTGATGATCAGACGGGAGTTCACTGAGCGCCGGCATTCGGCCAAGATAGAGACTTATAGCCCTGTTCATTGTGATATGAGCGACCAATTTCTTCTTTATGCATTTACGATGCATTCATACTTATCCCAGAAGTAACAAGACCAAAATAGCCGTCGCCGAATCTCGAGATCCTCTGCCGTAAGATGGCCTAGCTGGACTACCCGACCGGAATAGTGGTGCAATCCTAGGTCACTGACCATTCTGAACGCCATGCCGCTATAAAGCCAAGCCTGTGAGATCGAACCAAATGCAAGATCGCGCGCGCTTAGCTGAAGTAATGCCTGGACAGTTGGTATAGAGCTGGGTTTCTGTATCTCTTTTCCAAGCAGAAGCCGTGCGCGGTATATGAGAATTTCCCCGATAGAGGTCCCTTGAAATCGAGATGAATGGGCGCATATGATGAGTAGCAGTAGTTGAGAGAAGTATTGGCCACCCGTCAACATATCACCTGGGCATTTTATGAGTATGATAATGATCGAATGACGGCGTATGAGCTGAACGAAGATTGCTTACGCATGAATGCCGGCCTATAGACCCACATGAACATTGGGGCAATCCATGACCAGTGAAGCTGTAGAAGTTTCGAAATCGTCTCTTTTGGGATATCGTTGCCAAGTGCTGCATTTCCTACCGCGAAATCCTCCCAGGATCTTGATTCTAAAGCATCCGAAACCAGGGTGGTTCGCAGAGCTGAGTCCGATATAGGATTGGAAAATTCACTACTTATTGTGCTATGGCTTGGTAAATTAAGGGGGTCGTGCACGGCTGAAGTTGGGCCATAGTAACACAACTCAATTCTATGTCAATCATTCGCATGCAACGTGCCGAGAGAGATAACTAACCTTTCCATTCTCGTCAACACTCAAGTCAGAGATCAAGGACGTGGATAACCTGAGCATTTGCCCGGGCTTATTGTTTTGCTCTTGATCAGCTTTGTCATGACCAGGGTTCAGACCATGTTCAGAGGTCGTATCGGAAGTAGCAGCGATGTTAACGGGTTGTCCATTATTATCTAATCCCAACATGGGTCCAGGTATATTTTCTCTCATCGCCTCGAGTTGCCGCTCATACTCTTGCAGTTTTCTGGACATGGAGATTATTTGAGACATAGGTGGGACCTTTTCATATCGGCAGGTATCATGATAAACTTCACAGGTTTTGCACCCTGGTTGGGTTCCGTCACATTTTGTCTTGGTCATGTTAGCCTCGTCACTATAATGACAACTGGGATTTCATGCCTCACCTTTCGAACGCGGCAATTGGTACATGTGAGGGTGTTGCGATGCGCCCGCCGTTGTTGCTGGTTGGGTAATGTTGAGTCGAGCAATAACGAGTCATTAGGCGACTGTGGTTGACGGCGAACCCGCCTTTTCCTCTGCCGTGTAGACATTATACGTTGGGACCTAAAGACGTGCAGCTACTGGTACAACAAGGAAGTTGACTGTACACTTCCCATTAACATTGATCTGGCGGACAACGTGACGCGTTGGATTAGAGAAAGCCAGTCCTTTCCTGATCACATGACCTGGCATGGAGATGGCCAGTGAGCGACAAGCTCATCGCTAACGAGGTATTCCTTGGTGGCCTGTCGATGCCTTGCGTCTGACTGGCTATTCCCGGACAGGACCTGGATCCCGGGCTTTCCTATTGGCCTGGCTCTCCGGGTGCGGGTCGCCTCAGCCCAATGCCTGCGCTACTCGCTTGCAAAGAGCGTGCTAGTACGCCTGGTCAAACTTGGTGTGGGGTGCTGCTCCAGAAGTTGCCACGAGGCAAGATCACGCCATTCGCCATAATTGATCGAGGCGTCCACTCGTTGGCTTGCTGGGCTGGATTGTCGCCAATCAGGTCACGCGACGGGACGCTTGGAACAAGGAGGACTTCGGTTCTTTGTTCCATGCGGGGAAGCATCGCATGCTTGGCAAATAAATAATACATGCTACGCAGGCTACTTGTTTTCGATGATAGGAATGGTCATATGATATATGATTTGTTTTACCGTTGTGACTGGTTCCATTGATGCACAGAGCTGTTAACCACTTCCCCATCAGACATCCGATTGAGAACGACTCGAAATCCAAGACTATCTCCTGCAAATGACTTAATCGTTTCCAGCACGGAACTGCCCAAGTTCTCACACAGCCTCCACTTCAACCGCATCTCTCTTTGTGGCCATCTCGTTGATCCTTTCGTCATGCGCATGTTGCAGGGCCCTTGCCTCAGTCGCCCCATAGCGGCCAATCTTATACCATGGCAGTGTAAACAGGCGATCAACACCTTCTAAGGTGAGTCCCGATGTCTCCGGGATGGAAAACCATGCCCACAGTGCGCTGAAGCTGGTCAGGCCAACGAAAAACCAAAATGAACCAGCGGGCCCCATCCCCCCTTTGGATACTGACAGTAGCATGTCAGGCACTGCGCGGTTGGCACCGTACTGGTTGGCGAAATGCAGCATCATGATCAACGAAGACGACGCCGCTCGAATTCTCAGTGGGTAAATTTCTGCGTTGATGAGATACTGAATTCCGTTCCAGCCCATCGCCCAACCAAAGCTACATAAATAGATCATGAAAATAGCACCGATGCTTGCCGACTTCTGAGACTTGGTGAAAGAGTCAGGATTGGGAGTGCCAACAATGCTGAGAAAGATCGCAATATACACCATTGAGATTGTTTGGATGGCGATCCCGATGCCTAATGATCTTTTCCGGCCAATAACATCAACTAAGTAGAACGCGCAGAGAAGCGCCCCAACAAATTTTACAACACCCAGAATACACGTAGCAAATAATTTCTCGTTCTGTCCGCTCACCCCGGCCAAAAGGAAAAAGTCTGGGGCATACACAGTGATGGATTGTGCACCACACCACTGTGTGAGAAGTTGTATAGTGAAGCCGAGATAGATACGATACAAGCTAGATGAATTGCAAAACATCTCTCGCAAAATGCTTATCCAACCATGTCCCGAAACCGCCGCTTTTTCTTCCTCCAATTGAAGTTGAATCTCGCAAAGCTCCCTAACGATCGTTTCGTGGGTGGGAGGCAAGTTACGAATACGTGCAAGATTAGCTGTAGCCTGCCTATCTTTACCACGCTTGATTAGGTAGCGAGGAGATTCATAATTGAAAAATGATAGAACGGCTATTATCGCGGCGAAAATGAGATGTAGACTCGTTGGTACCAACTATGGAGAATATCAGCCTTGTCTAGTTCCCTATTGATGGCTATTAATGATGGATATACCCAACGTCCCGAGGTGTTATCAGGAATATGTAAACTGGCCCCCCAACTTGCAAAGTATGCCAGCATGATACCTATATACACGGCTCCAGCGAATGTCATTGTGCAAAGTCCTCGAATCGATTTCGGCGATATCTCTGAGAGATAAATAGGTGCAACGACTGAAGCCTGGCCTATGCCAAGGCCCGCGATAAATCTGCCTGCGTAAACCATGCCTAGATTACCGTCGTTACACATGAAAATGATAATCCCAACAACCCAAAGAACACACAACTGACGGGTCGCCCAAAGACGGCCAATGCGGTCGCAAAGGAGGAATGCCCTTTAGATATAGTCAGCGCTCCGTATGGTAGACTTCCAGGGTCAGCTTCGGACTTACATTGCCGCGCCTGCCACGCTACCCAAAGATACCATTGCTGCAATTGTGGCTTTGATATTAGCATACGCAGAGGTACTTGTGTCTGGCAAATTGAGAAGATTCCTAAAATCAGCAGAGTCTATTGTTCCACTGATTAGGCCTTCATCGACACCTCTTGCTGCACCCATGATCCCAAAAGAAAACACCGCAAGCCAGAGCCTCCAGTTTAAAACCTCCCTGGGCTCGTCGCCCCATCGGAGTTTCAATATGTTCATTGGACTGCGGCCGCCCATTGTGCTTTAATTTTTGTGGCTTAATGACGAAGGCTGCAGCAATTGATGTGCATGTCAAAACGAATTCTTGTTGAGACAGGATTCCTAAGTTGCGAATATATTGACCAGTATCTAAACGTTCTATATCCTCGCTCCCAGGCTTTCATAAATATTCAAAACTGAATGTACTGCATTGACCTTGGCAGCGTGGGGGATGTTCCCCAGATTACTCCGCAACTCATGTGCGTAGGGTTACCCGGCAAGTTCCCAGGGCATCCCCCATTTTGAAATATAGGTAATTTCCGCATCAACTGAGCCAGCCTAATTGGGAACCTCAATACTAAGCATGCTATCAATTTGTGTTTTCACACATGAAGATCCAGCTAAAAGTTGTCCTTTGCAAAAGCAAAAACAACATGCTAGATGTATCTATCGCCCGTTCATCTCTTTTGATTAATTCTTGTATGGAAATTTCATCTGTTTATATACGTCAAGTAAACCAATCGTTACTTTCCCCTTAAAATATAAACAACCATTGCATGTGAGAATATTTCTCTTGCATAGATAACACGTCTACAATAGATGGTCCTGCTCGAAAAGTTGGATAGTAAATCTGACATTAGGAAATTCCTCAAGAATCACAGTAGAAACGATGGCTGTGTGCCAACAATGGAAATCTTCATATCACACCAATAGTACCTCGTATATACAATAATATATAATACCAAACTAGAGAATGACATCATAATGAACTTCCGATGAACAAATCAAAGTCTTTTCGACAACAAATAGCTATATAGAAGAGACATATAGAGTTTGTTTCCCACCGGGCCTTTATTGTTATGGTAGCATAAAGAATATTGAAAACCCTTATTAGATCAACTTACCGTCCAGCGACTGGGGTGAACGCCCGGGACATTGCCGGGGCGTGATCCGGCACAACAAAATAATAAAGCTTTAGGTATGTGTACCGTGCCTGTCATTTTTATAAAAATATATCGAGGCGTAAGCTGAAAAAACCCACGTAAATGGAGCACAAATCTTTTCTTGTCTTCCCGACTCGAAACATTGGCTTCCTTTCATCTTTTTTACAATACATGCTTGACTGCGCACTTTCCATGTCTTCCCGCTGTTTCTTTTTGGCACAAAAAACAACCATCCCAAAGCCGCTGCCTCCATCAAGTTTCATACTCCTAGATGCATTTGACTTGTTTTCTTGACCTGAGACCTGTCGATCTCTTTCATAAGAATATCCAGAATGTATGGAATAGCGACTTCACTATCCATCAGCTCCCAACTAGTCACTCTTACATATTAATTAGATATTATGCATCGAATTAGGAATACACGGCACCAGAAACCTAGTTTGTTATCCTCTAGGTGTATATGTCAGAGAGAGCGTGAATTTACAGGACGTAATTGGTCGGATTGTGGTCATCGCTGTTTAATCTTCAATAGGATTGGGCGACGGGGCCAAATTCTGCATGTTTAATCGGCTATTGTTTCAATTGTCATTTTTTGGGGCTCATTCAACCACCTACATGGCAATAAACCCCTAATCTCGGTACCATGACCACGTATAGGATTTCTCTAAAAGTAAGACCTAAAAAATAGATTATCAATGAAGATAAGGAGAGGGCTCAGGTTGTTTGGCCTGATCAATTTCTGAAGGCGGTTGCGAGGGGACGCACGGGCTTAGTAAGCCAGAGTAAGCGCAAGTCGTGTCATTTGTATGCAGGGATTCATGCCGATTAAAAACTCCTTTACATATGTCAGATGGTCCCATCACTTTAAAATAGCAGATATGTATAGAAGCTACAGTCAGATTGGGAAGTTTAAAACAAAATCTGGGTGTATTACCTGCAAGTAAGTGAACGTTTGATTTGCCTGTTTGTTCTTCCCCCTAACACGATGTTGACACCAGGATTCGCCATATCAAGTGCTCTGAAGAGAGACCCAAGTGTCTTCGTTGCACAAGCACTGGTCGACTATGTGAATACCAAAGAGCTGCACGTTCTCCATATATTGCAAGCTCTGAATTACCTCTTCTCACAACATATCGGCCACCCCATAACCTACTTCCTGCAAGTCAGCTTGAAAGACGAGCTTTTCATTTTTACTTCCATTTCGTTTCGCCATCCCTGTCAGGCATGGCTGACTTCGGCTTCTGGGGAGGCACAGTACTTCAGATTTGTCGTTCTCAACCCTTGATATGGGATGCCGTTATATCTCTGAGCGCCTTATATGAGCATAAGCACACAATGGAGAGCAGCCGCACCAAACTTGGCCCAAGAAATTACATTAATGAGCAAGCCTTAAGTTGGTATCTAAGATCTCTAGCCACATTGCAAGCGAATATTGAACGGGGCTCGGCAGATCTTGACGTTTCATTGATTAGTTGCACTCTTTTCATAATCATTGAGGTCCTACAAGGCAACATATCGGCAGCATTGAGACTCTATCAGCAGGGCGTTCAATTAGTAACATATATAATGTCCGTAGCGGGGTCGAAGGCAATAGCAACAGCAACAGTTACAAATGTTGCGCCTGTTATTTTGAGAATGGGTACTTCGTCCCTGCTTACCAAATGCGGTTCTCTTGCTCCACGTGTCGCTAGTTTTGCGGATGTGGCCATCGCATTCTCAACTATACCAGAGGCGAAAAGGATTCTTTATGCCATCATGTGGGAAATTAGAGTCTTCGATCGCGATTACAGTCATAAATTAAATTCGAGGGCAGCTAGTGGGGATCAACAGCCTAGCATTCACGCGCTTGACAATATGAATACCACAACGTCTTTTGCAGCACGTCAGCAGCGCCTTGAGTTGCGTCTAAACACATGGCGTAGAAATTTCAATACTTTCCCTCAAGTTCAAAACTACTTGTCGAACAAAACTAGTGTCGGAGCAGGGCAAGCACCAACAACAACTCAATACGCTGGGATTATCGCCACCCTTTTGATGACTTGGTTGACTGCTTCTATCTTGACAAAAACAAGACTTGATGCTAGCGAGGCTGTTTATGACACTTATGACCATTTATTTGAAGATATGATTGCACATGCATCTATTGCGCTGGCCGGCCCAAACAAGCAACCTCCTTTTACTTTTGAGATGGGAATTGGGCTGCCCCTATTCATAACTGCCATTAAGTGTAGGAATCCCACGCTACGCCGCAAAGCACTTGAATATTTGTACCAGTCACCACCTGTGCAAGGTATGTATGTCTGTGCGGCTGCAGCTAATATAGCGACTGTTGTCATAGAGTTAGAAGAGGACTGTTTGTTGTCGCCATCGGAATCACCTCAACAAAGGGGAAACGATCCTGGAATAACTGACAGACGTAAGAAACCAATCGATTCGCCTCCAGTAACCATTGTCAAGCACGTGTATGATTTCAGTCTACACTTTCCTAAAGAAGATAAAGGCTTACCCCAAACCTGGTTGAAATACACACGGTTATCTCAAATTCAGCGTCAAAAAGATACCCAAATCAAATGCGGAATTTATGAAGGAATGGCGCCATTATCAAACCACTTTTCGCCATGTGAGTATATGCTTGTTATGGAATATTACCATGGTTTGAAATAAATGTATGTAAATAAAACAAAGCGAAATTGCATAGTGGTATTTACTGAAATTACACCTATCATTCACAGAAGGCAACATTTAGTATTAACATAGTGCAATGGTTATTCGAGTAGATTATACCAATCCACTCATTGGCGATTCTTTTTCGGAGTGCATTATGACAACCGAAGAAACATAGACGTGAGGAAGACAGTCGTGAAGGAGTGTTAGAGATTGATAATCAGAGTCATTTTATATATATGGCCACCATGTACGTGCTGTACAGCTGATTGATTAGGACCGAAATTTCGTCACTGAAACAATTCTTCCCTTCGGCAAGGAAACAAAAATAATACTATTAGAGGCACAGGGCAGCCAGTGTCCTTCAAAATAACTTGCGATGATATTTTAAGATATTGAGGCAACATAACAACTCGTAATCCTTTCAAAATTGCTTGTCCCTTGACACAGCGTGATCTAGGACATCATACCCGCAAAATCATGTACTCAACTGCCAGAGTCGACTTAAACATCGTCCCAGATGCCCCATAACAATATACTTGAAGGCGAGGAACCCACATACTATCATATACCTATGGTTAGACCTCTTAGCACTCAACGCAAGAATGAATATGCCGATTAGCCACAAACTCAAATAACACTACAAACTTACCACTATCTTCCTGGTCAATTATCTCGCCATTCTTCAACCACTCATTCCAGCGATGACAGGTTCTCTCAATTTCGCTAGTTCTCTTCTCTCCAAGTATATGGCCCATTTCCGGTCGTCGCTCTAAAAGCTGTAGCGCCAGACCGCTGCTTGCATGCCACTCAATATGATAATGGACTAACCACGAACCTGGGTTATCACTGCGGAAAACAAGAGCCAACCAACCATTCGCTGGAAGCAAGGCGACATCCCGTCGCGGGGGATTATGATAGTTAAAAGTGAGTGGATCCGTCATCTCATTATATGGCTCATCTCCACGTCCTAGGATCGCAAAGTCATGGCCATGCATGTGAATGGGGTGGGCAACTGTAGGAACTATACGAGTAGAGTTGTCCAGACCAGGCACAGGTTGTATCAATGACCCATTCCCGGTAACTATTAGATAGACTTTTTACCGTGTAAGAGATTTCCTTGATCATCTTTTTGGAATGAATTTTATGAAATGATGAATGCTCTTCAAAACTTACCTCATTTATTGTCGTAGTCATATTCATATATGTCATAGTCACGGTTGAAAGTTTTATTATTCAATGAAAGCAGAGTTGGATCAGAGAAGTTCAAGCTGGGAGATAGCAATCTTGGTTAGTTTCAGAGACAAGAAATAAGTCCTAATATTACCAGCTCGGGCTTGGGTATGGTGCTTACAACAACGGACTTCTGCCAATTACCCATCGCAGAGCTCCCCGCGACTCCTGAAGTCCTACCTCATACGTGCTTTCAGTGATATTGTTTGCTGGCGATGACCCGATCTCCCACCGGACGACCGGTTTAAGGCTTTCAAGTGGCTCATCTTCGCACGTAAAGTTGATGCTCAGCTGAGCAGATGTCTTTGGTTTCTGGGCTTCTGGGGAGTTTTCATAATGCAAAATGCCTGTGCGATTATCGAATTCAGTATAGTTGGACGAGCAACTTTTCACTGGTACAGTGCGGATCCAATAATTATCTACTTTTTGGTTTGTTTCAACGATGACAGATATCTCTGGCCTCTTATAATCGGCATATTAGCGCCTTATAAATTGGAAATTTGAAAATTGAAAATTGACACACTAATCGCTATTGATAAATATTCGGTTGTATACGGCTCTATAGGCACAAAATCTGCTGAGATGACTTTTAAGTTGTGGTTGTCGGTGGAGAAGACGAAGTGCTCGTCCGAGCTACGCAAAAAAACGATCAGCTAACGTATGCCCCCATCGTTGATCGAAATTCCACTCATACCTGGTATTTATCAGTCTTATTAGGACTCTTCGACTTTTAAGAACGGTCTTCCAAAATGTCGAGCCCACTTCACTGTCTCCATCTCGAAATTTTCCTACAAGTGGGTACTCATTAGCCTGGAGGCTGAAATGTGCAGTCTGAATCGTAGAAGCAGTATACTCACCTACACCTCCAAGAAGAATACTCTCTGACGTTGGCAGCGGCGGGTGTAGCTCGTGTACAAAGGCTTGAAATGCGTTTTCGTGAACCCAATCTTGTACAAAAAGTTGTTCCCAGGAGATATCCCAGTCAGCATTGTCTGGGCCATGGATTAAAAGTGGACCTGTCATTTTCTTGATATCAGCATTAATTCAGTTTCATACTAACGAAACTAAGGTAAATGCGGCGTTTTGGTACCTATCAGCCCGTTCGGATACTGCAATGAGTAATGGCTGCTTGGGTATTAGCTAAAGCTTCCTCCCATCTAATTTGTTCCTGGCTGTGATTACCTATGATACCAGGTATGACCTTTCATGATAGCAATAAGTATTAGTTGTTTGATTCCCATGTTGACCAAGTTTGGACAAAAGTACGCACCGTATTGGACAGCTCTAAAACGGTATGTATATGTTTGATTATCGCCTGCTATAGGACATTGCGTGATGCCTCAAGAAATGGACACTCTTAGTATAAAGCCTATCATGTCAAGTGTGGTATAATCCATACCATTGACACCGTCTGCATCGTTTGTATGCAATTGGCGAATCCCTGAGATTCTGGTCAATTATTTCAATATTCTTACCTGCCGGTTTTATTTTGATATTGACTTACCATGCCAATGTATTGTTGTTCCGTTATCAGGTAACTTGTTGTTGGTGTGAATTCCTAATGAAGATCAGTATCAACTACTAACTTCCTGCACTTTCTTTTCGGACATACTCAAATCATCTCCCTAGCAAGCCTCTGAACGGGAAATAGCGTCTGGTAAGCTTAGCACCGATAAGATGACTGGTATTACTCACCGATTAATGGACCCGGAAAACTAATATAAGAAGAGGGTTTTCGCATCAATAAGATGTTCTACTTGCTTAGAATTGGCATAATCTTACCTTCCATTGAATACATGGCCAAGTTTCGGAAATCCATCAGGACTGATGGTCGTTTCGGACACATCAAGCCAGAACTTCGCCAGTGCCAGTTAGACCTTTTCTGTGGGAGGCCACAAAAGCCTATGGGTTGCTCGATTAAAACACGTACCTCTCTGGCTATACCAGGTGGCCAAATATCCTCATAGTCGGTCGTGACGTCGAATTGACTGAAGATAGGCTGCACCGCTGATTTATCACGTAACTAGTAGTCACGAGAATGCGATTTATTCCAAGATTCCCATCTAATCAATGAAGGGTAAGAGCAAGAAAATCTACAGTCCAAATTATTATTGTTATTAATTGGCACCTGGTATCTGGATTCCGAAATTATGGGATGCTGGACTGCAACAGTTTGGACGTGTAGACCCGGTATATATGGGTAGAGTGTGAGTTTATCAAGGAGAGACCCGGAATTTTCAAACGACGGTATGAGCTGAGAGAAGAAGATGATTATGAAATTTAATATGTCCATTGCGACAAAGAGTCTGATGACTTAGAAGGTAACCGGGTATTTATCTGAGATTGATTTCAAGTTTCGACACCGCGACGTTCAAATATTAAATATACTACAATCTATAAAGGCCATAGAAGTTGTAGAAATGTTGGTTATATACATATCCATTCTACCTATTTAGACAATCAAGTTCCCATGCCAGCTGAATCGCAGGGATCTTGTCTAGCTGCATAAAAAAGACACCGATTAAGATATACACAACCTTTATTTTGATGCAAGGCTTACTTATTATCCAAACTTACACCAGACATGAATTACAACGCCACCTCATTCCAAATTTCGAAAGAGTATCACAAATAGGGACGAGCCTGTCAACATGTAATATTGCTAATCATAGACCCAATCAATTTAGGTTTAATGCTCTCAAAAATACCGATGTTACGACTGTAAAGTTGGTTCCAGGTTAGCCAGAACATAAGGCTTAAGCCTGTAACCAAGTGTTTGTTCGACATCATTAGCTACCGTGTATTCATATCTACTGGATATCAGACGATTCATGATCCACATAATATGATAGAATTATGTCAGATTACGGCCTGTTTCATCGAGGCTGATATGTAAGCATGATGGAAAGAGTTAAAGAAAATGAACCGAACTTCAGCCGTAAGAAAATAATACCCTCCGAAATCCTGAATCCCTGCCACGCCCTAGGGCTGAGTTCTAAATGTGGCAGTGGCAAAATTGCAATATCGAGAATATAATTGAAAATAGAACACTTCTTTGAATTATTATTGCCGCGTGATCCAGTTTTGTAGGCGAAATCGCATAGACGCTTGAAATTCCAGAAATAATTGCTAGGTGACTGGTTTTCTATGAGCTTTGGTCTTTTGAACTTGCTGGCCCAATGTGAACCATGGCTATGTATTACAATACGACGTTATTTTGCCCGAAAAAGAAAAGATAAATAAATAGATATTGCTTTAAGAAAGTGCCGAGAATTCCCAGGTGAACAAACATAAAATGAGTCGGTGAAATCAAGGTTATTATTGGTAGATATTGATCAATCCAAAACTCCGGTTACCCAATATATTTCCAGCCAAGCATCCAATCGAATCTACTAACCAATTCTCTGTCACTCACTTTCATATAAGGTTTCATAATCCTTAAGTCACAATATCAATAAGATTGAGTTAAGTGGCATCCAAACGTTGAAGTAGCTATACTAGATATGTTCATGTGGCCTACTCTTTATTCGATCATATTCCTTTTAAAGATTGATATCATGGTTTACCAATTTTCTGGATACATGCTCGGTAGAGAGGCTGCTTGTTTCCTCAATAACCTTTACATGTGAGACTTTCGTTCTTATCAGGTTATTAATATATCTATTTCAGGCTTACGCAAATAACATGCAATTATTGGGGCTTTGATAGGCAGCAGGATATGTATGCAAGTCCAAGCTGGTCTTTTGAGTTACCATAAAATCCATCATGAATACAGATTCCCGATCAGTCTCAAGCAGAAGTTTTCTCAATGTGTACATTTGTACATTCTCACAACACGTAGAGATTATCCACTCAGATTCAGAGGTGATTTACATGAAAAGGAATTCAGCTCTGGATTTTCAAATGCCGTAATCATACCTAAATATTAGAGGTACAGAAGTAAGCATCTCCTGATAAAATATATTTTTTATTGTGAATGGGAACCTACCCTCAATAGCTGCATACATACCCAGGCCACTCATAGCCAATGAAGCCAGCAGATATAGAATGTGCCAGATGTTAATCGTAACTTGGAAAGCGCCCCCGCTTATAAGTCCACGGGCCCATCTTTGCACAGCAGATCCCTGTTGAATAGCCTGTCCATTCATAGGATCGAATCCGTTTCCATCTTGAGAACGAAGACTGTTTTTCTGGATATCGAACCCAAGGGCAAAAAGCGGAGGTAGCGTGTACGTTAAGTTCAGGAGCATGGAGGCAGACATCACACTCACGAATCCGAAATAGTCGGGAATAGCTGCAGCAATAATGAAGGCTATTATCCAAAATATTGGGACGAGACAGGCATAAATGATCTTGCCTCGTCTGGAAGTAAGAGGTGGCGCTCGGAAAAGATCCATGAAAACATTGTTATATATCACCTTGACTCCAATGTTACCATATAGCCCGGCGGCAATTAGAGCGCTAATTAACGATATCATGTTACCAGCCGTTTGCCAGCCGTAAACACTGACACCTTGGTAACTCGGGTTAAAGCTGTATTGGCCTTGAAAGTGATAGATAAAACATCCGTATACAAGATAAACGGTGTATATAAAAAACTGTGCCCCCCACATTGCCTTGATAAAGTCGCGGGGACGTTTCATTTCAGCCATGAACTCGACGAACAGCTGAACGCCTGCATATGCTAAAACTGCGGAAAGAAGCCCATTGATTGAGCCGACTAACCCATTAGGGGGGAGACCATTGTAGTGCATGATAGCAGGGTACACGCCGTTCACAGGGGTGATTGTATCTGGATCTACTGCACTCCCTGCAGATCCTAAGGTCGATATTTCATAATTTGGCAGCGAGTTTGCGATTACGCCCATCGATATGAAGATCACGAGAAGGTTTACCCAGACGGAGAGGTTGGCTATCCAGCCGAAAGATTTGAGAGTTCGGATCTGGGAAACAAGGAATCCCACACAGACAAAAATAACTGGGCAGACGGCATAACATAAACGGAACTTGGAGACCTGCGAGATATTCTCTCCGAACTGGATGGTAACTTGACCCACAAGCAGTAGCAGTGCAATGGCTTGCATGATATTTGTAATATATCGAATCGTCTGTCCACAACTTCTAAAAGCAATATCCCCGTAATTCCTCACAGGGAATTGATGACTATCAAGCCCCATAAAAACTCGCCAGACCAGGTACCCGGAATACCCCGCCATGAGGCCGAAAACAGTATAAAGAGCAACCCCTTGAACATTTCAAATGTAAATCAGTATTCTAGGATTTATATAGATGTCGATGAAGCAGTAGACGCCTACCTGGTCCCCAACCAAGTGTCCCCATTGTGAACGCAGAGCCGTACGGTCCTAGGATGTCAGTGGTAATTAAATAGAAGCCTGTTTTTGAAGACGATAATAAGTCAAAACCTGATTTTTTTTTCTTTTCATCAAGCCTACACGGCACAATTATTTCAGTCTCAATGACTCACATGCACCCCATGAAGCTGTACGCAGTGCGCGGCTTGCATTTGCCCACTCTTCGTCGGATATTTGCGCTGTATTCTCCAGGCCGACTGGGCTTTTTGGATCATGAGATTGCGGCGCATCAGTTCGTGCATCTTGTCGCGTTATTCGTTTCTTTGGGTGTAAGAATTCTCGCCAATTCAGTTTTGGTGACTCGATATTGTCTTCTTCTTCCCTTGTTCCTTGTGCGTAATAGAAGTACTCTTCGAATGAAACATTTGGATCATGTGGAGCGCGAGCTTGCGGTGCGACATAAAAGGCGCCGCGAGGCGCATCTGGTGACTGTGCCATTTTGTTTGTAAATTTCACATTAACTGAGACTTTTCTCACTTTTGCCTATTTGATGGCATGGTTAATAAAAAATGTTCAGTAACAGAAGTGGCATTCAATATTTATCGCCCGGATTTAGCAATGTTCTTTTACCCATTGCTACACCAAGACCCACACAGGTTAAATACAGAATTCACAACTACAGTATATAAGACGTTTCTATGGTTGACGGCTAGCAGCGGAGATAAGCATTTTGACTAGTAGTCTGATTGGTGCTTTTGGTACACAGAATACTAGCGTTGGATCCGTCGATAATAGTTATTGGACAGATGTCCGGTCAGATGTAACCCTACCCCTCACAACCCCACTTTTGTGTATAATTGAAATGTTGGGGTTGAGATTATTACGCTAGAGAACCATTTGCACCATGTGATTTTCTATTCCAAAGCTCCCAAGTAAAGGGAAGTCCATTAACAGATAATAACAATACCCATATCTCTGTCTGCATGGGGCATTCTTGTCGGCAGCCTCTAAATAATATATATACCGACTTTATAATCTCTGTACTCTATGCAGCCATCCGCTGATTGGACCACAATAATAACGAACCGTAATATAACAAGCCAAACAAGCAACACGGGCACGTGTCCCATATGCTAGCCACTTGCCAGGCTAGTTAGTTGATCTTCATTTAATTGAAATTTATTCTCTCGCACCCAACATAAATCGAGCCAAAGGACTTTGTCCTTGCATAGCGATGTGGTTGGGAGTTTCCACTTCACAGGTTATCTCCAGCATATTCATAAGACCGTAAAACCCCCATGTTCTTACCGCACGCTTCATCCAATCATCATTTTTCGTGCGCTCCGCCTTGGCCTCTACCGAAACTTTACTAGTGAACCCGTGGGTCAGGCAATGGCTCACAGACCCTACTTGTTAAGGGTTACTGAGAGTGGTGCGTATTCTGCACACGGTCGCACAAGTTTGTAAATGGTCCGGAGTGGTAGTAATTAATCAAATTCTCAGCTCAATAATACAGAAAAATTCTATATCATTTATTATTGTTGGTTGTTCCTGGGCCAGGGGTGGGGGGATCTGTTTCTTTCTCGGTGATGACAAGTAGACCCATTATTCCAATTGTATACTGCAGGGCAGTATTGAAGTTATATCTAAATACTGCCGAATACTCCCATTTGTCTATCCTATTGTATGCTAGCAATAACTAGGTCATATCAAAAGAGTTGAGGGTTTGATAGTTGAAATACCCTTTAATGGAAACCATATCGATTGATAGAACTCTTAGTGAAATCCTTTTGAAGGAGACATTCCAATACCATCTTCTCCATGACCTAGGTCTATTAGCCCACGTCTCAAGGCTGCATAAGATCTCAATTCGTTAACTTTTTTTCACCAAGGAGTCTAAAACGGTCGAAATTAGACGTGATGGTGTACTTCTTTCTATAGAATCCCTTTCCAGCTCAGATTTATATCGCCCAGCGGGAAATGAAATTGGTTTAGCTACCGTTATATGCGGCGTTTCATTATTACTATAACATGTTTAGGTATCCTTTCTTGATCTTAAGATCATGTACGATAATATGCTAAAGAACTACGTAGGCCACGGTTCTCTTCAAGCAAGCTGGCTGAGCGCTGATCGTACTTCGCACAGTTCAAGTAGATCAAAGCTGGAGAAATCCCCATGTAACAAAGCTCTTACTTCAGTATATTTATACTCCTAAGCATGTGGTCAAGTATTTGTTGTGAGAAAGATACGTGTCGTACTCCCACAGCACAGTTGACCTAATGCTAACTAAATCTATGTCTGCACACATAACTTTGAACGAGTCGCGATTGCTTCGATTTCGAGGTCAAAACTCAATCCTCTTTTGTATATCAGCTGACGAATATATTCATACTGAAATGTCTGGCCGATACATCCGGGCCCCGAAAACACGCGGCCCAGCATGTTGCAATGGATTATATTATTTATATGGTGCTCAAATGGCACCAGACTAATCTCTCACTTGCGTAATGAATTGACTCCTTTGCCTATGAGAGCGATTGATCGCGGAGACACGGAAATCAATGCTTAGCCTTAATATCATCCTACTTGCTTAAATAAACATTTTCTAAATAACAATGATGTGCATATTATACGACCAGCTCACATGCAGATAATAAGCCACTTCACCGATGTAACGTATATATATTTTACATAGATATCAATTGATATGTAGCTGAACTACCAAGATAAATATTACCTCAAACGCAAGGAGCAGTTATTCAATCATTACATATGTAGACGGTGGTATTAGAATGGACAATTGTGACTATAGTCTGGCCAAGCTCCCCATGTTTATCGGTTGACCATGTCGTATCTTGTATATCAAACATTGAACTTAATTTTATTCTAGTGCTCCCTGGACAGCGCTAGGTGGTTAGAAAATAAAGAAAATGTCTGACAGATATTTATTTTAACATACGAAGAGAATTTACATTCAAACCCCATAAATATTCCTACTATCTCCGTGACAGCTAGATGCCGAAGGTTCATGGTGTTTGACCCTGCCTGCAAGTCACTTAATAGTTTTTCGTATATAGCGCCTCCCTTAAAAGTCCTTACCCCGACAATACGCGACAAATCCCGTCATATTATTATTCAAACTCTGAAAAAGTTCATGATCAAAGACTATTTTGTCCTCGACGACTCGAAAGAATGAGACAAAATAAGTATATATTGTTTCTCATATTCTTTATCGAAAGGAGACAACCGCGATATTTGAAATCAAAAGAAATTATTGCATAACGCAAATTATTGATAGAGTACGAAAATGATGTCTTTGTTCGATTCTCAAAGAATATCGAAAGTCTCTACTCTTTTTATTCTGACCATTACCGTTGTGAGATCTCAAAAAATTGGTACCTATACTACCGAGACTCACCCAGCCTTGACTTGGTCAACATGTACAGAAGGTGGTAGTTGTACCACTACTATTGGTGAAATAGTTCTGGACGCAAATTAGCGTTGGGCGCATAGCGTTAATTCAACCACTAAACTGTTATACTGGTAGCACCTGGGATACATCTATATATGATAGATGTCAGTTGTGCTCAGGACTGTGCTCTTGATGGCGCTAACTATGAAGGGACATACGGTATAACTAGCAGTGGGAATGAACTACGTCTGAAATAGACCACTAACAAAGATGGCGCACAGTATGGTGTCGGTTACTGTGATTCTCGATGTCCTCGCGATCTCAAGTTCATTCAAGGTTTGACGAACGTTGAGGATTGGACTCCATCATCAAACAATGCGAATACAGGAGTTGGGAACTACGGATCCTGTTGCGCTGAACTGGACATTTGGGAGGCAAATAGCGTGTTAGAAGCACTTACCCCTCATCCATGCGACACTCCAACAAATACCCGTTGTGAGGGAGACGCCCGTGGTGGAACTTATACTAATACTCGCTATGCTGGTACATGTAACCCTGATGGTTGTGACTTCAACCCTTCCCGTCTCGGAAACACCAGCTTCTACGAGTCCAGGATGACTGTTGATACTTCCAAACCATTCACTTTGTGACTCACTTCATTACGAACGATGGCACATCGACTGGAACTCTCTCTCAGATAACTCGTTATTATGTTCAGAACGACGTGGTCATCCCGCAGCCTGCCTCTCAGATTTCAGGCATTACTGGAAATGTCATTAACGTCGCGTTTTGCAGTGCCGAGCTTTCGGTTTTCGCTAAAACTACTGCATTTACTTCTCACGGTGGCATGAGTAGTGTTGGGAAAGCACTCTCCAGCGGAATGGTTTTAGTCATAAGTGTTTGGGATGATTATTCTGCTAGCATGTTATGGCTTGATAGCATGTACGCAACAAATGATACTGCGACCACCCCCGGCGCGAAACGTGGAACATGTGCTACAACGTCTGGAGTTCCGAAAACCGTCAATGCTGACGATCCTAACGCTTATGTTATATTTTCAGACATAAGAGTAGGCCCTATCAAATCGACTTTTACGGGTGGCTCCTGATGGTCCGCTGTACGAGCGAGGGAAAACAGCTTATATTGATAGCTCCTCGGGGGTTCGGAAGAGAAAAGCGGCCGAGACCACCCTGTACGCTCTCTTTAGGAAAATGTAAGAAGGAATTGTGGTTAGTTCAACGGGATAGCCTGTCTTTATCAATCGAATAGTCCTCTAAAAAGCCTACACAATGCCATACTGTCTAACCCGCTTGAAAGCTAAGCAATAATTATCGAATGCGTATCATTAGGAGGACTTCACCTATATCAGTCACTACAGAAAATTCAAACAGGAAGACTAACTTATATAGTTCAATATTTAATAAATAAGAATCATATTAGAAAAAAATCGCCGTGGTTTGACATGGTACCGTAGCGTTGATGGAATTAGCCAAAATTGTAGCCCGTCCGTGCTTTCTAGTCATATAGATAGCCCTACTATATGAAGTGTTCAAACGTGACTATGATATTATTAAAGCATTCAAAATGTTGCTATGATATTAAAGTGCATGTGGGAACCAATAATTAGGGAACTACGTGGGAAATACGATATCATTTCTGCCCTCTTTCTCTAGTGGGCTTGCTTGTTCGTCGTTTTTGATCCGAAAACATGCCAGAAGACAACCAGGTACGTATTCTGATGCCGAACTTTTGACCATCACACTAAAAACGGCGCAACCCTTACTTAGTAAGGATTTAGTGGTATTTTCTAGCTACATATTATTTCTAATAACTAATTTTCACAATGTGTTCTAATTATGATGGGTTGAAAAATTGAAAGGAGAGAGGAGAGCATATGGCATAGCTTCCTTAATAAGAAAATATACGGGAGGTGGGTACAAAAAGTCTTTGGCACAACTCCAAGTAAATATGTGGCGGCACCAGATTGTTCTCACTAGTAATTAGTTTGCCAATTCATTTATAAAACTAAGCTAGAATAGATAATAAATAATGTTTATTAGCCATATTTGTAATTTATTATAATATAAGGTAACTATCATAATACAAACTAAAATCACCATGATAAGTACTAGGAGATTTAGTGTGCCCGACATGCAAAAGACAGCCTCCGTAAACAAATGGAGAGAACGAACGCGTCGCGACTTACGCGACACCTCGATACATTTACCCACATATGTGACCTATCAGGGCACCAGTCTTGGGTGGCCTGTTGCCCGCACGTTTGGCTCCCAGGGGGGGCCGGGGTTTCGCCAGTCCGTATATAAGGTCCCCGAATTGCCCTACGCAGATAAGTGACTTCGGGAGAGAGCCGAGAACGAGCTTATTAATTTATTTAGGCACACGATGCAGGCAACGTTGAACTTGGATAGAATGATAACCTAAAAAAATATTTAACCTATCGACATCAAAATTTTACATACAGGGCTCCCATTACTACTTCAACCCTTAATTCAGTCATAGAATGGATTAGATTTCAATTTAGTTGCTGCATTGCTAGTACCTCAGCAGTGTTGTGTATGTCTGACGATCAAGTACGTACAAAGCAAGAACGTCGCGGTATCAGCCGCAGGTGACGATGCACGACGGTTGCTGGCTTATGATTTATGGCAATACGTAACCTGAATAGCCCGCTTGTATTGTATCTCCTCCCTCCGCTTTGACGATATACGGAGTAGCAACCTCCGCGTTTTATTTCGGATGCATCATGGCCGTGTCTGACTCTTTTAGGACAAGTTATCCATTGCAACATTTTACTTTTCCATGAAAGATTGGGAAATATTTAAATAAATAATCAGCTAGATAAAGTGCGTTTTCGCCACAGCATACAATTCAATTGATTGTTTTAGAACTAATGCGCTCAATACTTCTATCTTAAATCACGAAATCGAAAGAGAAGGGAAAAACATATGAATTGCAGATATTACACTATTAAACAGCAATAATAACTGTCAACTCGGTTCGAAGCATGCTATCCTCGGCTCTGACTTCTCTCACATTTGTGTCATGCATCGCCAAGGACGATTTGGAGACGCGAAAGAAATTCTTGGACAGTATCCTCCCCAATCAAGCTTCGATTACCTTCGAACACGATATCTAACTTCCCATTCCTTGGCGTAGCATAAACTTCTGGGCGTGGCCGAGATGGTAGGTCGCCGCTGTAGAACGAAATCTCACTAGTTGATCCTAAAAACGTGAGGCTAGGACCATCTTCTTGTTGAAAGGCAGTTCGCCACCCGAAGTCAGCCGTATACTCTGGCCAATTATTGGAGCTTCGGATAATATCCTCCATTCCTGCTGTCTCATAGCCCGAGTCCTGTATGAATTGTTCTTGCAACCTCAGCGCGACACTAGCCACGTTGTCATTGGAACCTATATGAACGATGACTGGAAGTTCTGTCATGCAAGGACCAACGACATTGTTAAGATTTCCTGGAAGCATAGACCTGCCGGTCACTAAACGGCCAAAAATGACATTCTCTTGTTCGAATTGGCGTGACAATACTATTGCGCACGCACTATGGAAGATCGTTGCTATCGAGACTCCTTGAATTCGTTCTAAACTTGGCATCTCAAAAGTTTCTTCGACAACAAGCCTATCGCTAGAAGCCAATGTAGAGGGCAACTTGCTGGTGCTCCATATTGGATAATTTGCACGCCGTATTCTAGAAGTCCAGTATGCTAAGCTTTGACTTTTTGTTCTTTCTCTGTAAGAAAGGTATTGAGCGAAAGTTGGCTGTGTTGGAACGTCATCATCGACGTATATCGATGATAGGGCGCTTAAAACTGTCCCCCAACTGAAGTCATCAAACTGGGCATGTGAAATCCTAAATATGAGTCTATGATTTCCTCCAGAATGCCGAAGCACTATAAAGCGAATGAAAGAATGACCAAATTGCCTTGGAGCTCTCAAGTCTTGTTTACACACCGTGTCTATGGCGGTTGTAATATCGTCATCAATGTTATGAATATCATATTCTGGTTCCAAGTTTGTCAATGTAACCATCCATAATCGGTTACGAGCCTCAATAAAGATAGACCGAAGTATGTCATAGTTGTTTACTAGCTTTTTACAGGCTTGTTCCAATTTGTCAAAGTCGACATCCATTGGTAATGTGAATATCCAATGCGGAAGTCTGCCGGGTGGGTCTTGTAATGCATCAAGTATGGCACATTTTTGAAAATCTGTGCAAGGATGAACATCCTCCACAACCCCAAATTTACCTCCCAAAACGGGATAAACAAATCTTTGGAGGAACATATGAGGATCATCTTCATCAATCAGGGAAAACTTGGCATCTAGTTGAAGCGTTTGTTGAAAGATGCCCTCCTTCACCAGAAGAGCGAGATCAGAAAGCCGAGGAGCCTTAAAGATATCTGCGACAGTCATCGATAAATTCTGGCCCTTTGCCATGGACACCAATCTCATGGCAGCGATAGACTCTCCACCTATTCTGAGAAAATTGCTTTCTGTGCTGATGTTACGGGCCTCGATGCCAAGGATGGAGGACCACAGAATTTGAAGTCTCTTCTCCATTGCGCTTGATGGAGCGCGGTATTTCCTTTCATCTAGTAGCGGCCTTGCAAGGTTATCCGATGTTTGTTCGTCTCCCAATTGTCGCAAAGCACGTCTGTCCGTTTTGTTCGTAATAGTCATCGGTATCTTATTGACAGGGATGTATGCTCCCGGAATCATACTGTCAAAGAATCCCCATTAGTGAATGGAAGTTTAAAAACAATAAGAACAAGAGAAATTAGTACATACTACTGCGGTACACGGCTTGCGAGCCTTTCATCTATGCCATCGGTGACTTGAGCAAGTCTAGATAAAACCGTTACATCAGGGTCATGATTCTCGTCAAAATCTAGAGAAACAAAAATGGCCAGGATTGAGGTGGTAAGGTTCTTTGGCGTAATAATTTCTGCAGCAATTCCACTGCATAAGTGTGGGTGACTCAGTGATGCTCTCACGTGGTATTCAATCTCTGCCAACTCTATTCTTTGCCCTCTGAGCTTTACCATGCCATCTTTACGACCGATGAACGTTAAAGATCCGTCTGAATTATAACGTAACAGATCACCAGTTTTGTATAAAACCGCTTGTCGACCATTTTGACCTGATGTACCCCGTGCAAGCCATTGTGGGGTTTGAATGTAGGCACAGTTCGTTTGTATGGGGTCATTAAGATATCCCTGGCTTACAGTTGGTCCTTCTATTAGAAGCTCCCCAATTGTTCCAATTGGCGCCAGACGCTCTGGACAGTCCGGTATAGTAAGCCAGGTGTTTGCCCCGAAAGAATGACCCACATAATTGTTCTGACTTTTTCCATTCAACCGAGCAAATGACAAAGCTTGGGCGCATTCTGCAGGGCCATAGATACCAATGATGGTCTCTACTTGTTCCCAGCGGAAGAGTTCACTAGCCTGGATCGGCTCCCCTCCCATCGCCAAGGTTCGAATTCCAGGTATTGCTGATGGGTCCAATGAATTGGCCACGGAAGGGGTGAAATAGACATAGTCACATTTCATACTGTTTAAGGAACCTGGGATATCATTTCGTCGTTCCCACTCTGAGGGAATACAAAGACAGGCTCCACATATCAAGGTTTGCAGAAGATTTGACCAGGAAACGTCAAAACTATATGAGACGAAGTCAAAAACCCGAGAATTCGCTTTGATATTTAGAATTTTCGACTGGTGGGTGGATGCAGATGCGAAATTTTGATGGGTCGTAATAACTCCTTTAGGAACACCTGTTGACCCGCTGGTAAATACGACTGTATGTTTGGAAGATTTTCAAAAATTAGCCTAAATATCACCGGAATTGGGATTGGAAGAGAAAATATGAGGAATGGAGGAGATAGGAAACTCACTATAGAGGACAGCTGTTGGGCGAATGGTAGGTAATACACTTATTGGAGAGCCATGTTCGGAGAAGGCGGAATTGTTGCGGTCGACAATGATTACTTCAGCGTCGGAAAGCCGTTCTGATAGGGTTTTATTCTTTTCTGAAGAAAGTACAAAACTAGGATTGACCTGTTTCACAATTGATTTCAAACGAGACTCCGGTTGCGTGGAGTCCATGGAAACACATGCGGCCCCTGATTTCATTACGCCTAACGCCGCTACTGGATGCCACATGGATTTTTCAAAGCAAAGGGGAATAGTCATACCCGGGCCGACTCCAGAGGAAACGAGGTACGAAGCCAGGTGGCTCGATAATACCTCCATTTCTCCATACGTCAAGCTACCATCCCATGAATGTATGGCAGGCATGTCAGGTTGTCGCTTGATTGTTCTAGCAATCATGTGGTGGACACACTCGTGAACCGAATGGGGAACAGAAGAATTCCATCTCCATACTTCATTCAGATCTTGTACACTGAGTATATCTAGAAAGTCGAGCGTCTGTGCGACATCGCATGAGATCAATTCACGCAAAGTATGTTCAAGCTGGTAGGCAATGCGATTCATCTGCTCTCTCCCAATGACATGGGAATCAAAACTTATATCAAGATGAACCTCATTAGTGCTTGTCAGTTGGAAAACCAGCATTAGTGCATTCGGGTTGAAGTCATCAAATCCATTGTTCAGGTTGGTTAGCGTTGGATGCTTGAAAGGCCCCTCGTCAGTTTCAACTAAATTCGTTTGTCCTTCTGGCTGCACGACAAGTAAAGAATTAAAGCGCGTGCCTTGGTTGGTATTGGCATTGATCCGTCGAATATTAAGTAGATCTGTGTTTTCGTACGGAATCGTGAGTATCGCTTGGTTTAGGATTTGTTTAAGAAGTTCATCTATCGTCTGCTTGGCTCTTAGTTTAATCCGCACTGGGACGACATTAATTGCCGGAGCAATCATTCGATGTAATCCATCTAACGGGGCCTGTCGTCCTGTTACCATAGCACCAAATATAACATCGTTGCAGTCAGTGTAACGGGCCGTAATAATCGCCCAGGCTGTTCTGATGACTGTATGGGTTTCGTGGGTAGTCAGCTTAGTAATACTTCATCTGGTTTCAAATGCTAAATCTGCAAGACTTACTTGTGGATGCAGTCACCTCGCCTTTGGGCCAAGTGAAGTTTGTAAACGTACGTCGTATCATATCATCAGCTTTAGGTTTATAGTTTTCTTGAGGCAGGACTGGAAAAGGCATTGCTTCTAACTCAGAGAACTCTTGACCCCAGAAACTCTTGACTTCATTCTCATCAACATTGCCAACATATTCAACAAAATTTTGAAAGGATGCAATGTGATGGTTGTCCGAAATTCCAGCATAGACATTGGAAACCTCGTTGAGAAGAAGCTTCAGTGAGTGCCCGTCGTATATTGCATGGTGTTGTGTTAATATGCAATATTTACTACTAGAGTCCGTCTCTCCAACAATTGCTAATCGGGTGAGAGGTGTACCAAGCCCCATATTCTTAGCCTTTTCCTCTTTGAAATACTCATCTAAGGTATCATATGACTGGAACCGTATGGGCGACTTCAAAAATACTTGGACTAGACCTTCCGATGTTGTGTTGACAATCATGGAGCTAAGAATGGGGGCCCTCGTTTTTCTCACTTGTTCCCAGGCATCAATCAAATCCTTTATACACACGTCATCTTTAAGTGCTATCGAAAACCTGGCAATGTAGGCATTTTTCATTGACAAGAGCGACTTTTGTACACTTGTACAAGGAAATATGTCTTGAATGAGCGAGGTATTGATTTCGCTGATTTCGCTCTGGTTTGAGATATCATCAATGAGAATCATTTGATCCTGCGGATGTTTTAACAGTGAGAACGGAGTGGTGAGCGCGTTATTATTGGCACTGGTCTGGTGTAAGATCATCGTCTTCGCCATGTCAGTTAATCGAGGGTACATGAGAATGTCTTTGACTGTCAATGTAATACCCTCACCACTAGCCAGTGCCGTCAACCGCATTGCACATATAGAATCGCCTCCGAGTCGAAAGAAGTTACTTTCTATTCCAATTTGATAGGCCGAGATTTCTAAAATTGTTTCCCACAGAGCACACAGTTGACTTTCTCGTTTAGTGAGGGGAGCACTAGTACTATCCGGCTTAACTTGACTATCTAAGTGCTCAATCATGGCGGTAGACCCAATTCCCCGCAATTGGATTCTATCTACCTTGCCACTCGGAGTTAAAGGCATATGCTGGACAGATAGATAGATAGTGGGTATCATGTATAAAGGTAACCTTTTCGATAGCTCTAGTTCTAGGTACTTTTCAAAACCCTTAGTTTCTCTCATTTCTGAGGACTGAATGAAAGCAACTAAAGTGGGTTTATTCCACCCTTTTGGAACAACTATTTCAGTAATCACCGAAAGTGTGCTCAATGGGAACCTATTGTTGAGACATTGTCGAATGTGATAGTCCACTTCGGAAAGTTCAATTCGTTGTCCTCGCAGTTTGACTTGTGTATCCTTTCTCCCTATAAATATGAGAGACCCATCGGCAGGATTGTACTTAACAAGATCACCTGTCTTGTATAATCGGCCATGTCGTCCTTGTGACTGGCCATCTGGGGACCCATAAAGTAACCATGGTGGATCTTCAACAAACGCTTGAGCAGTCTTTTCGGGGTCGCCGAGATACCCTTCACCAAGTAGTGGTCCCTCTAAATATAACTCTCCAACGATCCCTATAGGTGTTAACCGATCGCTCGATGATGGATGTACAATCCAAGTGACAACCCCAATGCTACGGCCAATTGAGGGCATTTGTGAAATCGGACTTTGTATTCGATTATAGAGGGTAATCGCAGAGCATTCCGTAGGGCCATATACCACAAAGACGTTGGCGAACCGCGCCCAAAGTCTAACATCAGATGGGTTTACAACTTCTCCGCCCAGGTAAATGTTTTGTAGAGTAGGTATTCTTGTCGGATCAACACTATGTGCAGTTGATGGAGTGAGAAAAATATCGGTAGTTGCAAACCTTTGTATGCTTTCGGTAAGGTTATTTTTTCTTTCCTCCTCACTTGGAATGCACAGTGTTCCACCCGCTGTAAGAACATGGATGGCACTCCAGTACACCGCATCAAACGAATATGATGAGAAATCATACATTCTGGAACGGTGATTGAGCTGTAAGGTCGTTTTTTGATGCGTCACTGCGCTGCTGAAACTCCGATGTTGAATGATACATCCTTTTGGTGTTCCGGTGCTTCCACTCGTGAAGATAGTGTATAAAGTATCAGATGGAAATACCTTTGGGAGTTCTTGTAGTAATTCTGATTCGACATCGCTATTGGTCTTTATGAATTCTTCAATGCACTTCAATGCACCACCAAGGATTAGGGGATTAGGAAACAACCTCGAGCAAATTCCTTCGCTAGCTGGTGAGCATATAGTGAAGCTTGGTTTTACTTGGTCCATGATAGTCTGGAGACGACCTTCTGGGAGTGAGGGGTCCAGTAATAACACGCCTGCCCCTGTCTTCATGACACTAAGGACGGCTAGCATAGCGAATAGGGACTTTTCATAACATAGTGGAACAATCATGTTTCTTTTTACGCCCATTTTCACCAGGCAGTAGGAAACTTGACTGGATAGCTGATCAAGCTCCCTGTAACTAATTTCACCATCCCATGCACATATTGCCATATTATCCGGCACAACCTTGGCAACTTGAGAGATCAACTCATGCACGCATTCTTCAACACTCGCTGGAACCTCTGAATTCCAATGCCAAATTTTGTTGAGATCCCTGCTTGTTAGAAAATCAAAATCATGAATTGATTTGTTGTTCATTTCCACCTGACATAGACATCTGATAATGTTTTCGAAATGGGGCATCATATTTTGAACAACATCAGATACAATTACGGCCGAGTCGTAACAAAACTCCACCATTAAATTGCTTCCTTCGGGTGTACAGATAATCGACAGTGCATATGAAGTAAAGTTATAGTACCTTGTCATATCCCGCTGCTCACTTGGGCTGACGAATAAGCCAGACTCTTGTAGTTTCGCTTCCGGTGATTGTACAACGAGCAGTGTCTGAAATGCGCACGCGTTTTCTGTTTCGGAGCTTATTCGCCGAATTGTAGAAAGTCCAGTTTGCTCATGGGGGATCATTTCTATCTCCTGGCTCTGTATAACGCCGAGAAATTCGAAGGCATTTAAGTTCTTTTGAATATTTACTCTTATTGGAACAGTCGCAATAGTGGGACCGGCGACTCTGTCCAGGCCTTGGATGGAGGCCTTGCGACCCGTTATTACGGTTCCAAACACCGTATCCGATGAGTTCGAGTATTGGCAACACAAAATACCCAATGCTGCGCGGATTATTGTTGATGGGGTATAGTTATCCGCTCTCCAACTCACGTCGTTCAGAGTATATGTGCAAAAGGAATCCGTTTTAGGATGGTATTGGGAATAGGGCAGTGGAGGAAATTGCATTGCTTCTAACCCATGGAATTGGTCTTCCCAGTATTTGGACTGCAACTTCTGATCCAGATGACAGATGTACCCCACAAATGACTGAAAAGGGCTTAAAGCAGGAGTCACATCGTTATTGTAAAACTTCTCAAGACATTCCACTATCAAAGATATGGTTACACCATCATAAATTGAATGATGTAGAGTTAAGGCAAACGTCGGTTGTGTTGAAGTGTCCCGCCCCATTCCTTTCTTATGCTCGATAGAGTTGGGGATGAGGCTAAATCTCACAAGAGATGATCCAAGACGCAACGGGCTCTTCACCTCTTGCTGCAAGTAATCATTTATGTTTTTAGCCTGTACCCAGCTTTGCTGTCCTTTAACGATTGCTTGAACAAGGCCGTGGCCAGGGAGATCCACAATCCGCGTCCGTAGTATTGGCAGTGCTTGAATAACCCGGTCCCAGGCAGCTTTGAAACGAGAAATATCGACGTATTGTAGGAGTTTTAATGTGTTGTGACTTATGTAGTCACCATCACATTGTGCAGTCAAGGCTAAGAGAGCTTCCTGTAACGGTGTACATGGAAGCAAATCTTCAATATTTCCTTTCTCTATGCCGCACAGTGCTGCTGCTTGTTCACGTGCCATATCAATGTCAATGCCTCGATGCAGAAGTTTAAATGGACCGGCATCTTCTTGCATCGTGTTATCGAGAGCAACAAGAACCTTGGCCATATCCATAAGCACAGGATTTTCAAATATGGTGCTCACTGTTAATTTTAATCCCTCCTGGCGTGCCAATCCCACGAGGCGCATCGCCTCGATGGAGCTACCCATCTGTAAGAAGCTGTCATGAGCAGTTATATTGTTTAATTCAACCCCCAACACTATGGACCACAGTTTTGCCATCATCTTTTCTCCTGTTGTAATCGGCCACCTTTGCGTGTCGGTGGGAGACGGTCGGCCAACCGAGGCAGCGATATCTAAGAGTTTCCTCCTATCCCTTTTACCCGTACCAGTTTTTGGCATCTCAGATATAGAGATATAATATAAAGGAATGGCATACCGGGGTAATGCCTTTCGAAGCTCTTTATCAATGTCTTTTGTCAAAATCTCGATGCTATTGTTTGGGGATACGATGAACCCAACCAACGATAGTTGATCTTCACTTTCAAAAGACACTCCTTCCACAGCTACTTCCATATTCGCACCGGTGGAGTTCAAAAATAGCCGCAAGTGTTTTTCGACCTCCTCTGGGTAGACCAATTGTCCATTGATTTTCAGCTGATTATCCCTTCGCCCCAAGAATACCAAGTTCCCATTAGACTCAAATCGAGCTAGATCTCCAGTTCTGTAGAGACGAACCAATTTGCCTGGCTTATTGATGTGTCCTCCCTTCAATGGAAAGGCCGGGCTGTCAAAGAAATGCTTCTTTGTTAATTCCACGTCATTCATATAACGATCAGCACATGCCGGGCCTTCGAAAACCAGTTCACCTATTGCGCCAAAGGGAACGAGCCGGCTATGAACACCTGGGTCCACTACCCACAAGCGATTTGAATATCTGGAGTCAATATGGCCAATTACTCCGCCGCGCCACGTGGGCTCGTCCACATTACAGAAGGTTGCCGTTGAGCATTCGGCGGGACCATACCAGTTTACGATTCGACAATGCCCTCTCCAGAGCTCTATGTCGTCTTCAATCAGATTCTCGCCTGCGAAGACTATAGTAGATAGAAGCTGTACATCGTTTGGGTGAAGGAGCTTTGCCGTGGATCGTGTAAACGTACAGAAATTGACACGGAGGCGATTGATTGTGTCAACCAATTCATCGACCCGCTCTTGCTCTGATGGAATACACAAGCATGCTCGGCTAGTTAGAGCAGACATTGTCTCAACTGTGGCCACGTCAAAATCGTAGGACGCGAACTGGAACACGCGAGAAGTTGGCCCCAATGAGAGATTGGAGCGGTGGGAATTGACATTTGCAGCCAGAGCACCGTGAGTCCAAAGAATTTGTTTAGGCTCGCCTGTGCTTCCTGAAGAAACCAGTATCGCGGCCGGATCGCTCATTTTTATCGGAGACCAAGGACATAGAGGCAGGTTGGCCGGATCGGTTGATAATTCCTCTATCGTTACGCAGTGGACATATTGAGATATCAATCCTCTGCGAGAATCACAAGCAATTGCTAATCTAACTACTAAACTGTTGAGGGTGGCAGCCACTCTCTGATCGGGCAGTGTAGCTGAAAGAAGCAGGCTCACAGCACCCGCCTTTAAAACACTAATTTGCAACACAGGCACCCATCTTGACTTTTCTAAACACAAGGCTACTGTCGACCCCTTGACAACCCCTAGTTGATATAGTCTCCGTGAAATAGTAGATGAGAGCTCCTCGACCTGACAGTAAGAGAAACACCCGTCCCATGAGTGGATTGCAGTTGCATTGGGGTCTTCTATTGCGACTGATGTTACTAGGTCATGAACACATGTGCTTGGTTCTTCATAAGGCTGTCGATTTTGCGTCCAAAATGAGCTCAAATCAAAATCGCTTGCTGTCTGTATTTCGCTTAGTTTCATGTTCTGTGAGCTGTCTGCTGTTATCTGAGAAAGTATGGTTTCCATTTGGCAAACTATTCGGTACATTTGATCGCGATCGATAATATGCGGATCAAAGCTGATACGCAAATCCACTCCAGAGTGTTCCAATTGGCATATTATCATCAATGCGTTGGTATTGAAAGGATCCGTGCCTGTTGTCTCAAGGGATGACGCGAAGCTCCGGGCCTTGAACAACGGGCTGTCTTTTTGCAAGCTATTACCTGCATTTGACGGCTGTATTACCAGCAATGTCTGGAAAACACCGTTGTCGAGGACTCCCAGAGCACGTTGGATATTTTGTATTCCGTACTGCTCGTATTTAACTGTTTCCCAAGTTTGGCTCTGGACATGGTGGAGGAATTTTGCAACGGTCTCACTCCAGTCTATTGAAATGGCAACCGGGACGGTTGCAATGGTTGGACCTACACAGTGTTCAATCCCTTTCATATTGATTTGTCTTCCAGTGACCGTAGCACCAAACACGACATCCGTTGATCCCACGTATTGAGCTGCGAGCATCGCCCAGGAAGCACGGATCATGGTGGACGGCGTTATTCCACTCCTCGACCAGTTCAGGGAGACCTTATGCTGCAGGAAGGCGGTCGCCTGTGGTTGATATGTCACAGTGGGAACCATAGGGAACTGTCTGAATTCAGCACGAGACAACTCTCTTTTCCAGAACTGGGCGGCTTCTTCTGTGTCACTGCTTTTTAAATATTCGATGAAATGACGGAAGGGCGTATTGTTCCTAGCAGGCTTGGCAAAATATTGAGACTCGATTTCCTGTAAAATCATTTCGAGTGAAATTCCGTCATATAGACAGTGATGGATGGTCAATATAAAATTACGATCGATGATAGCAACTCTGCAAAGAGCTGTCCCCAAACCCATCGCGTCACGCTCATCGTCATTCAAATAACTGTCGATATTATTGCCCGATCTGTACGATACACTGTCAATCACGATCTGGAGAAGGCCATGTGCGGGTAAATCGGTGATTCTGGTCCTAAGAATGGGGAATTTGTTGGCGGTCGATATCCAGGCTTGTCGTAACTTCTCGACTTCAACATGGCCCTGGAGTGGTAGTACACTGCGAGATACGTATTGTCCTCTCTTCTTTATTCCGAGTGCAAGTAAGCCTTCTTGAAGTGGTGTGCACGGGTACATATCCGAAATCAAAGTTTCATTAACTGAACAAAGATGAGCAGCACGAGATATTGTTACTCTAGTCTCAATCTCGGTATCCTGATGTACATGGATAAGCGAGAAGGGGATAGTTTCAGGAGACTGAGAGACGGAATTCTGCTGCAAAACTCTCTCAGACATCTTTTGAAGCTCTGGAGCTTCAAATACATCCCCTACCGTAAGTAATAATTCCTGATTACGAAGCAAGGCGACAAGTCGCATTGCGGTAATAGAATCACCACCTAGACGGAAGAAATTGTCTGTCGCGTAGATTGATCCCGGCTCCATTAATAATACATTCGCCCACACTTCCTGGAGTTTAAATTCCATGTTTGTAGCAGGTTTTCTATCCTTGCGCCGGGAAGGCTGCATTTCTGCCAGTTCCTTCATAGTCAAGGAACTTCCAATTTCACGCAGTCGTTTTCTGTCCATTTTTCCTGACTTGTTGACTGGGATTTCATCGATAGGAACATAGACCGTCGGAATTATGTAAGATGTTAGACAGTTTAACAAGTGGTCCTCAATCTCTTGCAGCGGTAGATTCTGCTTAATCAAAGCGGTATGGTCCTGGCTTTTTGCCGTATTAGTAGCACTTACAAAGAGCGCCAGTATCTCCTTGAGACTACCAAATGGACAAAAAATTTCCGCCACCACTATTACGTCCAATTTTCCATGTAGGAAGGACTGCACACATATCTCAATATCCTGCAGATCAACCCTCTGTCCTCGTAATTTCCTCTGGTAACTCTCTCTTCGGCCAATGTAAATTATGTCGCCATCTTTGTCATATTTAACAAGATCCCCGGTACGGTATATAGGACCAGGACGTCCTGGAATATCTAAATGCCCATCACGTAGCCATTTCGCGGATAGAAAGGCCTTTGAATTCAACGACTGTCCTCTTTTACCTGTGTAACATCCAACTATTGGGCCCTCAATGCAGAGTTCCGCGATAGATCCTACTGAGGCCAGCTTATCAGGGTTGTTGGGGTTAACCAACCACATTGCTCCCACTTCACTTCTACCGATAAGGCCAAACTTCCAATGTTCTCTTCGAACGATACATGCAGTTGCTACTGAAGCTTCTGCTGGCCCATACCAGTTATAAATAGTTTCCACGGTTTCCAGCCACCGAAATGCATGTCTTTCCTGTAATGGCTCCCCAGCAAATACTAGAGTGCGCAAAGATTGGATATCGGAAGGTTCAATCGTTTCGGCGACCGATGGGGTAAGACATATCCAATTAGCCTCGTAGGCTTTGATTGTGCTGGTGAGTTCGTTCTTTCTATCAGATTCCGATGGAATACATAAGCAGGCCCCGACAGTTAGAGATGCCAACGTTTCGATTGTGCTAACATCATAGTCATACCCAGAAAACTGAAAAACCCTGCTCTTTTCAACCATTCGGAAATAGCGGATGGCGGCTTGGATATTGCTTGACAGTATTTCATGGCTCCACTGGATCGGCTTTGGATTTCCTGTTGATCCGGATGTGAAAAGCACAATGGCAGGATCCGAAGGAAAATTGGTGACATTTTGAAAAGTATGCTTCGGTTCCTGTCTTGTCGGGTTCTGCAGGCTGGATATACCGATAACTGGTATCATTCCCTGAAACGGGGACTCTTCAGGTAGACCTGATGTGATAGCCAGTTGAGGCTGCACTGTCTCCACAACCTGATAAGCGCGCTGGCTTGAACATCCTATTGACAGTGGTACTGCTACTGCGCCAATTCTAAGGACAGAGAGCATAATAACAATCATCCATGCCGACTTCTCGAAATTCAATGCAATAATTGACCCCTTATTTACTCCGTTTTCACTTAGTTGAAATGCATAATCTGTCGATAGATATTTAAGCTCCTGATATGAGATCTCGGTGTCCCAAGAGGAAATTGCAGTGTCATGCGGTTTGGTTGTGGCTCTTGCGTCAATTACGTCACTTATAGAAATGAGCGGATCCATTTTCATATTTTTATTCCATCTCCAAATATCGGTAAGGTCATCATTCGTCATCATTTCAATCTCTCCCAGCATGGAGTGGGTTCTTGAACATAATTGTCGAAGCACGAGTTCGGTTTGTAGCAAGAGTCGTTGAACTTGTTTTTCTGGAATGGCACCGCAGTCAAAATTTATCTTCATATCAAGACCAGACTCCCGCAATTGACACACTATCATCATTGCATATGGATTATAACCGGCCAAACTGTCACCCCAAGATTCTTTGTTGACCATATCGGTCATGGGATCAAGCTCCGAGTTGTTCTTTTTGGTTTGTAGAATCGTCATAGCTTGGGAAAAAAGCTTTCCTGGTTTCTGACTTGCACTCTGTTGATCAGGCTGAACAACAAGTAGTAATTGAAATTGACTCGCATCCTCAATATCTGCAGCTATTTGGTGGATGTTCTGAAGTCCAATATATTCATATTCCACGGAATCTACCATCTGCTGCTGGACTAGCTGCAACAAACTTCGTACAGATTGATCCCAGTTGAATTTGACGCGTACGGGAACTGTTGCAATTGTTGGGCCAGTTATTCTTTCAGTTCCTGGGATTGACACTTGTCTACCGCTAACGGTCACTCCGAATTTGACGTCAGTAGAATTTGTATATGAGGCGACTAGTAGAGATACTGCGGCACGTACGATGGATGAAGGTGTGATTCCTTCTCGTGGCCATTCCAAATCTCTCACTTCATGGGTTAAATCCAGTTTTCCCAGTGGGTGGTAATTTGGTGGAGGAAAGACAACTGCCTCTGACCCAATGAGTTGGTTTCGCCAAAATGAAACAGCCTCATCGGTATTTGATATCAACGTGTATCTCACATATTTCTGAAATGGTACTAGCGATAACGGGTTCTTGCCGGTGCCGTTATAATGACACTCCACACAATCCAGAATCAGTCCAAAAGACCACCCGTCAAAGATTGAATGGTGCATTTCTAGAACCAGGAACAATCCTTGTCCTTCATAAATACCTACTCGGCACAAAGGATTTCCCAATGAAGTTCTTGATGAATCATTCCAAAATTCATTGAGGGATGTCCATCGATGCAAAGGAACCCGAGAATTCACTGCAATGTGAACTAAGCCTTCCGTTGGCAGGTCTATGATTCTTGTCCGTAAAATCTGGACTTCAGCAACTGTAGCTCTCCAGGCCTCTTCTAATCTCACCAGATCGATGTCATGAGGAAGCTTAAAAGCTGTTCTCGAAACATAATAGTCCGCTCCTAGAGTGGTTTTTGCATAATGTTTAGCCGTTAATGCCAGCATTCCTTGCTGAAGCGGCGTGCATGGGTAAATGTCTTCAATATCACCTATTCCAACTCCGCAAATCCTGGCACTCTCCTGACATATGTTATCCAAATCTATCTTTCCACTGAGGAGTGAAAACGGTGCCATTCCATCTTCGCTCTCGGTTTCTGTTTCTAACCTACTGACCTTAGACAGATCTCGTAGCACTGGTGACTTGAATATATCTGCTACCGTCAACAGTAAACCCCTTCGACGAGCCGATGCCACTAATTGCATTGCAATTATAGAGTCGCCGCCGAGACGAAAAAAGTTATCCGTCATACTGATTCGGCCTGACTCTAAACCCATAACAGTTGCGCAAAGCTCGGTGAGCCGGCTTTCGATTTCGTTAGACGGTGGACAATATTCGCTGGCAGAAATAGTTTTGGATTGGAGTTGTAGAATGTCATTGAATGTTTGAGAAGCAACCATTGCTCGCAGGTGTTGCCGGTTTATTTTCCCTGTAGGGCCAATCGGTATTTTTTCAATGGGAATGTAAATGCTAGGAAGCATGAACGCAGGTAGGCGCTTCGCAGCCCTTTGCATTAACCCGTCTAACAGATACTTCACCTCTGTCATATCTTCACCCCCAGTCTGTATAAACATTGCCAGCGACGGACTGCTTCTGTTACGATAAACAACAGCCTCCACGATGACTGAAAGCCTACCATCTAAGCAAGCCCGAACATGATGCTCTACGTCGCCAATTTCAACACGTTGACCCCGAATCTTCCACTGGGAAGTTTCCTTTCTGCCCACAAATACAAGAGATCCGTCTGATCGATACTTCACCAAATCACCAGTTTTGTACAAGCGGCCTGACCGACCCGATAATCCGTCTTTCCCACCGACTAACCAAGGGGGGTTATTTATAAACGCCGATTCAGTCTTTTCACGATCATATAGATAACCTTGGCCAACCATAGGGCCCTCCAAATAAAGCTCGCCAGTCGACCCTGCGGCAACCAGGGTGTTGCAATCATCGGGGTTAACAACCCAGGTGCAAAACCCTACACCTTTTCCAATACTGGGTACTTCATCCGTCGATGTCGAAAGAGTAGAAAATGCACACTTAAAAGTGCATTCAGTTGGTCCATACGTGTTAACAAGCTTGACGTTATCGGCCCACTGTTTCAGGTTGTCGTAGTAAGGCATTTCTCCACTCAGTAGAATCGTTTCAAGAGATGGGACAATTCCTTTGATTGTACGGAGCACCGTTGGCGTCAGATTGATCAATGTCGCTTTGTATTCGATGAGCGATGCAGAAAGATCTCTCATCATGTCTTCTTCCGATGCAATACATAAGCATCCCCCAGCGCACAGTGTGTGTAAAACATTGCTCCATGCCACATCAAAAGAATATGGCGCAAAATCAAATACTCTAGACTTTCTATGAAATCCAAGTTGAGACCCTTGGTAATACACGGTGCTCCTCACGTTCGCATGGCTTATACAAGCACCTTTGGGCTGACCTGTTGATCCACTGTCCATAGTTAGTGACTTTATGATCAAAATGAGATTTCGAGAACAGGGGGGGAGGTTCCTAGGTTCCAGACACTAAAGATATGACAATCTATACCTCCGAGCTACATCTTTGGTGGCTTCAAATGACTACCTAGTCAGAGAGGAAACGGCTTTAGGGCACCTACGATGTGAATGAGATATACACAATGTCTTCCGGCAAAACGACGGGTAGCCCCAACTTGTCTTGCTCTTCGCCAACGTTTGCTGTAACTCGCATCCTCTCGTCAATTTGCAGAACGGGAACATTTGTCATTTGTACGATTCTATCCACGTGGCTTTCTGATGCAATGATTGTGGTTGACCGGCACTGTTTTATAATCGACTGCAGCCGTATGTCAGGGTAAGCAGGGTCAAGCGCAATAGCTGCGCACCCAGCTTTGATTACACCTAACATTGCGACACAAGTCCATCGACACTTTGAAAACAAGAGCGGTACGTTAGATCCAGGAGAATTGCCCATTTTTAGAAGACGTTGCGCCACATTGTTGGCGAGGTTATCAAGTTCAGCATAGGTAAAATTGCCGTCCCAAGCGCAAACTGCAGGTGCATCTGGCTGGGAATTTGCTATTTCCGTGATGAGGTCGTGAACACACCCCTGAATTGGTGTTGGTACTACCGCGTTCCAAGTCCATATTTTTTCAATATCTTCATCCGAGAGCGGAGCGCTGTTTACGGCCTCATTTTGTGAATCCGTAAACAGCCTCCGGTCCAGCATGGGATCATTACGACTATCTTCGGGAAACATGTTTTATGTGTAGTGATTACCCTTATCCTCGGACGGTCATGTGTTTCTCAACCTAGTCAATTAGATCTCCTCTCATGGGTAATATAGAGTGAATTTTCGATTCCAATTCGGTATTATTGGGTAAGGGATCGCTATTATGATTAGAGAAATTGTCAATGTTCAACAAGCTTAAGATACCATGTTCTTGAACTTGTGAATCAGAGCATGTCGTAATTGCTTGTAATTTGCGACCGCATTTCTAATCAACAATTGTGCGAGAATGACCAGGAACAAGAAGCTTAATAAAATTGTGTCCTCAGGAAAAATATTATACGTAGTTAGAACCCAAGCATGCAGCGGAGAGACTGACCCACCTCGCAACATTCGAAGAGGTTAGACGGAAAGAAGGAATGCTACCACACATTGTTCACAAACAATCTAATCTACCTAACCAGCCCGCCCCGCAGTAATAATGACTCGAGCTTGGCTGTCCAGCACTGTTGGTACTTGGAAGCGCTAATAATGATGTACGTCAAGAATTTCCAACATATCCACACGTTACGCTTGACACCATGATATATCTAGTGTAAAATGTAAGCGTTGCCACGCTTTTTCTTGCTACTAGTATTTTGACGAAACCCGCACACCTACTTGGATAATATATCCAAAAAGAACAGAGAAATGGGGACGAATCATCCAAAATAGACGGGGAGAAGAGGGGAGGTGGGTTCGTAAAATTGTACAGCGTACGTGCAATAATATCAACCATCTTACTATGGGACGGGCCACGTGGTTACTTTGTCTCCCAAGCTGTAAACAGACCACTAATAGTCCATGTACCGCAATGTACCCGAAATGCATTGCGCCCGAAATACAACAGCGCCTTTTTACACCGTAAAAGTGGACCAATCAATCAATACGTGGGTTTTTTCCGTTATTATTATTTATTACTGTTAGTCTCTGATAGTATTTTAGTGTTGTATTAAATGATGACGAGAAACAAAGTTTCCACGGCATGGCTAGCTAGACTCCGCCTCACTAGGCCGCTTTTTCATAATCAGCCTAGCAAATAAACAGCGAAGTTACCTGAGGAATCACGATGCAGAAATTCATGTGAACATGGACCCACGATGGGACGGGATGTATTACCACTATTCTCCATAACAGTTCAGCAAAACGATGGCACAGGATTTAAAGTACTCCCATGGTCGCAGCGACCGTAAGAAACTAACATGAAGACTGGACGCACAGTGGTCTTGCTGTTTTTTTCTCATCTTTAACTGTACTAAATTATAACTCATGTTTGAGCAACTAGATTTTGGAATATTTCACGGCGCAAGTAAGGCCGAGCGAGATGAGTTCTGTCGTCGACTAGTATCGGAACTGAGGCACTATGGATTTGTCAAACTCATAAATCACGGAGTTCCTCTAGAAGATGTCAACAAGGCATTCGAAACGGTCTGAAGTAAATCGATTTCTTCAACATGTCACAGTATATTAAAATGCATACAGAGCCGAAACTTCTTCCAACTTCCGTTAAGTGAAAAGTTGAAGTCTCCTCACCCCCCTACTGCCAACCCCCATCGGGGTTTCAGCCCAATTGGGCTTGAAAATATATCGACAATTTCGAATTATGGCTCGGCTTCCACCATGCCTCTTTTGAAAGACATGAAGGTCTTGCATCTCTCTGTCTTGTCAATGTGTCGTATGTACTATATTAATATTTGATCAGGAATCCTATGATATCGGATCCGATAATGACCCAATTTACAAGAACATATGGCCTCCTGCCGGACTATATGATAGCTTTCAAACCAACTTTACGTCCTTTTTTGCGTCTTGCTATGAAGTCGAACTTGTTATTCTTGACGCTATTTCCATCGGCCTTGGACTTCCAACGCAGACGCTGAGGCTCCTGCACCAGACGCAGGCAAATGAACTACGACTGACACACTATCCTTCTGTGTCTCGAGATGCCTTTGTCGACTCTACTCGAATTGCGGCTCACACTGACTTTGGTACTATCACCCTACTGTTTCAGGATAACGTTGGAGGTCTAGGTTAGTAACTACTCTTTAACTTGAATTTTCTGTTCAGTGTGCTGCATACCAACCACGTTATATCTCAGAAATGGAGTCTCCTCCTAACAGTGGAAAATTCATACCCATCAATAGTGGTGGACAGGGCGAGTGTATTCTCAACGTAGGAGATTGTCTAGAGATGTGGACGGGCTTACGTAGCGCGAGACACCGTGTGCACTTGCCCGATCCATCCATTCATCCTAAGGGCTCTGATGATGCTATCATGGAGAGATTCTCTATCGCCTATTTTGCAAAGCCAGATAGAACAGCCATTCTACGTCCTTTGCAACAAACTGTGGAGTATGGTCAGCAGTACCTGACAGCCAATGAGTTTCAACACATGAGAATACAGGGAACATACGCTTGATGCAGTGGGAATGCGTAATAATGATGGGGGAAATGTAAATTTATTCTTCGGTCAAAAGAGGTCAATTTAGAAAGACCAGCCCAACATTTGACAACATATAGAAATACATACGTGTCTCCCGAAGCCCCGCAATACGGCAGCTGAGGTATGAAGAAGAAAATATCCCTTTTCTTATCACATCTTAAATGAAATTTAATTTTGAGCAGGTTTAAACAGCTTTTACCGGTCTAGTGTAACAACGCGTAAGTCAAGAAACGTTATTTAGCCATCCTCAAACATTCCGGTGGTCTTAAAATCATAGTGGAGGATTCAAATCATTAGACTTTAAATCCCATCAATACTCACTTCGATAGGTTCTTTGGTTGGTTTAGCGAGCGCGTGTCTGCATATAATGGAACGAATCGGGTTACCTACATATATTAAATTGAAGTAACATCAATACATATGTGGAACTTTCCTGAATGGGAAAATCTTTCGTTGGGAGCCCTGGCAAGTACTGCATACAGGTAGCAAGAGCGTGGTGGCAGGGGCTCCTATTATCAAACCAATTTACGCATGCGTGCGGTCTATGCTAGTGCCTATCGAGTTGAGCAAAGTCTCGGCGCTAATCGCAACTGTGTCAACATTTTTGTGGGATATAATAGGCCAGCTTTTGCTGCGGCAAATGTCGCGATTCTGTGTTGCAAGCCTCGCGATGTTCCCTGGTTGTCTTGGGTCGGGCGATGTGCAAAAGTCCTCCGTTTATTGGTACCGGAGAACAAGCATGGTGTGGCGAAGGAAGATGTTTATATCGTCCGCGTCATGGCAAATCTAGCTGCCATGATCTGCAAACCTGTCACGGTATCAACGATGGATGCATCTATCACACCATCATCTGCGTTGGATATGGTCGATGGATAGTCAATGGATATTCGAGCAGGTTGGAAGCCTAATATTGGTGGATTCCTTATGCTTCGACATCACTAGCATGCTGTGTAATTATGGGCCAGCATTAATGGCTACATTCCTCCAATCCCTAGTGGATGGAGCGTTGACATAAGGCTTCGATCGCAAACAAGCGACACGTATGGCTGCCCTGATGGCTGAGGGAACGGCGCAGCTAGTTCTTTCGGGACAACACACCTCCTCTATTCGTGACAGTGTCATGACACTAGGGAGTCTACTATTCAAGGTATACTGGAGATGGAAGAACGTGGCATCCGACTCATGGGAGTTCACACAATCGCATGCGCGACCTCTAAATTGATTGCATTTGCCGGGAAAAAGCCGTAAAGACCAGTACGTAGCAAGGTCAGAACGACATATAATATAGATCGGCGATCGCCGCTATTCCAAAGCCCATGCCCTGATTTCCAACCTGTAACTACATATCGTTATTTCTTGACGTAATAAGCGTCATGCATATGAATGCAGCAATGCGGACAGTTGCAATGCATCACTTTCGTATTTTGGGAAAAGAAGCGAGGAGAAGCCACAAAACAAAGGCAAAAAATACAGACTGTAAAAAGAACAACCTAGAAAATTTTCAGGGCAGTAAACGTTAGGCACCAAGTCCTGTCTCTGACGTGGGATTTTCAGTTGTACTTCTTGCCTCTCCACTTTCCAGGATGAGGTGTCTTGACAAAAGCAATAAATGGCTGAAATATGAAGATCGTCTTTGTGAGAGTATAGCGCCAGATATCAATTGATAATTCGGCCTTCGTAATACTTTCTCGACAGTTCGCACCTAGGAAAGGAAGAATGGGAGAAAAATAAGAGCGATGGCATGGAAGGTTTATACCCTTTTATTATGTCTGTTCGTAATTATCCTAGTCATAATCGTATTACGACGACTTTACTTTCATCCTCTGTCACGTTTTCCTGGACCTAAGTTAGCTTCTATCACAAGTTTCGTGCTGTTTTATGTTCTATGGACAGGGCGAGAAAAAGTCCTGGTATCGCAATCTGCATCAGATTTACGGTTCGTTTCGAACATTCATCACTGTTTCATGAGCAATATAACAAGAATGCTTACTGTTCTCCTTGATGAACATAGGGTCAGTCGTAAGGTGCGGGCCGAATCACCTTTCTTTTAATGATCCGGAGATAATTCCTATTGTCTATCATCGACAAGCAGACAAAACAGAATACCCTCAAGATTTCACTTGCCCCGGTGCAGCTACCAATAAGGCCAGATACGCCGATTACGCTACTAAGAAAAGAAGATTCGGTCAAGCGGTAAGTTCATTGGGTTAATTATTCAAATGAGCAAGCCTAAGCAAACAGTTCTCGCCAACACGCGTCCAAGCCTTTGAGAGTCTCATTGATGAGCAACTGCAAAAATTGACAATAATTCTACAAGAAGAATCATCTAGATGCTCTCTAGTGGAATGGGCCACCTGGGTCAGGTACGGGGTTATCATGTTAGCAACTAAGCAATGGTTGACTTTAGGCTTTTGTCAAAGATATTTCGGATTTGACATCTTCGTACCCATGAGCTTGGGCGAGAGTTTTGGGTTTCTAGACCAAAAAGGAGATGTTCGTGGCTTGATGAATAGCAGTTACAAAATATTCAGAAGGTGGGCTTTAAGTCGCTTTCAATATAATTAGGCGCTAAAATATTTATCAGGAAGTTCAACGAATAATCCAAAGGCGTATTTCAGTAACCAGTAAGTTGGGGAAATGCAAGTACGAATTCTCAATGTTAGACCAATGGCTAGGAGCAAAAACAACTGAAGGTGAGGTGATCCCTATGAGGGACATTGAAGACCAGCTAGTCACGCATGTGTGAGTTGCTATCAAGAGCCTTGTGTATTTAACTAGAAAGGAATGTTAGTATATAGCTGACTTCTGCAATAGGCTAGGGGGTCCATACGCCTTGGCGACCATTCTTGGTGGTCTTGGAGCTTTGATGGCTTCGTACCCAAGAATTATGAGACGAGCGCAGCAGGAGATAGATGATGCTTTGGTGCGCGGTATCCTATCACAGCCATCACCGTTGTATTCAGAATGTTGCCAATTACAATACGTGAGTGCTTGCATAAGAGAAGCGTTGCGTATTACTTCAACTGCGTCTCCAAGATGGCGTAGCTCTGATCGAGTACTCAATCTTCTTGGACAAGACACCCGTCCTAGAACAGCCATAGCAACCAGTCCCTTTGCGATCTCAACAAGTAAAAGCATCTATGGTACCGACACCAATTTGTTTTAACCTGAACGATGGCTCGAAGCATCCGATGAACAGTTGCGAATTTGGAACACATATGATTCTCATTGGGAATTTGGATTTCGTGAGTGTCCCGGTAGGCACATTGCAATAATAGTGCTATATAAATTTCTTGTTATGGTAAGCTTAGATTACCCAACATTCGATAGCAGAGACTGATTTTTCAGCTGTTGATGAAGTTCGATATCAAAAGAGCGGGCTCAGCACTACAGGACGATGGGATTCTCCCTCTAACTTCTTCCCTGGTCATGATGCCTAGGGGCAAATTGTGATTCTTGAAGCTGCAAATGAGATTCGTTGAAGGATGACAAACAATGTTTTACACATCGCAGTTGGAGTAAAGTTCGGGGTCAAGGAGGTATTTGAGAGATTTTTATTGAGGTTTTACAGATGGGAACCATTGAATTTGATTTTCAGTTTCCGATTTTCAGTAGTCGGTTAAATAAATCACGGTTCCTTCACTAGGTTTCTCTCTTCCTGTCGTTCGCAGCTAGAAGCCTCGAATTCACACTGCGTCATCTTCAATTAGTGAGTTTTACCATCATAAATTCAAGAAATTGAATTATTGTGTGATGATGCTGGAGCGTCTGGCCGTCGAACTGCCTTTTGTACTTCATGTATCAATTGATACATATATAGTTGGCGGGAAACTGGTAAGTGCTAATTAGTAGCGACTACGTGATATGCGCTCATAAGAAGTGTTTCATTACTTCTTTCCCGTAAATCTTGTTGATTTCTTTTTCTTTTTCCCTTTTTTTTGTGTGCGTGTTTTTTTGAAATGGTGATGATAACTTGGGCCGAAAATACCCGATGGTTTGTGGAGCGGTAAATAGTCCCGATCGCGATAAGAAAAGTCATTTGAAGTCAATTGGCGCAAAATATTCCAAAAATCAGTCAGCTAGAAATAGTTTCCCTCAGTAAGATTTTAGATCGCCATTAATATTCCAGGGTATCAAGTCCAAGATCGTCGACAAGTGGGACTGTTGATTCCGAATTTCTCTATGATGGCTGCCCGGGGCAATCCCTATTCTAAGAATCTAACAAATTTGTCGCGTTTGGCGGTCACACCAATCGCCTTGGGTGTCTTAAATACATGAAACTAACATTTATTCATAATTAATTTTTCATCTATTGATCTATGATTGTTATTCGATCTTCGCTTCTTTATTATGGGTCACTTATGCATGACCACTTACGCATGACCATTTAAACCCGCAAATTTTTTATCTCTGTGCTGGTGTTTGTGTATGAAAAAAACACTGTGAAGACGACACGATGCAGCTACATATATTATTTTCTTTTCTTGCTACTACATATAGCCTAATCTATGCAGCTCGTCTCTGCCCTAAAGATTGGACTTTGCGACCGAACATTAAACGACGAGGAATAGAATACACGACGTGTGTCCAAGATCTTGTCAATGCAACCATTAATGAAATATGTGAGGGGAACCCGGAGGCAAGCAGGCTGTGATATAAGCCGCTTGAACAGTTTCAAGAAAGACGTCAAAGCTTGTTTATAGGAATATACCAATAAGACTGGTCAACAGCGCTACGTTAATATGGATGGACGTGTTGACAACGCTGTATGTATTTATGTCATTTTCCTTTCTTACTGTCGGCGCCTTTTCTATTCCGCTTTATGTTTCATTAAGTGATTCACTTCTTACTAATGCAGTTTGATAGGGAAATATAACTCGCATACCGGGAAATTTGACGGAGTTGGTAGAGGAGCGCCTCCCTACCTGCAGCGATGCGAAATGATGCGATACGAGATGATCGTAGCCGTTGCTTTCTTAGATTTGGCTTTGTACTGCATAGCACATTGTTCTTCTCTTCTTAACGTTAAACAATCTAATATTTTCACTTGTGGATTTAAGGATGGAAGGGAATCTGACTACTATGCCTGATGTTTTTATTATATCTTCCTCAACCCCGATTTCTTTGCCTACATCGTTGCAAATTTTGCTCGTATTTGGAAATTATCCTTTGTTTCTTCATGTGCCACTATTGACAATAACCCTATATAGCAACTCTGTTATCGGAGTAAACTAGTGTTTTCTCCGAACGGAGAATGTTAGAGACAAGCGGGGTCTCTACTCCGAGAACATGGGGGACAGAATGCCAATACCAACATATAAAATAAAGTTGATTGCTAGAAGAATCTGCGATTCATATTCTAGAGATATCAATTTTTTATATGAAAACTCTTCTCCATTCTCAATATGAAACTACCAAAAATGTTATGGAACCAATGGATTGTGGTAGCTCTGGTAGACCATGTCTCTGCTACTATGTCAAATAGTATCAAAGATCGTGGTCTTGTTTACGGCTCACCCAATTCAGTGGGCATGGCTAGCGATCCACTAAACCATATGGTTCGAAATTTGACTGCATACACCCATGCTGCCAATTATAGTAGCTTCTCCCACAATGAGGTTCACCCAATCGAACCTGGATCGGCTAATCTTGTTGCTCATGATGGAGTGATAGTTAGTCATTTTGCTGTCGGTAAAAGGGACATCTATGCCGATATCAATGGGACGAAACTGCCCCATAAACTCCAAGAGGATACGACTGTCGATACCATATACGATATGGCTAGCCTTACTAAACTCTTTACCACCATAGCTGCACTGCGGGAGTTGGACAACGGGAAAATCAATCTCAATTCTACTGTCGCATCCTATCTACCAGAATTTGCCGTGAATGGGAAAGAAAACATCACAATCCTTGAACTTCTTACACACACAAGTGGATTTAACTCTGATCCCTCGCCTCCACTTTTCTCATCCAATTACACAACACATCGAGAAAGAATCAACGCAATCCTGACACAGGAACTCATCAATGCTCCTGGCAGTACATATCTTTACTCAGATCTCAATTTCATGTCAATGATGATTGTTTTGGAGACCGTAACAGATCGAGCTCTTGATGACCTCATCTACGACTTTACCAAGCCATTGGGGATGACTTCAACTTTTTTCAATCGCGGGAACATCGAAGGCCTCACTGATAAGACTCCGATGTATGATCGAACGGCAACGCAGGAATTTCAGATAGCCGTTCTGGGCCCAGTGGAACCGCAACGTCCGCAACCGGTGCGTGGAACAGTTCATGACGAGAATGCATGGGCATTGAACGGCGTGTCTGGCCACGCGGGGCTGTTCTCAACCGTACGTGACACAGGAGCTCTGTGTCAAATGATTCTAAACAACGGGACGTACATGGGGAACCGAATTCTGTCCGAGGAGGCTGTGAACCTGATATTTACTAATTTCAATGCCCGTTTTCCTGGCAATGCACATGGCCTCGGGTTTGAGCTAGATCAATACTACACAGCCGGTCCAATGGCCAGTATGTTGACTGCCAGCCACACTGGCTTTACGGGGACAACATTAGTTATCGATCGGGGGCATAATGCCTTTTGGTTGCATTTTAGCAATCGTGTTCATCCATCACGAGAGTGGTCCAGCAATAATATCGTGCGCGAAGCGATGGGTTATTGGGTGGGTAAGAGTCTTGGACTGAATGTCACGTTTCCTCCACTATAAGAAAATGACTCGTGACAATACTCACATATAAGATTACATATTATGTACATATGCAGACTGGAAATGATTCCTACATCGATATATTGCATGGCTACGTTGGGCGATTATAAGGAAAGGCTACGTTTGTACTTTCATAAGGCGGATGAGTATTTAGCTTATAGAAAGTATGATGCATAGCCTTACCTAGACTGAATAGGATTTATGACCAATTTAATGACATGAAGACTGCTAGTAGGGCATATTATCATCCAGTCTAGTGAAAGACCCGCGATCCGGTAAACCAATCCTTGAAATGATTAGTATTCAACCTTTGTATTCACTTCCGTGACAAAGCACAAGACTAACCAAGAGTCCACTCCTAAACCCAAGTAATCTGAATACAACCAATCAGCGTGTATAGTTGGGTCGGTTATATCAAGTGGGCTTTCTGAGTGGTCGGTACGCGAAGGCTGAAGAATCGTGTCCATTGCAGATTGCAGAGCATTCTTAGCTTGACAGAAGAGTTGATAGTTGCCGTCTCCAGGATCGTGCAAAATGCCCATATGCGCGATTAGCACTGAGAGATTCTCGACACTTTGTCGCCGGGATGACGGATCAAGTTGTCCGAGGCCCGTGCGAGATGATGGCTGCAAAAGATACCAGGCAAGGACTCCCGCCGCTGGAAGGGCACAGGAAGCCACCTTAATCAATTCAAAATGAGCAGAAAGTCCCTAATGAGGTATTATTGAAGTCACAACTTACCCTCCATGCTAAAGAGACAAGGCCGATAGTGGAAAGTTGTTCACGCCGCACTAGTGCATTGTTGACCCATTCAAGGAGCTCACTCGCATTGACAAAAAGGACTTTTGTATTATCGAGACCATGCCTTGACGCCGCCCATTCAATTAAGAATGTCGTGTGGAGGTAGAACAACCTAATCTGATGGAGTATATCAACTTCGTGACAAGGCCGTCCCCTTTGCCACAGGTTCTGCGTTGGACCTGTAAGGAAAGAAGGAAGATCGTCCCATGCTTGGCCGATTTTAGCTCTGAGGTCACTATAGTCTCTCCCGTATTAGTCTAAATAACGAAAAGTTGTATGGATAATTAGCATACATGATGCGCTGTGGTATATCAGAAAGACCTCGGCCAAGCAATGTTTCTAACGTATCTTCCCTTATCATGGACGTGATCATGGACCAGCGAATAATAGCACTTCTGTTTATCTGGCCTAGTGTGTTCCAGCCAGCTCGATCCAAGTTGTGTAGCTCCTGATCCAAAGCACCTCCAACCAAGTAATATGTATCTTCACTTACATCAAGAGGCATATTGGTAAAGCAAAAGCGCTTACTCACACGCGGTGGTCGCCCCAAAAACACTGCAAAACTGATATCAGATCCATATATTCTTGCAAATATTTGCTGGCGGAGGTTTATAATAAAAAATGGTAGCAGCTGCCGTTCTTTAACCGTCTCATGAAGTCCATCTGCAAAAAGTGCGCTAGATGCATGATTAAGCCGTCTCCAAGCCTTGAAACCTATAAAACTTCAATTGAAATGTCGTTTTTAAAGTTCGTGAAACTTACTTTGGTCTCCATAAAATACTGAAGCAAGTAGAAAACTCTCATACAGAAATATCATAGTAACATCATTCAATGTATCGAGAGAGTCACAGAAGGCCACACATTTGTTGCACAGATGAACCAGGTTTGTCCTTAGAAGCTGTCGTTCTTCTTCTGTTTTGCATACTGCATGTGGTACGCGAATTTCTGTGGAAGCTAGCCTATTATTCTAAGTTAGAACATCATTTTATAGACACGATGGTAAGTTTTCATACCCCGCTAATGCAATAATCAGGCCCACTGTCTCCCAGCGCAGATTAGGCCCAGTATACTGAGAGATAAAGTCGTGTAGTGTCAAAAATTCGTGGATCTCCACAGGTTGGTTAGCATTTTCAAACAGACGCTGTGATAAAGTATGTAAGGTATCTTGCCGATTCTGCGATACTTTAAGCAGCTCGACTTCATTTATGAGGCTTTCAAAGAAAGGGGGGAGGAGAGAGAACCCTAAATGAGCTTCTAGACCGCTCATTTTGGTTCCTGAGAAAGTTGCTCTGAGTGCTTCGTGAGAGAGATATTCAAGGAAGGTATCAAGAAGCTGAACCCCCTCTTCTACCATCCTGCAGCTGTCGGCTCGCAGGACAGCATCTCGTGACGAATGCTGGGTGGCGGAAATTGAGCGAGATGTCTCAATCCCTACAGCTAGATTGCCTCCCAAATTTTCAAGTACTGTTTTTAGAGATGAAGATCCCTGGAACCCAGGATTCGGATAGGGTTTCATCTGGAATGTTGACAATGGCCGCTCCGATGTTGGGGAGTTTGCAGCGCTTGATTGTAGTCTACAGAATGTTAGTCATACCTCAATTATTTCAGTGGTGCAAGTAAATTTCAGAATACGCACAGAGGACGATCCGGGATTGCTGTAATAGGTTTGTTTCTCCTGAATGGGTTTTTTCGGTAGACACACCGAGGCACGATTTGGCGATTAATGCAGCGCGAACATGCTGGACGGCGATGGTCACAAGCCAGTTTGGAGAGACGGCATGGCTCACACGAGGGAACACGGACGCGATCCTTGCCATTTGCTCGCTGAGCGAGATTGGGCGGGTTTGACATTTTGCGTCCACGCCTTAGTTTATGCAGCTCAAGTGCGCGACGAGAAGTCTGCAGAGACGGCGGAAAGATGAAAGTGTCGACAATCTTAACTTTGGCTATCCTCCATCGCAGGCACGCTGATTGGCTACGGATAATCATACCCTATCAATTGATCCGGGGTAAATTTCCACTTGCCTTATTGGGAATAGAGTCATCCCTGCTTTCGAAGGCGAATGGCTTATTATTTTCGTAATGATATCAATTACATGCAGAACCCTAAGTTTGTTACACAACTCGACTACCAGTATTAGACCTGTCAAGGTACTTTCGTCAGTATCTTTAATACTTAAATGATAATCAAGAGACGCGGTCTGTACGACCCTTCCTTCCAATGATAATAGGAGTAAATAGAATATTTAGTATAATTTTATATCCCGCCTTCATCGATATTTGATGGCAATTCACATAGTTTGATAGAGCACTCAATGTTGGTCAGTACAAAATGTAGGCCTCACGTCTTTTCTTAAACTCCCGCAGACCCTGCCCCCACTGAGCACGAATCTCAGCTGGAGTGTGTCCAGCTTCAATTGCTTCTCTGATCAATGGCCCACCACTCAAAACATCTATGTCGTATAGACTCCCATTGGCACCATTGAATAGCCAATGAAAACTTTGGGTGGTATTTCCGAATCCTGAATCGTTTTCCGAGTGAGTATATAAATTTTTCGCACTCCATAAGAGCGATACACCTAAGTAAACTGGATCAAAACTCTCGTAGTCACGGACATTGTCGAGAGTAATATAATTCTGTAATCCACAGACAGTCTCGGCGTCAAATTTGGATGTGGTGGGAGTAAAACACGCAGAGCGAAAGTTCACATGTGGTACGTCCAGCGTCCGCATTGTTGTGACCCAGGAATCATTTACAAACGGACTTCCAAGTAACTATATTTCATTAGTTCTTAAACATCAAATAACCTCTCTGTGGTATGTATAAGGAGCAGCTTACTTCAAATGGGCGAGTGGTGCCTCGGCCCTCGGAGATACTGGTTCCTTCGAACATACAAGTTCCCGGATATATGAATGCCGTATCTACGGTAGGCATATCTATAGATATATTGATCAATAGGAGTCATTCAAATCAAATATGCAATTAAAATATTTACTCACTGGGACTTGGCATGACCCATGGCAAACCAGTGTCCTTCCATGCCATCCACCTCTTCCATCCACGCATCTTGACTACTTCCAGTCTGAGCTCTGATCCATTCGCAGCTTGCTGAATCCATCCTTCTCCGACAAACATAGTCGCCAATTCCCCTGAGGTCATACCGTGTGCTTGAGCAATTGGGCGGCGTCCAACATAGGATGCATAGGTTTCGTTCAGGACAGGTCCAAATGCGTTCATTCCAGTTAGAGGATTGGGACGGTCAAGAACGATAAACGTCGTGTTTGTGAAGGCGGCTGCGACCATAGTATCATACATAGCCCATGTGTCTACATCGCATAAGTCAAAATCATTGGTTTACCGTGTCTAGGATTTGAAGGTTTATTTCATACATGTGTAAAACCGTGCGCCAACATCCTGAATATCAAATATCACGGTGTCGGCTTCTGACTCAGTGATGTAGCGAACGAGGGTAGTTGTATTAACATTATACGCATCCTTGAACCATGCAAATTAACAATTCAATTGGTTGTAAAATCTAAGATTAAACGAGAACTCACATAGACAGTAAGACCTGTCTCCGGGTCAGTAAAAGTGCCTTCAGAACCGCCGGCTTGAGCGGTGCCCCGAAACCCATGTTCAGGGCCCATTACACCAACTAGGTCAACGCTGCCCGACTTAAACATGACATCAACGCCCAAATCAAGCTCTGGCGTGACGCCGGTTGGATTACTCAGTATGATGACCTTCCGACCAGCCAGCTTAGAGTAATTCTCTGCTCGAAGCACATCTAGTCCAGTTTGGACGACTGGCTTGGCCCATCCCACAGCTGAAAATGCTATGATTAAATTTGTTGCTCTCATGATTCATGAACTTAGATCATTCGTTGAGTACTAGGAATTTCGGGTAGGGCTCAATTCAGGCGAGTGTTTCGATCACAACTCGAGGCGGGACATCCACCTCAATTTATGCCGATATGTGTCGTCCCAAACCAAGAACCCTCCAGGGCGTTCAATCTGATTTTCCTGTGCCTTCGTGGTTATGATTTTCATAGATCCAATAAGCTGCGAACAGTCATGACTCGTTATTTCTATTTAGTCTCCAAACTCCGGGCAAAAGGGGCGTTGAAACGGGATGGCACCGTCCTATCGGAGAGCACTCGGAGTAAACGCGAACTCTGGCAGCGACTCGCTCAACTCCCGGAATGAACATGCAACTCTCGATATTGCATATTGCGGGTGCACGGTTCGATAAGCGAAACCACGGAAACGAATCTATCTGCGGTTGGATCATTCTGAATACATAAGGCATCAATATCAAATGGTGTCCCAATTATGACATTTAATGGTTTATGATGATCGATTTTCGCTTATCCAGGAAATTTCACAGCATCGATTACTCAATGTTATATGTACCGTATTGAAGGTCTATACCCAGTTATCGATTCTAATGATACGATTAACTATTGAATTGTTTGTCCCCTTTCATCTACTTTTTCGCAGTTGATCATTGACTGTTCAACATATATTCAACGCCAATTAATGCAGCATTACTGACCGTTTCAACGTAAGCAAACTTAATCGAATCTGCAGCCAGGCGGGAATGGAATAGATTCTGATATGCCTTGTGGAGCATGACGCCACCAGCAAGAATTAGGCCGCATCGTGAAGGATTGACATATCCATGCGACTGAGGCATAAGCAGGCGGGACAGTATCCTATCAAAGAGTGCCGAGACCTGGGTTAAGAGGATACGGGATGCTTCGTCATCCCCTTCGTCGGCCGCATTGAGAACAGTTTGCGCGACTCTAGCGATTCGCGCCTTTGTAAGTTGGTCATCGCCTCCTACAAGTACCTGACTTAATAAATCCACAATCACAGAACCCTCTTCTAATAATGCTGCAGAGTCGTTGAAGATAGAGATGATTCTTTTCGCTAGGAAAGTGAGCGGTATCTTTTGTAAACCCAACTGAAATTCCTCAATTGACCAGAGTGTATATCGAATTGCTTCCCTGCCAATTGCATATCCAGCTCCCTCATCTCCTAGTAAATGGCCCCAACCACCAGAACGAATTATACGTTTTGGAAACAGAGTTTCACCATCGACTGCATACCGAATAGCAATACTACCAGTACCGGCTATAAGAACGATACTGGAAGATATTTCAGGATGTCGTATCATTGCTGCAGCCAGGAGGTCGACATCATTAGTGATTCTGATATTTGTTGATTCATTCAAGCCTAGTATGGGGGACAATACGGCCTTGACACGTTCTCGCATTCCAGGTCGATCCATGCCTGCTGCGGCTATCCAGACAGTGGGAAACGGCAAGCTTTGTTTTTCTCTTTTAGGGGAGTTTGGTTTTCCTGTCATATCATTCCCATTTTCTTCACTCAAGGCTTTTGCAAGATCATCGAGGGAGTGGCTAGTGGCAGTCACCATTGACTTTATAGTCAAGTCAAATTTGCCATCCGTTCTAATGTTGTACCAGGGTAGTTAATAATCTGAAGAGGTAAAAGTAGCCGAACACATACAAATTACAAGGTCCCGAAATGCCTTGCCCTCTTATGTTGTTTGATATTGCGGTCACTGCCGCACACTTGGAGCCGCCACCATCAATGCACAGCACCGGAACGTAGGGTCCAAAACCATATATAGCTAGTTTCTGTAGATGGTTATCTTTGTTCGGGTGCAGCACCCTGTCAAGAACGCCATCTGCATCTTTTAACTGCTGCCGACCTTGTTCAACAGTAAGGCCTCTTTCCACGACAACTAATGCTAGCTTGACGCTGCGGTCACATTTAGCAAGGAGATCGTCGAGAGACTGTTCCGTCATCGAAAAACAACGGGTGCTTAAACTGCGGAGGATATTTCGTGATCTTTGCGCAAGCTTTTCGTTGGAGGCAATTAAATCGACCATCTGCAGAATTAGATTAGAGGATTAAGGTTTCACAGCGTGGGTGTTTCTCAATGTGTTTTCCAACCATATTTCCGTACGTTTTCCCAGCCTTTATCATTGTACCGGTACTAAGCATGTTCAACACTAGCTTTGTCGCAGTACCTGCCTTGAGCCTTGTGCTTCCAGTTACAATTTCTGGGCCCGGCAAAGGGGAGATCATGACATCCACTGTTCCTGAATCATTCATACTTGAGGGGGACACACAGGCAATTCCTATAGTAAGAGCACCTATACATTTGGCATAGTCGAGAGCCCCTAACACATAAGGGGTGCGCCCCGAAGCAGCGATCCCAATAACACTATCTCGTTCAGGATCGAGTTCCAATCCTGCCAGGTCATTTCTCCCATCATCAAAACTATCTTCCGCTCCCTCTTGGGCCATGCGAATTGCCGCGTCTCCTCCAGCAATCAATCCGACAAACTGTGTCGAAGGTGCAGCGAAGGTGGGCAGTATCTCGGAGCTATCCAATACTCCTAGTCTAGAGGTGTCAATGGTGAGGACTAAAGCCTCTGACGTGCACAAAATATGTCAAAGATGATGGAAAACTGTTCAATCTCACCTGCCACTAGTCCCCGCACCAATGTAGATAACTCTACCACCACGACGTACGCGCGGAAGAAGTAAGTCGATGGCCCGCGCAATATCATCCAGACATGGAGTTACGCTGGTTGCTACTTTCTGGTCTTCGTTATTCATTATGGCACACATCTCACGAGTCGAAACTCTGTCAATGTGACTAGTGCAAATATTGATTGCCTCGGTCTGAAGACCGGACAGGTCGAGATCATGAGCCATAACGATACCAACTGGTGATACCACATAGAATGAGCAGATACTTTCCAATAGGTAATAATCGTGAAAGATAACAAACTCCAATGCGAATGATATTCTGCGTTAAATGTGTGCCTCACTCGCCACCTTTTCTCCTGTTCTTTTTTTGGTTTGTTTCTCCTTGTTCCCCGTTTCTCCTTGCAGGGTGGTTCCACAGGTGTTCTAAGGTTACATGTTGCCTGACTGGCCGATAAGCGCACGAGCGGCTTATTCCGAAATCTCGATTCATGAAACCAAACTCATAACCATTTACTCCGACTGTCTAGCCCGGAAATTGATAGGATGAAAGTCAACCAGAAAATTTTCTGCCTCGGGAATGACTCCGGTGAGAAACCCCCAATCGTATAGAGAGTTGTTGCCGAAAGCCCCCACCTCATGCCGAACTCTTTATCTGTGCTCAGGCCGTTTTCTCCGCCAGCTCGCGTGATGATAGCTCGCTCCCCTTGGTCTTTCTCCGTGGGCATCTCCATATCTTCTCTATCGTATCCGGGACCCACCACGTTGCACAGATGGGGTATGATAGTCAATGGCAATCAACTATATTAACCTGCGTAGCAGCCGTGCTTTGACATAGCTATAATGTGGAAGTTTTCGATATACACGAAACCACGCTGAAATCTCAACGTTGCTTGTTGGAACTCTCTTTTCTCGGTCTTCATCTCTATATTACCAGGATGTCGACCGTAACAGTCGAGCAGCCGTTATCGCCGATGAGGCGGGTGTATACCAATCCATGGTTTCAGATTCTCATGATCAGCTTTATTTGTTTTTGCTGCCCTGGCGTAAGTTTTGGTGTCACACTGCTCGCAGGCATGTGTCTTACAGACTGACGCGATTTCGTTCAGATGTATAATGCGCTCTCAGGTCTTGGTGGATCCGGTCAGGTAGACCCAACAGTGGCTGCCAATGCAACAGTCGCTCTGTTAGCTGCAACTGCAGGTACTGCACTTTTCGTTGTCGGCCCAATTTTCGATCGTGTCGGACCACGCGTATGTCTTTTGATCGGCGGATGGACATATGCCTTGTATTCTGGAAGCTTACTTAGCTTTAACCGTACGTTACCAACTTCCTTACAGGCTTCCAAGAAGAAGACTTAACGAGACGGCAACAACAGACAACCACAATGGAGCATTTGTCATTGCTTCCGGTGCAATATTGGGTATCGGCGCTTCGTTTTTATGGGTATCACAAGGTGCAATTATGACCACCTACGTACCCGAGAACCAGAAAGGTCGAGCTATCGCTACTTTCTGGATTATTTTCAATTTTGGTGGAGGCATAGGCTCTTTGGCAAGCTTTGGCCTTAATTTCAACTCCAAAATTGGGACGGTATCTGATTCAACCTATATCGCACTTATGGTAATCATGTTAGTTGGGTGGGCTGCATGCGTTTTCATCTGCAATCCATCGGCTGTCCGAATTAAGGGTGTTGGTACTTTCGCGGAAGAAGGGTCTAACTGGCGCCAGATAATTCGCCTTACCCTCAGTATAGTAGGGGACTGGCGTGTGTTCTGTATGTTTCCGCTCTTTTTCTGTGCCAATGTATTCTACTCCTACCAACAGAATGATGTGAATGGTTTGACCTTCAATATCAGAACTCGATCACTGAACGGTGCTTTGTACTGGTTCGCTCAGATGTTTGGCGGTCTGATCATGGGGTTTCTTCTCGACATGCCCTTTTTAGGTCGTCGTTGGCGTGCTATTCTTGGCTGGGTCACTCTTTTTACCACAGGACTCGCTATCTGGGGCGGGGGTTATGCTTTTCAACTGTGGTCAGACCGGCGTCAGGCGAAAGGGCTCAAGCAGGACATTGACTACACCAATGGCCATCTCTCAGCTGGGCCAATAATTCTCTATATCTGCTATGGTGCATATGACGCACTATGGCAGTCATTTTGCTACTGGTTAATAGGTGCTCGATCTAACTCTCCCGCTACAACGGCTATTTTGGTGGGTGGATACAAGACATTCCAGTCGACTGGAGGAGCGATGGCGTGGAGAATAAATGCGTTGAAAAAGTCTGCCATGACTCAGTTTGCAATGGATTGGGGTCTTTGCATGGGATCTTTAGTTATTGCAATTCCGACAGTGTTGAGTATCACCTCGACCAATGTGGATTCAGAGGTGGCAGGGACCGTGGTAAAGGAGGATCAGGAGGATGCAAAGCCTGCTATAGCCTGATTTCCTTGATACGACAAAGCTTGTGATATTTAAATAGCAATATTTCGTTCCACATGGAAAATCAATTGGGTTGGAAAGATTATCGGTGATTGGGTGTAAATAAGCGATTGGTCTTTTCTATTCCAAACTAGAAACTTTTATTGCCTCCTCACCCCTAGCCGTTCTCCAACGATTGCTTGACTCTATCAATTCCTGGCAGCCTTCAACAACCCATCCCCACTTTGTTAAGAATCCTGGGGTCGCTTCCCAACTTTCCATCAGATAAGGCTCTCCCCATATTATCAATCCATTTCGACCTGTTGTTACTTCATCGTCATCGGCGTGCAAAATTCTCAATCTGCTGGGGGCTGGTGGCTGTATAGGTGACGGCCGTGTAAATCGTGTTACGTCAACGAGACCACCAACTAGATCATGCATGAATTCTCCATGATCAAAACTAGCCTCACAATTCATGAGATTCTCTCGAAGTTTGGGGAAAGGCAATATATTAATCCATGTTGAATGTACGTTTGCCATTTGTGACCGAGTTGGAGCAAGACAATTGGGTAAATTTTGTGATGCCCGGGTAATAATCGAATAACCGAAGAAAAGTATATCGTCATCGAAGACTCCTAAAGGTGGCAAACTCGGCATAGCATATGACACCAACTGCTTCAGTAAAGCTTTGTTCCACCGCAAACCCCGGGATACATTATACTGAATGAGACTAAGAAGGTGATCTGCAGGTAACGTCAATTCCTTCTGATAATGTCTTTCCAGGTTTGTAAAAACGGTGTTATGTCCTGCAACAGGGGTGTTGTTATCATCTGTAACTGCTATCACCTGTCCTGGAACCTTTCCCGGCTGAGATATAGACCTCTGAATATTATTGTTCGACTTGCTTTCAAATCTTGAAAACCCATGGAGTGGATTTGCGTCAAAACGCCAGCGCCCCACTATATATGGGCGGTCTTTTAGGGATTCATTCGCATGTTTGATTTTTTGAATACGCAATCCTAGCTAATTGTGTTAGATGTCGAAAGTAACCCACAACATAGAATGGACAAATACTCACGTCGCGCTCTTTGATTTAACCGATTTTGGAGTCGCCTCCGCTGTTTTTGCTCTTCATTATTTCGTTCCATCCTTTTTAATATATTTAATAGGCTATATTGCAGATCGGTAGCTTCACTTGTGCGTACACCAGTTTTTGCAGAATAGATTATATTAGTCATTCACCAGCAGGACGATGGTAGGAATAGAAAGGCGTCGGGTACAAGAATATCTCCGATACAGCGGCCTTATGGACGGCTTTATCAAACTTTGTGAGACAAATAGAGGCAGTATTGCAACTTGATGGGGCATGAAACCTTTGAAATGATTTTGATTGACTGATCATCAATCCCCGCATTAGTAACTATTAGGCGCTATACTAAGAACGGAAAAAAGTGTCATCTTATTTTTGGAGGTAACCGAATTTGTCTAAAAGTGTCATCACGTTATCAAGGCGGAAAACCAAGCAAGCATCGTAATTAAGAGTAGTACCAAAGGTCTGTGATCAGCTTTAAATAGGAGACAATAGACCAGTGTAAATATGAAGAAAGTAGATAAAGAATCAAGTATTCATTCAAAAAGATTAATCATCGAAACCCCTATTCCTTGCCTTGATTTGTGCATAGTTTACTACAAATTCGTCATGTCTCGTTATACTTCCGCTCATATTAACCCTGAAGGTCCTGGGGATGCTAGACCAACTGCATTGCAGATCGTTACCGATAACAACATAGCAGACAAGTTGAATGGCAAAGTCGCCGTCGTGACCGGTTGCTCAGCTGGGCTCGGTATCGAGGTAGTTCGTGCTCTTGCTGTGACAGGGATTACTCTCTATCTAACAGCGAGAGACATTGTCAAAGCAAAGAACACTTTGACCGACAAAGTGAACGTTTCTAAAATTCATTTCGTGAAAATGGATCAGACCTCGTTGCAGAGCGTCCGGGAAGCGGCTAATACCATCCTCTCGAAGACGCACACGGTCAATATTCTTATCAACAATGCTGGAATCATGGCTATCCCAGAACTACAACTGACCAAAGACGGATTTGAGGTTCAATTTGCTACCAATCACCTATCTCATTTTTTGTTCTTTGGACTTCTCAAACCCGCTCTACTAGCTGCTACTACACCGGAATTCCAATCGCGAGTAGTCATACTCTCGGCCGCTGCTCATCGAATTCAAGGTCTCAATCCTTCTGGCGATTACTTTTTTAAAAATACCCAGTATGATCCGTGGCGGGCATATGCCCAGTCCAAGTGCGCAAACATTTACATGGCCAATGAAATTGAGCGTCGGTTTGGAGCACGCGGGCTTCACGCGACCAGTTTACACCCCGGAATTATCGTGACTGGTCTGAGCAAATTCGTCTCACCAGAAATAAGAGACTCAATGCTGCAGGATCAAGCCCTACTGAAAACCTTTAAGAATCCTGAACAGGGAGCAGCTACAACTATTTATGCGGCAATTGACAAAGATTGGGAGGGCAGGGGTGGAAAGTACCTTGTAAATTGCACCGAGGCTGTCCGAGGCCCAGATGATGGATATCGAGCTAGTGACACGTACGTTAGTCACACTTACTGTCCAGAACTGGAGGCTCAGCTGTGGAGAGATTCACTGGAGTTGGTTGGTTTGGAAGAAACCACGTACTGAGCATTCAGGCTACACACGCAAAGTTTGTATGTAGTTCCCAGTATACAGAGAGTAACTAAGTATTGCGAAGCATAAATATCTAACTAAATTATTCATAAAAAGAATTGATTTCTTGTCTCAGCCCCAGACATCCTCCTGCCATCTACCGTGCTTCTTTTGCCCTTCCATCCAAGAGCGAAGTTCCACATCATTCCAACAGGACATTTCCTTCAAAGTTTCCCCTATTTTTATGGTAACATCCCGGGCCATCTTTGCGGAGCCACAAATGTACAAGTAAGCGTCCTCGTTAACCAATAGGTTAAACAAATCGTCGGTGTGTTCCATGATACGGTCTTGCACATATACTTTACGCTCTGGATTCTCTCGTGAGAATACGTTTATGATCTGTAGATTATTCCCCATTATTTCTTTCAGAGTTGAAAACTCATCCGAGTACAAATCATCTTCGTTGGGTCGGCGGCAGCCATAATAGAGAATCGTTCGACCGACCTCTCGTCCCATGGTTTTCAGTCGGCTACGCTCATGCAAAAATCCTCGGAAAGGCGCAACCCCGGTACCAGCAGCAATCATGATGATACTGGAAGACGAAGACGTGGGTAATTTAAATTGTGACTTCCGAATGTGGGCGTAAATCTTGCCGTCTTGCAAGGCACCGTCAGGGCCGTTAAGAGGATATGTTAGTCCATACGGATGATCCCTCGGCCGGTCTAGGTCGGATGATAAGGAACTCGTAGTAGCAAACATATAATTAGTTGCAAGACCGTGGATTCTTTCTATCCCGCGATCTGTATTTATATATGAATCGGACACAACAGTTGTCAATGCCACCTGGCGTGGCTGGACAATGGATGAAGATGAAATGGAATAATAGCGTGGTTGCATGGCCGGTAAACTTTCCAAAATAAGAGAAATGGGAATATCTTTCCATTTTTCTTTACTACCCTGAACGGAATATTCAAGTAGCCTGCCCAAGTTTACATGGTTATTAAGAAGAAATTTCTCATACATATGTTTGTCCCTTCCGAGAGTTGACAGCAGCTTTTTCGCTGATGCTGTAGGTGCAAATAGTACCAGTGACTGAATAGTTTCTCTCGATACTGGACTGCAAATTTCGAGGTAATACTGAAAAACTGTATGAATAGTAGTTGGTGTGGGAACTTTGACTTTCGTAGTAGAGTCCAAAGCGTTGATCGAAATAGGAGTGTCTCTTTTCTTCTCAAGACCCAGAATAATCATGAGACGATCCACTTCACTATCTGGATTGATCGGCCAGATAGCAATATGATCACCAGTTTTATACCTCACTTCGGGGTACTGAGACACATCAAATTCCAGGTGGATAAATGTTCGGTCAGACGAAGATGAGAGTTCCCGGCAAGATTTTAACGGTAATGGGTAAATTGGTGAGCACGCCACCATTGATTTTTTCCCTCGTAGCTTTCGCACGGGCTCGCCGACATTGAGATCAATCAGTGACAGCGATTCATCTTCCACAACGGACAAAGTGGGCTCATAATCTGGACTCTTTTCGTCGACGTTGAACTCTCCTTTAATCGTAAAAAACAGTGCTTCTTTCCATGCAAGGAAATCCTCTTCAGTTGTTCCATTAGAATCGTCCGCGCGCCCAGCAGGAAGCAGAGGCTTTGCACCAAAATGATCCAGTGCAGATGTAAGAACCTCAACCACTCGATTATAGTATTTGTAGTTACTGTTTCCTAGACCAAATGCCGTATACTTCAGATTGGATAACTTGATGTTGGGCTTTTGATGCAAATAGTTCCAGAATTCGGCCGTATTGTCGCTTGGATCTCCTTCCCCATATGTCGAAACTATAAATATGGCCAGTTTTGTGGATGGAATCAAGGAAATTGACTCTGGGTCAAAGTCCGACAGATCTGCTGCCATTGTTTGAATGCCGAACCGACGCTGGAGATCTCTGACCAGTCGATTTGCAAAGCCCTCAGCCGTACCGGACTGCGACCCCCAAAATACCACGACATCTTTGTTCTGTGAGAGAACGCTGAATTAGTAATCACTGATGTGAAAGAATTTCTGGGTATGACAATCCTTCATACTGTTTGCTTGAGCTTTTCTGCTATATTCCTCGTCGCCCTTCCAGCAGCCTTGAAACCGAGTTTTTCCTGATGTCGTTCGTACAATTTATACTCATAGGGGTTTGGTTTGCCCCATAATACACCGTGTAGGAGGTACCCAGCGCTGCACATCGCTATGGCAGTGACCACTGCCACATCGTCGGAAGATGTAAATGGGGCAACCTTTATGATATATAGAAACTGACTTTGCAGCCAACAGAGAGATACGAATAAATCCATCGTCATATACCTCCTGAGCAAGAAAACACAACTCCAATAAACACAATCCTCCGACTCTCTAGACTGCGCCTTATTTAAAAAGAATAGAATAGCCGTAGTATTGGGGCATCCCACATCCCTTATATCAACTCATTGAAAAACACCAGGGAGAGCCTACAAACATGCCCCGCATTCATCAATATAGTTCAATAAATCGGTACGTAGGAATATGCGGGGAAATAAAAGCTGGGGCCTTTGCTTTAATGACCTAAAAGTAGTGATACCTCCAACCTGAAATAATTGATTGTACGAAGGGGGACTTCGGGAGAGCAATTTTGCCCGAATCTGTGATGGCAAACACGGCAATTTACCGCCGAGACCTTCCTGATTGGTGCATATTTCGAAAACGGGACATCCATTTACCACTCAGAATTATTCCCAACAGCGCCATTGCATTAACAAGACAATTTTTGCAATTCTTGGTCCTGTCAAGTAACACCACGGAGGGGGCAGTTACCCTCCGAATACGTGCGACAGCCAACACCTGTCAACGTCTAGGACCTCCAAGAGAGTGAACGTTCGGCGACTGTTACTGGATCTGTGTTTTTCACCAGTAAACATCTGTATTGATCGTCTAGCGTACTAGTAATGACCCAATACTCGATCAGCAGTAACCACCTATTCAGATTCTGCCGCACAATATGGACGCGGGGTAGAGGAGGAACTTGGCCAGCGTCTGTCGACATGAAATAAGAATGAAAACCGTATGTTCTGATTCATGAGTCTGCCATATACTTTTTCTTTGAGATGTTCTGGAGGCCCGTCAACTGTTCTCCTTCTACCTAGTTATCACCCATTGCTCCTTCGCTCCTTGTCTCATAATCATCAATCCTTTTCACAATGCTAGGGCCAGTATTTCTTACCGGAGTGGCCCTCTCCCTAATCTCATACTTCATCATTTACCCAGTGGTAGAATACTTCCGAGATCCAAAGGGTCTCCGGAAATACCCAAACCTAAACGGCTTGTCAGGCATGACAAACCTCAGTTTCATTTGGGAGGCATACAAAGGATTTCGCTCGAATCGGCTATTAGAAGCTCATCAAAAGTACCCCGTTGTCCGTATAGGTCCGAATTCACTATCTTATGGGGACCCGAAAGCCATCAAGGTATAACTTTCCCCAATAATCGAATGTAGTGACACAACTCATCCTGAAGCTTAGGATATCTACGGCCATGGAACTTCATGCGTCAAAGACCAATTCTACTCCGTCCTCGTGGGATCTCACTACCACCTCGCCGACGTAGTTGACAAACCGGATCACGCTCGTAAGAGAAAAATCTTGTCTTCTGCATATGCTCTAAAGAACCTCGAGGGGTGGGAGCACAAAGTCGCAGACAAAGCCGAACGGCTAGTGCACGCATTTGATACCAGGTGCACCGCCCCTATCACTAAAAAGACCAATAACAATCCAGCGCCTGAGGACCTAACAGTAGACTACCGTGCTTGGACCAATTTCTTTACTCTCGACGCCATTGCTGATATCGGTCTATCTGAGCGCCTTGGGTTTCTTGATGCGGGGAATGATAGCTGCACTGGGGAGCGCATGGATGGCACACTCTATACTATTCCATCATACCGCGCCTGTCTCCATGCCACAGCTCGAGCTCAGTCAAATCTCGTTTGGGGTTATGACTGGTATCCGTTTCTCGTAGAAATGAGCAAAGTGATTTCCACCAAATTTCGCGAGTATTGGCGTCTGAATGAAGGATGGAACGATATTGTCTGGCACCGTGCGTGTAAACGTCTCCGTCGCTACCAAGCTGGAGAAGTTCTCGATGACTTTTTCGCCTGTCTGATGGAAGATAAATCGGGAAACATGAACAATATGGAGTTTGGTGAGATTGTCGCTGAGGTTTCCATCATGATGAACGCAGGTTCCGACACGACTGCACTGGCTATGACAAACGCCATGTTCCTGCTACTCAGAAATCCCAAATGCCTGGCTAAGTTGCGGGAGGAATTGGATACGGTCCTTGACTCGGAAGATGTGGTGGCCCCTTACGACAAAATTCGCTATCTACCATACCTCCGAGCATGTCTTGATGAAGCACTTCGTATCCTTCCGCCCACCTCATTTGGTCTTCCTCGGAGAACACCGCGTGATGGTTCCGTCATTGGCGAAGAATTCGTGGCGGGCGACACTACAGTATCTATCTCCGCCTATGTAGCGCACAGGAACCCGAAACTGTTTCCAGACCCAGAGTCCTTCCAGCCCGAGCGCTGGATTGGTGAAAAGGGCAAAGAGCTGCAGCCTTATTTCATCAGCTTCTCAGCTGGTGCGCGCGGCTGTATTGGGCGCAATATCAGCTATTTAGAACAAAGTGTCGTGCTTGCAACGGTGGTGCACCGTTATGAAATGGCTTTAGCAAAGCCAGACTGGGAGCCGGAGCGATGGGAAAGCTTCAATCTAATGTCGTCGGCTATGCCAGTGAAAATCTGGAGAAGAACCTTTGAGACTGCGAACGAATAGTAATTTCAGACACGTCGTCTTTTGTGCCGAAATGAAACTCATGATTAATGCATGTTTTTCCCGATGTTTAATGCTGTTTTGTCATGGAATTTCTTCCAGAAGCTGATGCTACGATGTTATAATGTCTGTACGATTCTTTACTTCTTACACATTCAACAAGGGCGGACGAACTGTTGTTGGTCGCCTGTGTTATCAGCGTGCTATGAGAGAGGGAATGGTTAGAGTTTTATTTTTCGATAAATGGCATGATTCAAGGCTAAACTGATAAATTCCTAAGCAAATCTTGCGTATGTTATCAAGCCATGGAACGGTAGAGTACGAACAGAGGCAACAATGAGCCACGAATCACTCTAAAGGCCATCCTTCCATCCCCAAGCTTTCTTAAGCGTGTCTCGTGTTCCAACCGTTGGCCACCCGTACTCGTCTTCGAGTTTCATGAGAACCCCAAGTAGGGCTTTTTGTTCCAGTACATCTGTGAATCGATCACCACACATAGCAATGGCTACACTAGCAGTGATCAACCCTGGCGGACTGTGCTGGTTTGACAGAGCAAGACCACACAGTCTCAATATGGTCGACTTTACGTCTTTATCCAATAACTGCATGGCAAGGCGATGATACGGCCCCATTCGAGGGATCCCTGGGTTGTACACCGCAAGTAAAATCCGTGCGAGCTCCAAGTGCTGTATACCGGTAACGTGGCAGTCATTGAGGCACCAGTACTCCGGAAATACTTCTCCTCGGGAGCGATCCGGCTCTCGTGAATGAATAGCATTGAATGACGATGGTCCAAGCTCTGTCCACAAATTGTCAAACGTGACAAGCTCCTCATACCGAGCTAAACGATGAGCGGGGGTCATATCCGCACCCGCAAAGTTTTCAGGACTTGTCACCGGTAGAACAATTCCTGGAGTAATTGTTGTATACTTAGCTCGGTCACGGTTATTGGCAGTTTCCTGTTCAGTTCCGAAACAATATTGCAACACATCTGCACAGTGCAGAACAAGTCGATTTGCCCATACATAATCGTCGGCCGGCTCGAATGATCTATATGTCTCACATGGTTCGAGTGGGAGTCGAAAAGGTCGTTGTTTAGAAAATGCAGTAATCGTCTCCTGGCGAAGAGCTACCCAGTATGCTGCACGGCGAAGAGAGCTACCAGCAGCCGTGCTTATAGCCTCTGCGTCAAGGAACACCTGAATACCGCTTAGTGCATTCTCGATATCGTCACCAGTGAATGGAACTAAAAATAGTCAGTGAGCACGTCTCAAAATAGGATATTGAAATTAGATGACTAAAGATAGGTATCTATACCATCGACCTCTTCGTAGAATCGGAGTATGACGGCCGCTGCAAGCAGATCCTCGTCTTTAGTTTCAAGCGGATCATCTGAAAGCGAAACTAGATGTTCAATACATCGATTGTGGTAGTACAGAGCAGTCTCCGGCTTCAGGTCTGGAAGCACTTTTCCCTGGTAATGAATTTCGTCACCCATATAGTATTTTCTGATTCGACTGAGATGTCTCGCGGAAGTTGTGTAGATTGCATTCATCAAAGGGGGGATGACATGGCCCGTAATGGAACTGTTGTAGCAAAGTGTCTTTCGCCGTCGCATAGATCAAACAATAGAAAATGTCAATTCTCGTGCCATGAATATAAGGCGCATACCTACCCAATGTGCAAGCTCCACGATGAAATAGCGAATCAAGCAAGCTTCCTGTGCATCGAAAGACGACTGGGGTGCTTGCATGAGACGGTTATCGATCTGCGATATATTATCAGTCGGTCGTAGTGACTGGTGACTCGGATGAGACGGGTTCAGGGGCGATGAATTGATTGATTGACCATCATGTGGAGATAGTTGGAAGGAAAAGCTTTCGTGATTCGGATCTTCGTGTACTCGTCGCCGTCTTGATGACGATGATGTGGCAAAATCAAATGTTAAAGGTGATTCTTCTAGGATTCCACAAGGTGGAGATGAGTCCGTCGGAGGGTGGTAGTCGCTTACGGAGGAAACGCTTCTATTTCGCACAGCGGACCACGTGGGGGGTTCCTGGATCGAGTCCACCGTATAGCAGCTAGCTATATCAGCAGTTTCATCGACGTACTTGTAGTTGACTATTCATATTCATTGTCAGCGAGAAATCGACGGAGCAACGAAAGTTATTCCCCCTCTTCTCTTCGCGTGTTGCTTGCTCGAGGCTAGGTAGCACACAAGCGCCTACAAGGACAGTGGAATTGAGTTTCGCCTACCGTGTCCATCGGACTTGAGCCATGGTTGGTCATCCGCGAAGTCAGCATCGTATCTCGCACTGGAGCCGTGACGAAATCGAATACGTGTCTGACCCCAAATACAGGAAACTCCAGTCCGCTCGCACCGCTCGCATATCGGCTTGTTTCCGTCACCTACATTCTCGTGTGAGCAAACCTCACATGAAAGGCGATAGACTCACACTTCAAATGACGAGCTGCAGAGAAATCGTTAGCACCGGATGATTGAATGTTGGATGCCGCACTAGGTAACGAGGGGCTGATGCTTACTACGACACTCTTGGCTGAGAGATAAAGAAAAGCAAGGCTAGCATCAGCAAGGACTCCGGAAAGCAGTAGGAAATATCACGGCGCCCTCACCAGGGAATGGGCCTGTGTCTTGTTGGCTGGGTCATTATATCAACATTACATGGATGCTGCCGTCATTGTCATTGCGGGGGGTCACGTGGACGGTTCCGCCCTAAAGAGTCAAGGATAGCTGCGACTTGAGGGAAGGAGCAGCAGGCAAGTTGTCGCGGAGGAAAGAGCAACGCAGGCAGGAGCCAGGGCAACACAGATAAATCGCAGGCGGCAACCGCTCCCCGAGAGGAAGGCACGAGGGGACGCGCTCAATTGCCGATGCGGGGAGACTTTACTGGGGCACGTCTGGTTGGCTAGGCAGCTCGGGTGGGGCGACGGAGGGCATTGGCCACAGCGACCTGTGCCCTTGGACGTGGTGTGCAGCTCGGCTGGTTCTGACGGCAGAGAATAGATATATACACCAATTGCTCTAGTAAAGATGATTAGAATGTAGGATTCAAGGAGGGAGTGCGTCATGTATGTGGCACGTGGTGGTGTGTTGATGAACCGAAGGTCTAGTCAACAGTTCGAAATATATGTCGATTGTAACTCAAGTTACACATACATGTACTATCTCTTAAGCTACGCGTTACATGTATATATCACATATCCAAATGAACCTAAATTACCTCAATTTAGCACCAGTTGATACATTGATATCATCGATGTATCCACATACACCAAAGACTACACTTGATATCGGTTGATCAATTGTAACTGAGAGTAGGCCAGTTGCCGTCGCGCAATAATGCGGCCGCTGTTTGCCTGAGGCCCTCGATCACATGCAGTGAAAACGCTTCAGATTTGTCAACATTTGAAAAATGCCACCTCTCTTTTACTCCCTACTAAGCTTGGCTACTTATCTAAAATATATTGTATCAGGCTTGCATGGGGTTTTGCCCGCATAACGAGACTCTCAGAGGCTCGTTGCCGAAAACCAATACATGGATTATTAATACACAACGAAAATACTGGTCGGGCAGATATTGCGCCACACCTGGGCAGTTCCTGGTACACATTAAGACTCAGTCATGACCTGAAAGTTGAGCCGCACTGCAGGACACTGGCAGAGCAACAAGCTCTAAAGAAAGTCTGAATGTAACCATGCTATTATTAATGTCATAACTATACTACTGTCGTTATTAATGTCGCGACGGGGGCGTCATCCGCCAGGGTCCGGCCACCTCTCCACCAGGCACCAGCCCTTTGCATCCAATTGCAATTCGATTTCTTGATGAGGCTTTTCGGAGCGCACCGGAAACACACAGCTTAGGCCGTAAATGGCTTAAAAATCAACAGAATTAGCACAACTCGCTTGCAGCACCCTCAACAAGACTTGTTCCCCAGTGGGCGCCGCAAGCTTTGCGGCCCGCAACGAGAGCTTGGCCTCCAACGTACTAGAGGAGCAGCAGGATCTGACTGGCTGGTTAGTGTCAGGAGTTGTCGCGTACACTTGACCAACGTCCAAGCAGGCTAGGATAAACGCCACAGTCGTTACTACATTGCGAGAATGAGACACCATTCTCGGCCACTGAAAAGGAGGCCTGTTCCCACCTCTGACGCGGCAGTTTCCCTGCCCTTGATTTGTCGAGGAGTTCTGCTGTTGCTGTCAGTATTGCGCGTTGCATCTCGTTCGTGAAGCAAGTGGAAGATTTTCACAATGCGCGGCGCTTTAGTACTTCTTGTCGTGACGGCGACCTCGTCTGCCAGTGCGCTTTCACTTCATAAGCGCGATTCCCCGGCTGTCGTGAAGCTGCCTGTGCAGCGCAGGCAAGCTGCCCAGACTATTCAAAAAAGAGATTCCACTCTAGGTGTAACTATCTCAAACAACGTGAGTGTCACGCAAATCAGCCCCAATCCAATATGTCAGCCCAGTTTCAAAACTTATATATCTTGACAGCAACAATTAAGCTATCTAGTAAACCTGACCCTGGGTTCACCGCCGCAGACATTTTCACTTACTCTGGATACTGGTAGTAGTGATTTATGGGTGAACGTGGCGAATTCGTCCATATGCTCAGGTGGAAATGACCCCTGCAAGCCATTTGGCTTGTACAACTCCAGTGCTTCGTCCACATATAAGGGCTTGGACCTTGCATTCAACGCCACATACGGGGACGGCTCCAATTCCTATGGCTCCTATGCGACGGATACCCTGGGGCTGGGAAATTCAACAGTCGATAATTTCCAATTCATAGTTGCCGAATCATCTACTATTCCGCGTAAGCACTTCCAAATCTGCATCTTACGACCTGAACATACATCTTTCTTTCTGATACTGACTGTGCGTCTAGAGGGTATCGCTGGTGTTGGATACAAAATCTCCACATACGCGGCCGATCACGAAAACAAGACATATGACAACCTGCCATATGCTCTCGCTGCTAGTGGTGCCACTAAATCTGCTGCTTATAGTTTGTGGCTAAATGATATAAGTGCTGCTACGGGCACCATCCTATTCGGAGGTGTAAACAAAGCTAAATACAAGGGCGAACTTCAGACGCTTCCTATCGTTCCAGTGTATAACCAGTATTACTCCCTTGCTATTGCTTTGACCGAGGTCTCCGTGCAAACCAGCTCCCAATCCAAAAGTTACACGAACAATCTTCCACTGGCGGTATCACTCGATACAGGCACCTCCTTCACAGCATTGCCCGAAGCACTTGTCAACAACATCTACAAGGATCTGGATGTGACATATGATGAAAAAGCTGCAGCAGCATATATTGACTGCAATGCGGTTGAAAAGGACTATAACGTGACATATAACTTCTCCGGCGCACAGATCACCGTCGCCATCAGCCAATTGATCTTGAACGGCACCGAGGCTGGTTTCCCCAAGGGGACTTGTGTATTTGGTATTGTGCCCAGTGCCGCGGGACTGAACCTCTTAGGAGATACCTTTCTTCGTAGTGCTTACGTTGTCTACGATCTCGAAAACAATGAGATTTCCCTTGCAAACACAAACTTCAACCCCGGTGACGATGACATCCTGGAGATAGGCACTGGATCCAGTGCAGTGCCAGGTGCGACTCTGGTACCTTCTGCCGTTTCAACTGCTACGGGAAACGGCGCTGCGACGGCAACTAACAGCGCGATTGTGTCGACCGTCCCTGTAGGCTCGACTGGAACGAGTTCGGGAAGCAGTGGCGCTACCTCTACTGCAAGCGCTGCACACAGCGCTGCTTCGACGAGTACTTCTTCTGGGCTGGCAACCTTCCCCACGAGCAACGCAAAACATCTTCTTTCTGGTCTTGCTGGTGCTGGTCTCCTCCTTGTAGTATAGCCTCTCGCCTTTGCCAGGGTTTCCCATACCGTAGATGTGGATAATATTGATAAGCTTAGTCTTATATTTGATTATTTAATACTCTCAGTACATTCTTCCATCCTCTTTGGGCATATCTTAATTTCTCTATAACTGATATTCAATGTTGACAGAAGCATCGAACTATGCCCCAAAAAGCCAATCACATTCAAGGAAGAAGCAACCCACAGTAGCAGTGGAAAAGAACTACCATTGGTTTAGATTGTTAGCTAGTCTGCGCCACCCCTATTCCGCACTCTCTCAATGGCTGCAATTCCGTGACTCTAAATCGCAGTTGACTCTCCTTCACGGGAGCTGCCATAAAAATAAGTACCTGAAGTAATATTTTCTTCAGCATGGCACTGTCCAAGGAAAATAGCCAGTACTTCCAGAGTGAAGCCCGGCTCAGGTACCATGGTATAATATTACACGTCCAAAATTGACTTCAACTTTTCTGATAAATAAGCAGGTTTGGATCTGGGCCAATGTAGAGTACTTATAGCTATTCGCGGGAACGTCTGGTGCAACTGATGACGAGAATAATTCACTTAATCAGTTGCCTACTTAGTATTTCTAGGCGCCAAATGGCTCGGAGTTTGATTGAAATTGGTGGAGATCTGCCTGTCGCGATGTAACCGAAACTTTCCTGTATCTTAATTTTCACAGAATCATGCGTTCGAGTGAGTCGTCGGAGCGTGGATTGGTGCGATGCTTGTTGATACAGTCATGGGTCAGATTGGATGTTTCAAGTTGAACGTTGATCGGTGATCCATTCGGTATATCCGACAATTCTGCCGATAATTTAGAGACTGAAGACCAGACTTCACTTGTTTATTAGTTCCTGTCAAACTTTGTTAACAAATGATCTTCTCTGATTCAAATTTACTCACGATAATCAAGTGCTAGAAATATCTGATTTACTCAACCAACGAATAAGGACAACAAGGCATCTAGCCGCGTGAGGCGTTTTCAATCGTATTTTACAAATCCAGATAGGAAATTTCTCTCCACAGTTCAAATATTCATGTGGGCTGTTGCTACGAGAGCTATTATCATTATACGGTGGCTTGATTGCGGATTTAAGTGAGATGAATATGGAGAGAGGTATTTGAGGTCCAATTTCCGAAACCTTGTATGCACGTCGTGTACATTATTTACTTTTTCCCGAAGACCCTTTGAACAGCCATTCCATGTTTGTAGAAGGTCCACTTCAATCCGGTGCTGTGACCAAACCCAATTCTCGTATGCGAGAAATTGTAAACGTCTTCGAAGCGGGGAATACTGAGCTTGTCGTACGCTGCGACGGTTGTCTCCATTGAAGTATTGCAGCAAATCTGTTCTGCCAAATCCCAGCCATCCTTGAGTGCTAAGTTTGCCCCGACAAATTCATAGGGGCTCAGAACATGATTAGCGTCACCGATGAACACAGCACCCTTTAAACTAGAATCGTGGGCGAAAGCGGTCTTTTCCTTTGCTGGACGAATAAATGGAGTTTGTGGGTCTGTAGCCTCCACTATGGTTTTAAATGGTTCTTGAAACATGGACCCTGTCTTCAAGGCTTCTTCTTTCAGTGCTGCCAATTCCTCCTGTGTAAATGGACCACTTTTGACTTCTCTTTCAGGCTGTCTCCAACTCAGTGCCCAGCCGATGGTCTCACAGCCGAAGGGGTTGTATATGCAGCATATGCCTTCTCCCGAGGACATCTGTAGGCCATAATCTTCGTGAATTGGATGAGGAAGTCCGTTGGGCAGACGAGAGATTCCACCAATCTGGGTTAGACCCGTGTATTGTAATTTCATATCGTTGGGTCGGAAGCTGGCTCGAATAATACTGTTTGCTCCGTCTGCAGCTACGAGAAGATCACAATCATGTGTTGATATTTGTGACCCTTCCTCCGTGGAGATCTTGACACGTATCTTTCCATTTGGAAGTCGCTCTGCTGCCAAACAGGGCGATCCCCATTTCCAGATTGTCTTCGTCTTCTCAGCTTTCTCCACAAGAATGCGTTTAAGATCTTGTCGTGAGATACGCATCGTTGCTGCTGGTAGATTTCCATATGGCTTTGGGTTGATAGATGAGAGCTGTTTCCAGTCGCCACTCCACACTCGTATATCGCCGCTATTGAGTGTAGAGTGCGGACGTATATCATCTAGCAGATCCAATTGCTGTAATACAACCAGCCCCTCATTCTGGCTACCTCCGTTGATGCAAAGTACATAGGGATCTTTCTGTATAGACTCCTCGCGTTGGTGTTGCTCAAAAACCACGACTTCAGGGCGATCCAGCGATGAGTTCCAGAGCTGTTCGAGGGCAGTCACAAATGCCAGCCCGGCAAAGCTAGCACCAGCCACGATAATTCGCTTCCCTGCAATAAACTGTCCTGTATTTGGTTCCATTCTTAAAAGGGAATGTGTCGTGTCTATTTATGAACAAGCTGCAGAACAAAAAGATATGGTCTGTGGCCAGGTGGGAGAGTGAGGGTAGGCCTTCTATTTGGGGCTATATCTACTGTTCACGTGAAAAGAGAGATTTAAACATAATTTTATTGACCTAGAGTATTGAATAAAATAAAATCTTTCCTCAATTTCTGTAAACAGAAAGACAATAAAATAGAAAACCAACAAGATGAAACATTTCAAGTCTGCCGGATAAATGTTTTCGTGACTCGGATAATTAATTTCGACCTGTCGGAGAAATAAATAATAGCAGCAACTGGAGTATGTGAATGGTCAGGAATATCTTACTTAAGCAGTAAAGGAGCTGACTGGTTCAATTAATCCAACAACCAACACTAAACTTTTGACTGGAACGGGTATTAAGCGCTTACTTAGGGAGCAAGCGTGTGGGTCTGAATCACTGGATTATTCTCTTGGGCCTCTGCAAGTTCCAGGCTCCTCCCCGTACCAACATCCACCTTAGCTCTTCGACAGGAAATAAAGAAAATCCGTATAATTTTTTTACTCCAGATTCCTTGCCTATGGCGCATTATTCCGAAGAACATGGGACGCCATCGTCAAGTGCAACGCGCAGACCCCCCATGCAGCGTCTAAGAGTCGCGTGTGATGAGTGCCGGCGTCGCAAGCTGCGTTGCGATGGGCAGCAGCCGCAATGCGGACTCTGTCAGGAGACGGGAATCCTATGCGAGGTGACGCAGCGTGGTGTCCGAGGGCCGAAGAAAGGGCACCTAAAGGCCCTGAAGAATCGTCTAGTGCACCTGGAGGCTATGTTGGAGGATCGTTTATTGGCTCATCAGCAACAAGAGGATCTTCATGGTAATGCCCCGGACACCAACGAGGCAACACTCTCGGCATCGCCAGGAGGCGTGGCGGAGATCGCCGTGATTGATACAACAGAGGTACATCTACCACAGGCAACGGCGGAGTCTCAGGTGTTCGTGCCAGCTGCTCTGACGCCTCTGTCCAATGGACGGTCATTTTCGTCGACATTGGCCGCTTCCAACATCTGTATCCCTCCGACGGATATCTTGCACGCTGAATTGTAAAGACATAGCTCCTGGTGTTCCTTGTGAGAGTAAGTGGCGTATGTACGCTGACAATATTCTCTAGAGATCAACTCTATTTGGACCGCGTGCATCCATCAATACCAATTCTTCATCAACGGCGGTATTTGTCGTGGTCTAAATCCAGTATCAAAACGGAGTCGAGTAGGTGTTTGCAATACGCTATGTGGTCGCTAGCCTCGCTGCTTTCGGCTCAATTTTACGATATGGTAGAGCCCCTTTACCAAGAGACGAAGGGGATGCTAGAGCGTCTCAGTGTCGAGCCAAATGAGCATAGCGGTGCCGGCGCGGAGTTGGCCCAAGCATGGGTGCTATTAGTAACATTTGAGTCAATGCGCGCCTATCACCGACAAGCCTGGATGAGCGCTGGCCGGGCTTTTCGCTTGGTGCAGGCAATGCGGTATCATGACATCGATAGTCCTATTCACAGACGCGGTTCATATTCTCCTCAGTGTGGTGATTTGATTGGGGTTGAAGAGAAACGCCGGGTGTTCTGGATGGCTTATTTTCTGGACCATGTAATCAGCATGCGCGATGACTGGCCTATCACACTGAATGAACATGTGGTAAGGATTGGGAAGATACATACCAAGCAGACCAGAGACACTGATCACCCCTCTCCATAACTCGCAGATTTGCACTCGATTACCAGCACCAGATGCCGAATTCCAGACTGGGCATTATGAGCTAGGGCCTTTCCTATCCGAAGCCATGACCGACCCTAACCTCAAAGTGCGGTCTTCATTCAATGAGTGTCTTATATTGACTACCATTTGTGGACGTAGCCTACTTCAAAGCCAGAGGCACAACATCTCCAAGGCCTACGGAGATATGGTACTAGACTGTGCAGAGCAACGTCAGTGGTTGGATGGCCTACTGACAGAGAGACTCGATATCTTGTCTCAATGCTATCCCTCGCCAATTGAATCTTATGATCCTTTGCTGTTGTTTGTTCATATCTTAGGTCAGGCCACGGTTGTATACTTCTGCAAAGCTATGATAGAATCAGCAGCTATAGCTGTCGACCCGTTGAATAAAAGTTGCGAACTTTCCAATTACCAAAACAGAGCTTTAGAAGCGTCTTCGACTATCATTTATTTTGCCACGACGCTGCGCGAGCTACCCGTCTCGAAGGTGAACCATATGTATAAATCAATCATACTCATTTGCTGATTCTTATCTACATAGATCCATCCCTTGATGCCTATTCCCTTATTCTTCTGCGCCGAGTTCCTCTACCACAATATGCATCGTGGCGAACCTTTTCAGTTGCGACTCCAGGAGCTATTCCACATATTCCGCGAGCTGAAGAATGTTAACAGTCACGAAAAAAGCTATTTAGATTTGCTGCCACAGTCGTGCATTTCTAAAACCAACGAGTTGTTCAATCACATTTCGAGATGACTATTCTGTACAAGTGGTCAGTAATACTTCGCGCTTAATTGACTACTTGCACCGAGACGGAAGTTTTTCTTTCCACGAACAGATACAAAATAGCGGTCATGACCACAAACCATATAATTACTTCCTTTTCCCTTTACGGTCATAGTTTTTTGCTAAGGAGTAAGTAAGGCTAACCTACGCAATCATATACTTGCTCATCTCCGGTGCGATAATCCTTGCTCCCCCGTTGGCACAAACTTTCCTCTCCCCTTGTTTAACTTACTCAACAGGTTGCTACTTTTAATTCGGATTTATTTATTAAACACTTGATGAGCATGTAAATTTGATCTATGTGGGGCATTTCAGTTATGTATGATTAATTAAAAAACAATTGCTCATTGATTCTGAAGAAATTGTCATCATTTCAATTGCCACCAATACAACTATCAGCCCAAATAATGTTTGAAATTTCTTAATTAACTCTATTCGCTATAAGGTGGCTCATGGTGCAAGGGGCCTTCATGAAGTTGGTCTAACTTGCTAAAGAAACGTATTGACCAATCTCGGAAAATTAGTTTCGAAAGGTTTCGCGAATCCTCTAGAGTCTAGAAGAGTTACACTGAAAGCAACGTTAATTTTGACACTGTAATGTTGGAAGACTTTTCTTCAGGTATTTCATGAAAGTTTCAATCGAAAAGCATTTATGATCAAAGAAAACAAGTAATTATTTCCCCGATTTTTCAAGGTCTATTTCAACTTCGGAAAATTGATTAAAAATCTTGATCCTACAAACTTTAAAAACAATTTGCCGAGCAGGAACGTAGATCTAAGAACGGAGTACTAGCGTACCTAATAAGATTCATAATAATTTGGAAAACCGGGGATATTTCTCTTCTTAGCTTTGATAACGTGCTGGAATATCACTGATGATTACAAATAGCTGAACGAAGGGGCATGGAAACAAGCGTATTCGACGAATTCCACCATTTGTCACACTTATACGCTGCGGTTATTTTTATCCATCTCCGTAGTAGAGTTGTTTGTTAGCTCAATGGTTATAAGAGCCAGACTTCCCTCTGCGTCTTTCAACGTCCAAGCTATCCCATCGAACCTTATAGGCATATTCTAGAAATATTGACAGCACATATATCTTAGTCAGTGGACTCGATTATTTACAGCAAGTGATCCAAGAAATCAATTTTGCAATGATCTTACTCGAGCGTGGGAATGATGCCCTGAATGTCAACCCTGTCACGGGGGTGGACGAGGCTCTATCTGTACATGGATCTGACTGGCTCTGGGCTGTTACAGCCATTTATGTCCTCTCTTTTGTGAGTTCCCAGGATTCTTTGAATAGCACTTTTGGTATGATTTGATCTGCTGATACAAAAAATTCTGTAGATCGGCCTTCTAGTGCTTTCCTTCGCGGCAAAAGAGAGTGAAAGAGTTTTCCACTACCTGTTCACCTTCGCCCTAATTGTTGGCGCCATGACATACTACGCACAAGCTGCAGATCTGGGTTGGAGTGCAGTTAAACAGGTTGATCATCTCGGCAATGGTGTTGTTCGCCAGATGTTCTATGCCAAGTACGTCAACTGGGCCGTCGCCTTCCCCTCACTTGCCTTGGGACTCGGCTTAGTATCGGGCGTTTCGTGGACCACAATCATCTGCAACATCGCTCTCGCATGCTTCTGGGTGGTCAGCTATCTTGTGGCCGCATACACTACTTCGGACTACAAATGGGGCTTCTTCGCCTTTGGCACATTCGCGTGGCTCATCCTGGCGATGAGTACCATAAACGAGAGCCGCGAGTCTGCAGCCTTGCTTGGTGTTGACCGAGACTATATTATTCTTGCTGGATGGTTGAATCTTTTGTGGATTCTCTACCCGATTGCCTTTGGCCTGACCGATGGTGGCAATTACATTGGCGTAACCGGCAGTTTTATCTTTTTCGGTGTGCTTGACTTACTCATGGTGCCTGGTCTTAGTTTCGCCATCTTGTTCTTCGGCCGCAACTGGGATTATCGCGCGTTGAATATCGCTTTCAGTGATGCTAGGCCGAGCCGAGACAGTGAGGAAGGGGTGAAGGAACCCTTCTCTTCCACTAATGTTGATTCGGCTTCCTAGATGATCTCTTCGTGTTCTGAAACCTCGAACTATCCATAAATCTGGACATTAGAGCCCTTCTCTTCAGTTCCACTTGTTGCGTCTTTTTTTATATCGATCACAAAACATTGGCCAGTTTAGCCAAGGATAATTAGAGGCATTTCTCTGCTTTCATTTGTCATAGATAGAAATTGGAATGTCATATCTCCCTTCTACCTGAACGTTTCTTTATATGGTGAGATGCTGATGTTCGCATCGTCCTACCTTACCTGTGAGCAGCTGCTATCCAAACAAGAAGGTAAAAGATCCTGAGGTTGGGCCTTAGTGCCTTAGGTTTCGGGCAGTAACGCCAAGCTACCGCCAGAATAGCGCTACCCGTAGCGACCCATAGCAAACATCGCAAACATCACAAACCGAGGATAGCATTGCAACTCGATCTTTAGTGAAAGGCCTCATCTCAACCAGTATCGCGACGCCAATTTCCCATAGCCCGATTCCATTGCTCCGATCGCCCGCAGTCTCTACATCCCTTTCTGCCGCTCAACCACTAGCTAGAATCAATGAGGGATCCGAGAGTGCCGACACCCGCCCGTCCTACACCACAGACATACCCTTATCCTTTCCGGACAAACTCTGGCTGCAAACCTCACAGAAACTAGCGCCACGACCCTGATTTATGCTCTCTGAAGTCTCACTCCCTAGCAACTTGATTTTAGTCGATTCCTCCACATCCATGGCGCCACAATCTGCCCCTAAGTACTCCAGGCCTAGGAACTTTAAGCCGTCGGTTAGGATGAGCCCGGTTGGCCGCTCACTCCCTGGATAGCTCGTCGATGCCGAGCTTAACAATTCCCCCCACGGCCTTGAGAAATCCACATACCAAGTCGTGAAGATCACAGTAATGAGCATTGCAGCAGTGAGGGTCCTACTAACCAGTCGTCAAAGTTGCCATTATAAGCATCTACCTCGTTAATATTGGCCAGATACGCTATGAAACAATACAACCGGCCCGGAACCACATCAACAAAGAGGGTAAACCCTTTCGCGCATCATTCGGTGCTCCATCATCTTCTTTTTGCCTTCGACCGACCACTTTGTTGTCTCACGAATTTGTGCGGGTCCCCACTCGATGCTGGTTTTCTGGGCGATACAGTGGTTGATAATCTGTGCGAATGTGACAGTGGACTGCCAGGACAGCTTCTTTTGGCCACACCTCAACGAGCGAGCGAAATACTGCTAGGGATATCCAGACCCCACGCTAGGAAGAGGCCTAGGAGACGGGAGAGAAAGTTTTGCATGTAAGATCTGCTTGAGACTGTAGAATAGGCATGGCCTATGGTGTCGATACTCTCCGAGTGCACTGGTCTCAAGTCGTAGTATGTATCGGACTAAACCTACCAATAACCACCCAGTCCTAAGAGGCCGCTCCTCTTTATATGCTTATTCGGCCCTTAGGGTCTGTCTAGAAGATGATGATATAATCTAGACCGAAGACCATGCGGCCATGTATTCTTGCAATTTCCATCTACATACAGTATCACTACTTAGACAGGGTGTGCATAGCATTGTCCCCGTTTTCACTGGCATCAAACTTATTTCCGGGCGTTTCCAGATATTTTCCGCCCACAGCTTCTGATATCAATTGATATATGCCGTATGGTCACCGACTACGTGTATAAGGCCTTCTTGATCATTCATATAGACAATCGAAGCCTTTCTCTCTCTCTTTTTTTCACCAATAAACACCCCTAGATTCGGTTTGACTTTGACATGGCGACAAAGAAACGTTCGCCGCCTCGCAAGTCTACCGAAGTAAGAGATAAAGAATACCTTGCTCAATTCCACAAGTTCTTGTGCATTTAAGCTGCTGATTTCCCCAGTGCCGCTCTCATAGTTTTTCAAGCCATAATTGCGATCCGTGGTCGATTGCGGTCTGGTTACCAGAGTCGTATGTTCCCTACTCGGCTAGTGCTAGGAGCAATGCACACCGCTCCTCTCATACAATACTAGTAATAACTCTACTATCGCTTTTCACTCCGACCATTAGCAACAACCAAGCCGGAAGCCGACGTGATTATATATGTTTGAACACACTTAGACATGGATAATGGTACAAGCCAAGAATGCAATCATAATGATCAATAAGGCCCGGTCATCCAGCTGCTGATCGAACTATGAGGGAAACCAATTTCCGGTCGCGCCGCCGCTGATCTGTGGGGGCATCTCGACGAGGGCAGTTCTCGCCGCCTTTTACTGCATGCGGCACGCTGCGGGCGTTATCGATTGGGCTGTATACCCCGCAGAAGATGGAGACTGCTTCCCCCCTGTGGAGTGTCTATGGGTCTGGTGCATCGGAATTGGCATACCGTTGTCCGTGGTACTCTCACAGGTACAGCTAGCTGTCTGTGGTCTAGAAAATATTCTAACAGCTCGGTAAAGTACCGCCGTTCAATAGTAATATTAGCTCCAACCCCCCCTCCCAATTGCTTGACAAGAGTGTCTTTTTGCTCTTCTAGTTCACGTTACCCTTGTCGAGCTCGAGTTTCTTTGTTATAGATCTACCAGATTTTTTTCCTTGATAATGTCGTCTCCGAAGCTACAGGTAGCGGTGGCTGGCCTCGGCCGTATGGGTACGTGCAACACAGCATCCAACTCGTTTGCGATTCGGATTGTCAATTGACTTGCAACTGATAGGTCTTCGCCATGCACGCCATTTCGCAACCCTGACTCCTCGTGCCGAGCTCATTGCTGTTAGCTCGCCCGTGCAAGCCGAGCTCGATGCTGCCAAGAGGGAATTTCCATCGGTGCGAACATACTTAGACTTTGATGAGCTGCTCAAGCAAGAATCGACACTGCAGGCAGTTGTTGTTTCGAGCGCAACAACTGTGCACGCCGAACAGGCTATCAAGGCTATTGAGAAAGGATTACATGTTTTGTGCGAGAAGCCACTGAGCACGAGTCCTGACATTGTAAGTACCCCCTCCAAACTCTCTTTAGATACTTCGCACAATGCTGACCAGACTTTGCCAGTCGCAAACCGTCGTAACAGCATATAAACAATCCATCAAAAAACACCCTGCCCAAAAAGTCATCTGTGGTTTCTCCCGGCGATTCGATGCTTCTTATCGCGATGCTCACCGGCGAATGACCAATGGCGACATTGGCGTACCCTCCGTCTTTCGGTCGCAGACATGCGACAAGCTGGACCCATCCGGATTCTTTGTTGCATATGCTGAATTCAGTGGTGGCATCTTTGTCGACTGCTCAATACACGACATTGACCTTGCCTTGTGGTTTTTCGGCGAAAACAGTGTAGTCAAGAGTGTTTCTGCGGTGGGAATCACTGCTGTGCAACCAGAACTACGCAAGCATAATGACCGCGACAATGCTATTGGTATTATCGAATTTTATGTAAGTCGTCCTTGGACAAATATATAATATGACTATGACTTTAGTACACCTACATGCTGACGATTTCTTCAATAGGGTGGAAAAATCGCCCAGCTATACTGCTCTCGCATGATGGCCGCTGGCCAGGAAGATACTACCGAGATTTTCGGAACAGAAGGCAAGATTGCAGTTAACACACAGCCGCAGCTTAATCTCGTCAATCTCTACGAATCCACCGGTATCCGCCGCGAAATTCCTCCCGATTACTACGGTCGCTTTCGGGAAGCCTTCATCACCGAGGCCAATGAGTTCACGGCTTGCTGTCTAGATAACACCCCTCCACCGATGAGGCTGGAAGGTGCCGTGAACGCGGTCAAGATTGGATGTGCGCTGCAAGAAAGCTTGATTACTGGCAAGAAGATCGAGTTTGATGAGATTGGACGCCGCATTGAGACTTCCAAGTTGTAAAGCGTGTTCAATATATTAACGATCAAAATTTCTTTTGTACATTTGTTTCCGATTTATGAAAACTTAGATTCAATTGAAAGACTACATGTTCATAATTCTTCTTTCGTCACGTTTTCAAGGTTCTCCGCACTCAATGAGGTAAGGTGGCTGATGGCTGATGCCTAGTCAATTATAATTGATGCTATAGCATGTGATGCACCCTCGTAGACTATAAGATATCAATGATAAAAGTCGCTTCGGTTTAGATTCAAGTTATGCAATGGTATGGATGAAAATCATCCATGTAGAATAAGCTTGATACACCAGTTGAAGAGTTGACTAATCACCAAGTAATCACAATTGACATAGGTAAAGTAATACAGCAACATTTACGTGAAAATAAAAATTAGCGATACGACGTTCGGCAGCCGAAACCCGTCAACAGACAAAGACTCCTCTTCTAGCATTACTATTCCATTGCCGTATAATACGCTAAATACAAACAAATAAGTGCTGTGTCAAAAACGAAACTATCTATTTGCAGACGGGTCGAGCGATGTAGACAGATCCCAGGATTCTTGCTGAAAGAGGCGTTGATAGAAATCAAAGTCGAGAAATCCAGTTTCGAATGACACGTCAGGTATCGTTGCATTCCCCAAACCGTTTTGCAACATCTCATCACCCCAAGATAATTGGTGATCTACAGTGGCAGCCTCTCGAAAAGGCACATATAAGCAACCGTCAGTTAAAGTCATGTCTGATGCTGTGGAATTCTCGTTTGATGAATGTTGCCCGAGGATAGGGTTTCGGTCGGTGGTATTCACAGCCTCATAGACGATATTCAACGTACGAATACACCAGCGGAGTCCTTGGAAGAGCCGTTCTTGATAGCATGGGAACTGTGATTGATGGATCAGAAGAAAACTTTGTTCGACAGCTTGAAGAAGCCTGATATCCTCCTCCCTCCCATCGACCCCCTTTGTCAGGCACACCGTTAACAAATCATGGAATGCGACGGGGGGTAATTGCGATGCATTCTAGATATAGCTACTAGATGATCGGTTTCTAAAGATTCTAAATTGTTAAGTGACGTTAAGAGTTGAAGCGCGGTGCGTGCATGGGTGATCGTTCGCCCCTGGTTGGCTTCCAGCACGTCACAGCGATTAATAAGAACTTGCGTCACATGATAGCCATATTTCAATTCTATCTGTAAAGAATCGCTGCCGAGGAGACTTCCGGTTGTAGGGCCCCCTTCCCTAAGCAAGTCATGATGTTGAATGCCCCACTCGTTGATGCAATTTCGTAACTTGTCGGCTTGGTGATTACGATGAGAATAACTCGCCCGTGCGCCACGACAGGAGTAAAGCGCAATGAAGATTTCTTCCCAGATGGTCATCATATGTACGTGTGCAGCATTCAGGCGCTGATGATACGTAGCGTTCTCGCTACAATGGGCAAGTTGGAGGTCAGAGTCGAATAGGTATAAATCGCAGGGCTGGCCATTCAGAAAGACTCTTTGCTTGTCAAGCATATATATCGCCCAAAATAGTCGCTCTTGGTGGCACATTTGATCCCACGATGCCGCTGATGGCCGTTGGCCACGGTTGAGACCTATAGAGCGTGCTACTTGGCAGGCCATCTGACAGACCCTTTCAAAAACAGAGCACCCATAGCAAACGCGTGCGACCAATGCCTGCACGACTTTAGCACAGAGACTATGCGTAGAGAATATCTAATTCATCCAACTTACAAGGGTCACCAGGGCCTGGACGTTACGCTGACGAGGCCCGTTAAATTCAAATAGATTGGCCAATGCCCTATCGCAGTTTTTCCGGAACGACGGGATCAAGTCTTCGCCCATTGTTCCCATATGCGAATCTGTTTCTGTATTTGTCTGGGTTCCTAGAGTGAGACTAAGTAAAATTATATTATTCAGGATCAGTGACCTGGCAACACGGGAACGACTATCATTCTTCTGCTGGTAATGCTCATCAATCATGTTCCGGAGATCTTCCTCGTCGAATATCGGAATATGTACGTTAAAATTTTTTAGAAAGAACGGTAGAGCAGGTTCAAGCAATATTCTCGGCGGCGTGCTAATCGCCCTGTCATCGGGTTTCGTGAGGGGCTCATGGCAAGGATCATTGCAAGGAAAGGTTTGCAACAGTTTGCGAAACTCGGTTTGAACATAGTGCTTCTCACGGGCGAGAGCCGTTAAGTAGTCGTCGTTTGAGGAATGGTCTTTGCCAGTCTCAGTTACTGCTTTTTCTACCTGCCTTTTTGTAGATATGAAAAGAGTCACTGCTGCAGGGTATCCGAAAATGCGCTCTCCACCCTGGGCGATCTGTATCCTTTCGAATTTAGGCTGCCATTTTTTAGGTGTCTCCAATGCGGTGCTATCATCTATTGCCTGGATAGCTAGAATAGAGCCTAGCTCTCCACCGTGGATTTGAGGTGCTGGGCGACTGTTCTTCATCGGAGCCAGGGATGTAGGCCCGTACCCTTGGGACGGTAAATAACGAGCTATTTGCTCAGGCAGCTTGGACAATGCTGCCTCAACACGATCCAACCGGGATGTTACGCTGGAGAATTCATCATGTCTGTTCCCTAACTCAGCCCTATACTTTTACTTTAGTAAGAGGGGTAGATACAGGCGCTTTGCATGATTGACGCGTTTCATTGCGTCTGAGAAATCGCACACCATTCCAGCCTTGCGACAGTTGGAACATTCGGGCTGCTGGCGATCACATTTGATCTTGCGGCTCCGACATTGGTCGCATGCGCGAAACGATGCAATGTCGGCGTCGTTGCTAATCGGACGCTTTCGGCTGTGGATATGCGATGAAGCTGGCGGCGCTGACATTATGACTTACTGTAGTATGACCTGTAGACGAGATTATAGAGCATATTGCTTCACATCTTGGGATGTGGTTAATGTAGAATACAACTATCACGTAGAGCCTTATTGTAAGTGATGGTTGTCGGGTGCGGCAACCTGCCCGGCTTCCGGCAGCCGAAGACCGACAATATCTATAAGATTGTCCACTATTGGACTCATGTTTATATTTTCTTTATCAAGGCACAAAAGTGGGTAAATTCTAGAATTATAGCATTAGAAAGGACACCTTCAAGCTCTGGGCGAAGAAAAATCCTAAGAGTTGACTATTTCCGCATCAAATACAAGACCATTCACAGACCAGATAATACGACGGACCGACTCCCCGATCATGAGATGAGCGCACCCCACCAGCTTACAAATACAAGTCGACGGTCAGACCAATGACTATATAATATTGTTTGTTCAAAGCTTCTCTTCCAAAAATGGATTGTGAATATACCTTCAAAATTCTACTATTACCATCGCTATGAAGCCACTTGCAACTGAGAATGTATTGATCAACGGGTGGCGCATTGCCTATGGCGTTTACGGCACCCAAAGTGATACTTACCCAGTCGTCCTAATTCATGGAACACCGTCTTCTTCGCTCATATGGCGCAACGTCCTACCGGGTTTAGTTTCAGCAGGACACCATGTATATGTTTTTGATCTTCTCGGGTATGGGCTGTCTGAGCGCCCTGAAGACCCTTCCGTGGATACGTCGATATCAGGTCAGGTTCCAATCCTAGAAGGCTTATTGGCATTCTGGAGAATAGATTCATTCCACCTTATTGCCCACGATATTGGCGGAGGAATAGCGCAACGATTTTCAATATTTTCACCTCACCGAGTAAGATCATTGGCGCTAATTGACGTCGTTAGCTTTGACAGCTATCCTTCCAGACGCACTAAAGAGCAAATGGAGATGGGACTAGAAAGATTGATCAATGTAGAGGACAAACAACATCGAGCACACTTCAGAGAGTGGCTTTTGTCTGCTGTGCTCGATCAACAGAGCCTGGCAGAGAGCAGTCTGGATGTATATCTGGATTATATCTCAGGTCCCGTTGGACAAGCCAGTCTATTTCAGCATCAAGTAAAACATTACGATCCAAAGCACACGCTGGAGATTTCCCATCGATATCACGAACTTGGAAAACTGCCTGTGAAAATTATATGGGGAGCCAATGACACCTGGCAGGTGCTAGACTGGGCTCATAAGTTGAATCTGGCGATTCCTGGCTCAAGCTTGGAGGTCATTGATCACTGCGGCCACTTCTCACCGGAAGACAAGCCGGAGCAAATAACTGCTATATTGACGGCGTTTTTGAAGTAGAATTCGTGAATGTTAGACCAGAATGTTCTGCATATGCCAAAAGGTGTACTGATGAATTGCCCGGAATATAGATTTTTTTGAGACCATATTTGAAAAGCCTAGACAATCTCTAGAGAGTAAAAACGCGTGATATAATTCATACTAGCAACATATATTACAAACTGACAATTCGCAACTTTTGTCCGTTTTAGGATTCGTCATTCCTAGCAAAATCCACGATCTTGCTTCAGCTTTATAGGAAATACGCCCGAACAAACATTAACGTCATATGAAACTTTTTTTGTGTCACTAGATGCATCTGCCAGGAATGCGTTGCATTTCACTGGCTTCTGGACCGGGGTTCGGCGCTGTCTTAAATTTTGATCGTCCTGGATCAACCAACAGCCCCCACACAACTGCTCTTAGCCATGACACGGCATCGGTAATTTGTCATTTGTTCGTCTAGTGATGCGACACACCAGTTGAAGGTGGCCTGGTAGGATCAAATCCAGCAATCCGCGGTAGCAATCGGGTTTTCTATCGCTATTTGGTACTTAACTTCAGCCATTGTACCAATCATTTTCCTTCCCTTGCGAGCCAGATCGACTACTAAGTTACATCAACTTATTTGCTAGTCCTGAACCGAAATCCGGAACTATGGCTTTAAAGGTCTGATTTCCAAACCGGTGTCATGGCGAAATCGACTCCTGTAAGCCTTTCAATACCGACAACTTCGCATCCAACAAAATAAAGCACGAGCATACCTCCAGAATGCGGTCTTCCATTCTTTCGCTCCTTTCCCTCGTGACGGCTTCGCCAATTGCTGTTCTTGGTGACAGTAAAGCGTATCTCGAGACTGCTAAGGGCGAATACCTTTCTTATACAACAGTCAGCCGAGGAGCCATGATCGGACTCGTGGTCGATAAAGAATCGTCCGCTACGAAGGCGCTTGTCAACGAGAAGGGCCTGCTCGAGATTGAGGTAGACACATCGTTCGTTGCCTTGACTTTAACAAACCTCTATGGCGGACCAGGAAATCTTAGTGAGGTTCTTTTCGCCTATGAAACTCCTACCACGGGCTTCGCATTTTCGAAAAATGGCTCTTTGACTTTAAGCCAAAGCGGATTTCACGGTTTCTTCGCATGTGAAGAACAGGACACCGGAAAACAATTGTACTGGGCTGCAAAGTCCACCCAAGCACCAAAAACCTGTGAGGCAGTTTCCTTTGCTAAAGCAGCTGCTTAAAAGCTATTGGATAACTGTGGGACTATATTGTCAATTGCCAGCGTGACTTATACATATTTCCGGGAAATTTCTGGGGTTTGCATCTGAACGAAGTTACTGATATTAGCATATGACGTGCGATTGGAATACACATTTTTTAAGTCTTTCGAGGAAACTCAGGATCCCTAGAGACTCAGATTACCCATCAACCTTTTTTGGTTGAGTTTGATATATGATAAATACATGTATAATATTTAAGCATGGGACATAATGTGAAGTATCCGAGCATCACACTTGAGCATTTTGATGATTATATTTGAGGAATCATAAATCAACAGAACCCGACCTCAATTATCATCATTTAACAAGGTGGTTAATGAAGTCGGTGCGCTAGTTTCAGGGTTGTTAAATTGACGGCCAGGAAAGATGCAAGTCTACGTAAAGATGTGGCTTATTCTTGCTTAACAAGTTTACATATAATATTACCTTTTCAATTGAAGTTATTTGTTAACTGGCCTAAGCTATCGGCATTATATTGCCTTTGCTATTAAACGCTATATATTGACTACAAGCAAATCCTGCTTGACAAGCATACTCTAGATATACATGTATATACATAGTCCAATTATCTGTCGATCGGAAAGTAAGCCTTCTCTGTACTATTCTGCCAGACTACGTAAGCGGCATATCGGCATTGAACCACGACAATTATAGCCCTGTAGAAGTTGCAGACAATAAGCATCATTGATGATTGGTGAATTGTTGTTCAAAGAGGTATAATGTGGACGTGTTACCCCGCTGGTGGGCTCCGAACCCTCCGATGTCGGCGAGGCATTGTTATCATCATCTATACATTTCTGGTGCGATCAATTGATATATAAAGGGAGTGATACAATTTGCTTGCCATTAAGAAACAAGTATTTTTACACAACGAGGTCCAAATTGTATCAACCTTTTTTGTTATTTATCATACTATCACAAAATGAGTTCCAAAACAGAGCTAGCTACTTACACGCATGGACACCATTCATCTGTTATCCGATCTCATAACTGGAGAACGGCACTCAACTCAGCTGGCTATCTACTCCCTTATCTTAAGCCTGACATGAAGATTCTCGATATTGGATGTGGAGGTGGCACTATAACGGTTGATCTTGCCAATTATGTCCCCAGCGGCCATGTTATTGGTCTTGAAAGAGCCGGTGACATTGTTTTGAAACAGGCACGTGCTCTTGCACAGGAAAAGGGTATCACAAACATTGAATTTGTTGAGGGTGATGCAAATGGACTGGCGTATGCAGATGGTAGCTTTGACGTTGTGCTTTGCCATCAGGTTCTACAGCATGTTGGTAATCCAGTTGGCATTCTGAAGGAAATGAAACGTGTAACTAAGTCCGGCGGGCTTGTGGCTGCTCGTGAAGCTGACTACGGAGCGTGGTTATGGTACCCAGATGTCGAAGGATTAAAGGGTTGGCAGTCTCTGTATGACAAGGTTGCTCGACACAACGGGGGCGAGCCAGATGCTGGTCGCGTGCTACATGTGTGGGCCAAACAGGCTGGGTTTACCAATATCAAATGTTCTTCGAGTAACTGGTGCTATAGTCAGAAAGATGAGGTGAAATGGTGGGCCGACGCGTGGACCGAGCGGTCGGTGGCATCGTCATTCGCTACAACTGCCATTGACGCAAAGCTGGCTACTAGTGATGATCTCAAGGAAGTATCTAACGCCTGGAAAATATGGGGTGAGCATGAGGATGCATGGATTTCTATTCTCAGTGCAGAGGTTATCTGCAGAAAGGAGTAGTTTACGAACTTGGTAACCACCCGAGAAATCAATTGATATGTCGCAGACGACTCATTGTAGTACGGGGCTCGTTTCTGTAGCCCCTCTTAGGAGATATTAGTGTTTTCTTAATGTGCATTTACTAATATTTAGTAGGTTAATTCTATATGATGACTATTCTTAAGTTTTATAATTGGGCTGTACATGTACACTCTTGCTGCATCTAATCTATTCCTTTCGGTTTTCATCATGGTGAATCATTCAATAACCCGCACAAGAACTATATACATGCACTGAATTTTTATGCACCAAGATATAGATTTACATTCGAACACTGTAGCCCCTTCCCTTCCAAGAATACGATGGTTAGAAGCAAGTTAGGAACAAAAGTGACAAATACTACAAACAGTTGACTCGGTTTTACTCCAAAGAACGTTTTAATCAATTTAATAATCAATATTTCCGTGTATACTATAGAGTTAGTTTGAGTTTAGAGATGGAAATTCAATTTATTCGCCGAGTGTAATTTCAGTCTTCCAGATAACTGACATGAGAAGGCAAATCACAACCACTTTTCACGGTTCTTAGCCACATAACCCTTCCACTCGGTTGGCTTACCATCCAACAATTTCAGACTGTCAGTTAAATCGGCCCCAGCATAGTAACCGGTGGTTTGTGTCATCATTAGAGTTTCAAAAACTTCCACTGCCTTGTTAGGTGGGAGGAAAGATTTGAACTGCTCTTCGGTGACTTTCATGAACGTAGCAGCCTTGCCAGTGACCTTTGAGAAATCCTCTATGATTTGTTCAATAGTATAGTAGGCCGCGGATGCGTATATACGTTGGCCGAGCACGGATTTATGGTTTTTGATGGCTGCTTTGACAAATAACCCTGAAGGATGGAAAAGGCCTTGATCAGGGATGGATTGACCAAATAAAAACACCGAATGATAGAGCACTCACCAGTATCTTCACTAGCATCAAGCAGTGGAATTTCAGCATTGCTATTCAACGGCAACGCAATTACGTAGTTGCCGTCATGCCTTTGTAACATCCCCTCAATCTCGGTCATATAAGTTCCGGCGAGAATAAAGGATGCGGGAACTCCAGACTGACGAATGTATCGTTCAATTTCAGCCTTTCCATCGAAATGGGGAATATTGACCCAGGCACCCTTGCTTTCTTCACTAGCATCTATAAGGCTAGAGAAAATGAGATGCTGGACCCCGGCCACTTTACAGGCGTCGGTCACATTTTTTCCCTGCGATACCTCGATGGAGCGTTCACATTGCTCCCAGAAGTTTGTGACCAGAAACACTGTATCCGCACCAGAGACAACCTTTTCGACAGACTCATACACCGACATGTCTCCCTACAGAGAATTGAAATTTAGTTCGGGGTTTTGCATACTATGAGCGATTTTGATTGAGTGCAGACCTGGATCACTTCCAGCCCCTTGTCCACGAGTTTCTGGGCAGCTGATGACGACAGATTGCGTGTAACAGCTCGAATTTTAAAACGTGCAGCGAGAGATTGATCATTCTGGATTGCTTGGATAACGGAGCCCCCCTGTTTACCCGTAGCACCAAAGACGACAATAATTTCAGACATTTTGGAAGTGTTTTCAAGTTTGAGATTTTAAGGCTGCTTAAGTCAAAATTTGGTAAATTCTCAAACATTTAATTACAGGTATAAGGACGACATTCCTCTTATTTATCTTCATTTTTTCAAGTGCCCCAGGCAATTCTATACATATCTAACTATGTAGTAGTGGGCAGGAGCCTTGCTGAATACTCCCGAATCTAGAAATTGATGCACCGTTTTCCATATCGGTTCAACGATTCCGCCGATTCTACCGAGTCCGAAATATTTTCCTTGGCGTAGCTTAACCATTAGCGGCTGCTTGCCGATTACTCATTTCAAGGAACTAGTTCACTTGTCCAATGGGAAGTCGAGAAAATTAGTCATAGTGACTTGTGTCGCAGCTATACAAGGAAAAAAAAAGAGATTTCCTTCCTTTCAAGATCAAGACCTCACAGTGGAATTCTTTTTCCTGTAAGATATGATTAAATTAAGCAATGAATAGGAAACATTATAGTTTTTAAAGCGATGATCGAAATTGCCTAGAAGGAAGAGCCTAGATTTTATTAACATATAATTATGCATTCTCATGAAACACAGGGTTCCACGTTGCACATACCACGTCTTCCTCCATTGTGCCAATTTCGTAGTAACATTTTGGATCAGATATAGTTTATGCAGATCCTTACTAACCCTTTAGGTTAATTTTCTGGTTCTTTTTCTAGAAGCTAAAGTAACTTTTCTACATGAGGTCGCCCGTAGGAAAAAACACAAAGAGGTCGACCTACATCGTTGAAATAATTTCATATCCCACCACAATTATTTTGGCATTATGTACTGATACTACAAAGGTGATGTTTTAATGTTAGCTCAAATTTGGGATATCGGCATTTGATTGACACTGAGACACATTTCATAGAATAATACAACACCAGGTGCGACTCTTCAATTGACAATTCCAATGTACCTCAGAAGAATGTGTTTTTTCGAGACCTTCATGAACGGTTCTATAGGCAGCATTTATATACATACCACCCCCATCTTCTGAAAAGATGGGTCCATGATAGTTTCAAAAGACAAGTAGCGACTTCATAGGGTAGCAACTAGCTTGTCACCAAGGTCCTTAATACTCGCTGCGAAATCCTCATAAGATGAGGCCGACCAGTCCGCCGATGTTCCTGGCACGGCATCATCACCCTCGAAAGCGATATACAAAACATCTGTATCCTCGTGGCCACTGTCACCGTTGACACTATCTCCGAAACAAGCAGTGCCAACGGCCAGAGAGGCCTCGCCAATCAACGGAGGGCCATCGTCGCCATTTGTATCTCCCCAGATCCCATAGATCAACTTGTTATTGCATAACACGGCAACAAGACTCAAAGGTTTAATTCCGACATCTTCAGGGTGAAAAGTGGGACTGTAATCGCCGTAATTGCCCAAGACGACATAAGGATGGATATCAGCACGCAGGTCAGAAATGCCGTAGTCAGAATTAACCTGGTCTTTGAATGCTGTATCAGGCTGGGTATCACCAGAAGAATCGCAGCGTGAGTCGAGTCCATCTTGATCACCGTCGCAGTCGATGTCCATATCGGCAAGCTGCGAGCCGGATCCCTTGAGATAGAAGCCCTTGTTTGTAAAGTATTTCTGGCAGTAGCCGAAATCAGTGGACCCGCCTTCTTCGGCATAAAAGCCTCCTTGGAGGAGGTCAGAACCAGAGCAAGAACCGCCGTTCTTGACCTTGTCGTAAAAGGCTTGCACGTTGTCAGGAATGTTGTATGACAGTGCCGGGGCTGCCAGGGCTGCCACGGTCAGACTAGTTAGTGCGCCAGTTCTCATTTTGATTGATGCTCTTAGTTTCAGACGTAGAAAGGAGAAACTTTGTCTTTGAGGACGAGTCAACTTGTGCAGGTTGAAGCACCAATTTATACATCATCAACTATAAGCCCAATTGCTAGATTTGCTTGTTAAGTAGTAGTAAATTTCGACCCCAAATCGGAAATCTTTCCAATGTACCGAAAATGACCGATGCATAGCTGATTTAGAAATTGTCTCGCAGGCCAAGACTCAGACGGTAAACTGGGGACAATATCATCTCGAGTAGGCGTCTGTTTACCTATAAAGCCCGCTGATCAAATCCCTTGGCATTTCCCCGGCATAGTTTAGATGATCCGCCCCCACGAATGCTAGATGGTCACGGTGAGTTATGGGAGCATTAGGTCTCAGTTTAGATTTTAGCTACTCGCAATTATTCGCCCACGAAGCCCGCCCACTTCGTGTCCGGCTTGGCTTTGAATCTAAATGGCGGGCCACCTTACTTCTTGTCTCACGCAGTTTCAGTCCATTAATTAGTCATTCGCAAGCCTCTTGACTTGGCAGGGGCTATCCTAATATTAAACAGTCGGGCAATCCGGCAAACCTTCGGCGAACCTTTTACTTTTCTCATGGGTAATGCACATTGACTAAATATCGCCCCTAAAAGCAATTGTGAAGCAGTTTGTTGTTATCCACCTCGCATGGTGTGAAAATACGAAATGGTTACCTTGGTGTTATCTACTACTACATTGCCAGATTGCCTAAATAATTTCCATTTCTACTTGACCACCGAAAAAGTCCCTTATGAACTACTATCTAAGAAACAGATTTGCATTTCGAAGTACAATTTTGGAGAGTTGTTCTATCGAACAGCGTTACCACAGGCTAGGCGAGGTTCAGAAACTACCTGTGGAGCGTCTAGATAGAATCCCGAATGTCTCGGTGGTTTCTGAATACTGCATTCCCCCTACTACGATCTTTAGTCTAGTGAGGATGTTGTGGATGCAAGAACTATCATCTCGGACTTTCGTGAGGCGTTTCTTTAAGATGAACAGCGCAATAAATTACACACCCCGATCATAATCCTCCTACTAGAAGTATTCTTCAGCGATCATCTAGGCATGGCTATAGATATGTGGACTCTGGATGCACTCCACTCTTTGAGATTCTTGGGGAACACCCTGAAAAAGCCAAAAGTCCCAATTTATCAAGCTCTATTTGAGGGGTTCATGTCAGACCAGGACCATGTAATCGCGGAGATGATAAGCGCTCTAGGACCTCTTCCAAAACGTTGGTGGGACAAATGGCAGTAAAAATTAGACTTTTTCCTCCAAAACATTTCTTGGAAAACAGGCACAGATCGAAGTCATGCACTATATTCTCGGCCATTGGCTGAGCGACTGTATATTATGGGCCGACGAGAGCAGCCGTCGGCGTGCGAGTTTGGTGTAGATGAAATGGCATGTCTCCTGAAGCTTCTAACATCAATGCTGATTCATGAGCCTTCTGAGCGTATCACTTCCAGCGCGGCGGTTGTATTAGAATGGATGAGGGGATGGAGAATACCAGTAAAGAACAGACCGGGTACGAGCGCCTGAATGCTTTACAGCGAACAAAATAAACAGTTGTTTGATAACAAACACTTTTAAATTAACAGATTTCGTTTACCGTGTAATCTTGTAATCTGTTCGGCTGTCTAGACATTACTGTTCTTCGAATCGCATTTGAGTAGAAGATAAGGGTCGCACCCTAGCATCTCTTATTACACTACATTGACAGAAGCGCACACATCACCATGGATATACCATCTAAAGGCTAGCTTAGAATAGTATGTCATAATTAATAGGTGATTCTTTGGATGTCAACATTTTATACTGAAATCATATCAAATGCTGTATTGACATTGCACAATTATGACAAGTTTTGCTTACCGAGGAAGTTTCTCTACATGCGTGGATCACTATGTTTTGACAGCGCATCTTCATATTGTCAATAGGGGACAATATACGTTGAATTAAGAGCCAAAGCAGAGATCATGGTTTAACAAAGACAAAACATATGTAGTACATTAAACTGGAATCCTATTTCCGTGAATACGGTGAATACGCAGGCAATCGCCTTGTCGGAGGAACTCCGGCTGCTGGGTATATTGCATAATGAGGGGGCCCCCGCATCGATGTCGCCTTACTGAGTGAATGTTAGTGAGACCACCGGTGCGGTACTGTTATTGCTCGGAGACCCGACCGTGACCCCCGCATCGCATAGATTTATGATGACTCAATCATCTCTCAGCCAGAGATTCTATTAATACTCAAGCATTTCACGAATCACCATCATTTCCCGAAGTAAGCAGAATAATTGGAAATAATGATTACCGGTATTCACCACGTCAATCTACTCGTCCCCGAGGGCACACTCGATGATGCAAACGCGTTCTATGGCGAAACGCTAGGCTTACGTCCGATGCCGGTCCCGCATCTGCAACGCGGCAAGATTGCGTGGTATGTCGTCTGTTTGAGAGGACAGATTAATTATTGTGAATGTCTCATTGATACATTGCAGGTTCAACATCGGAGAAGCTAGCGGACAGCAAATTCACATCGCATTCGGACAGAACGAGCCCAACGCATCGCGGCATCCGTGCTTCAAGCTTGGGTCTTTGCAGGACTTGCAGGCACTTCAAGAACGGATCTGGAACCATCATAAACGTGGTGGGAGTGCGGCACCACTGGCAGCTGATCAGCCAGGACAACAGAATTCAGGTTTGTGACTCTTTCTCGTTGACATGTTGAATGAAACACGCTAATAACCTGTCTGGATACGTAGGAGCCCAAGGTGTGGAATATCCGTCTAGATTCTTTGCTAGAGATTATGCGGGGAATAGATTGGAGTTTACTTCATAGTTCATTGAATCTTATGCCCTCAGAATTCATTCCATTACACTAGCACCCTTCATACACGCCCCATAGCTGTATACTAATATGCATACAACTTCGCTCCAAAATGTCTTCTTCTTCGGTTTACAAAAATGTAATAAATTTGCAACAGTATACAGCCCACGGAGACAAATAGCAGCAAGGCTGCGTTTGTCCAATGGCCGGTGGGATATCCTTTTTCTGCTTCGTTCGCTTTGTAGATCCATACACCGGCGATCTGTCCAGGCGCGCCGAAGGAGATATTCAGGGCGATAGCAAGGCCAGCGGCTGCAGTAGTGTTAAGGTTGGACGATAGCCAGCCCAGCAGCGGTGGAATACACGAGAAAGCTCCGCTTGCGGCGACAATGAGGCAGCCGTAACGGTGCTATTTTCAATTAGATTTGAATAGAGAAAGAAACAAGAAAGCGTACCAGGTATGCGTCGGCTGGGAGGACGGCAGAAGCAAGGAAACCCATTGCGCCAACGAAAGAAAATATTGCTGAGTGAATGCCACGCCTGATTATGATTAGAAAAGCGCTAGAAAAAGGTGGACAGCTTACGCATTGAAATAGTCTGCCGATCCTGCGACTGCGACGGTTACGACATAAGCCACCGCATATGGTGGCACAGTCATAAGCTGTGCTTCCAGATTTTTGTAACCTAGCCCGGCCGTTATGGATGGAGTAAAAAGTGATAGACTCGAGAAAGGTGTCGAGATGCCAAAGTAAACCTGTTGTGGGCATGAGAAAGCGATTTTGCAAAGGGCTTTGGCTTTTAATCCCTTACTGCATAATGTCCATATAATCGCCAGTCAGTCAAGACACTCTTTGCATCGGCCCATGTCATCGCTTCGGCGTTTCCTTTAGAGCCCTCTAGCTCTAGTCGACGCCGTGCAAGTGCCTTCTCATCTGCATTTAGCCATTTAGTGGTTTCTGGGTAATCGGGTAGAAAAAAGAAAACAAGAATTGCCGAAGCACACGATGGAGCCCCTTCAATAATAAACAGCCAGCGCCACGCAGAGAGTCCATGGGATTGATTCATGTATCCAACTCCGTACGCGATTGCACCACCAAATGCGCCGGCGAGAGTTGCAGATGCAAGAATTAATGCCACTCGAATCGATCGTTCAGATACTCGGTACCAAAAGGTAAGATAGAAGACCAGACCGGGGAAGAGGCCGGCTTCGATGACGCCGAGCAAGAATCTAATACCGGTAACTTGTGCAAAGTTGTTGGAGCCGCCCAGACCCATAGTGATTGCGCCCCAGGATAGCATGAGAAAGGCGATCCATCGCTTTAGGTTTTCCCCATTAGCTATTATACGTATGAAAAGGGGCTTGGTTTGACAGTAGGGGTTCGGAACATACACTTGGTTTCAGCTTTTTCAAGAGGTAGTTGGACGGTACCTCGAACAGGGCATAAGCGATTAAAAAACCATTAATGCGATCCTATCGTGCCCCATCCCATTAATCATTGCATTCATACATTAGAGGCATCTTACGTATACTGATAATTTGTCATATGCGTGTCCGACAATAGATCATCGCCTGTATTTGCATTTAACACTTTGGCATTTCCTACGATCGGTCAGGCATACTAGTCATTGGTACACAGGGGTTGCATGTAGATTACCAATATTCGATCGATCCAAGTAACACAGCAAGTAAATAAATGCTGACAGCGGTACGATGCGCAGATCTTGTTTCCACACAAGGGCCTTCACGGCGGGCGGGTCAAATTCATTGCCGTCGTCGACCTCCTAATGAGTTACCACTTTTTGCCCATCTCATCGCATGATATAGAGGACATACTTGGACGACACCCCCCTCGGCGTCATCGGTGGTCTTTCTGGCCATTTTCGGGTCTTCCATCGTCGTAATAGATTTTCGGATAGAAAAGTGTTGAAGAAGCGGTCAGCGAGCTGTGGTAGGTTTGTAGAACCTGAGAAGCAACAAGCGAGCAACAAGCGCTAAGTGGATCAATCGGTCGGCCAGCGTCAATTTCTGCTTGATTGGATAAAATCGGATTTGCTGCAGCCTCTCCGGAAAATGTCCCGACTTTATGTAGTATTGAGAACTCCAGTTCGGCAAATATCACGGACTTAAAAAGTGGACTCGTTCGAGGCTAGTGGGACACTAGATATATGGTTAAAATAGTCCGTTTTGCCGTTTCTGACAAGATCTCACATACGTATATATGTACACATCATATATAACATATTAAGGGTGTGGGATAATAATTAGATGATATCCTTTGCTTGGCTGAAGCGATTGTTAGTGACATGAATTTCCGTCGTCTTCTGTATACGATAAGATCTACTCCAATCCGCCCCATTTTCTAAGCGCATATCATCTCCCGTGTGTGATACCGTTCCGTCTTCAGCGATAATATGTTCATTGCTTTCGCGGCCATCAAATCCATTGATCTCGATTTCATCAACATTGGACGAAACCGATGAGATGAATCCGTGGCCTGTATTAGGCTGGAATGGACTTGTGCCCGAGCCACTCCCGTCGTATATGTTATGCCGCCGTTGCGAGGAGGAAGTGTTTTTTGTAGTGGAATTGGTGATATTATTGACCGCCGTACTCGCACGTAGGAATCGAATTGTTCGGCGGAAGAATGACCAGATATAAGGCAGGTTCGAAATGTAGATAGCGACCGATGCTTCTCGAAGATACCAAAATTGGTAAGATGTGTCGAAGATGTCGCGAAAGGTGAAATATTTCGACACGATGGCACAGATAATCTACTTCGTTAGACATCTCCTTTGGTCTGAGCTGGTGTAATAGGGTTGAAACTTACCAAAAAGAAGCCAAGAGAGAAAATGAACACCACAGGCAGCTTTTCTCGGGCCCACATGTTCATTTTCCACAGGGTCGGCACAATTACGACCAGAATTGCGACGTCAGACGAGATGTTGAAAACTGCGTTGATGACTTCAAAATGAAAGTATGTGGCGCACTCTTCCTGCGGTGGTGGAAGAGTCCAGTATCCGGAAAAGGGCCGGCAGTTGAGAAACAATGTAAGCTGGACGGCAACAAAGCTGGCGAGGGTATATGCGGCGCACAGCTTCACCCAGAACTGTTGTTTGAGATTGAAGCTGTTGAGTAAGCAGTTAATTATTCTATTTCCACACAGTCTAGATCAATTGATATAACTTACGTCAGCCGATAGTATATTATCAGCATACAAGCTTTCGTCGTCCATACAACATTGACCATGCACTTGATTCCTCGTAAGCTTCTCGGATGGATTTTCCCGCGTGCTTCTGGGATATTACCTGCTCAGACGCAAATTCCACCTTGGCAAACTGTACTCTTGACGCAATATCTTCGGGCGTGAAGGTCTCAAACTGTCCAGGCAGGTAAAGAGTGCCACCCCCACCTTCAGCGAGCTGGATGTTGGTCACGACGAATGCGGTATACCAGCCCTACGATCAGATCAGTTGGCTGAGCACACCTTATATTTTTGTCGCAGGGGATACGAACGACTCCAGTGAGCATGACAATATCTTCGGCCTGCCATTTCCACCCCAGTCTTTGAAATCTCGCGTAGCTGATAAAGCATTAGGGCGTGTCTTCCTCGCATGAGGGAGATTGACGGATAGAATGAATGCTCACACTCTGAGTAGGTATAGCGCGATCCCAATGCTGTACATGACCCAAGTCTGCACTACTAAATCGCGGACACCGCCGCCGCCGTCTCCCGCCATGGGGCTGTTCCGACTGGACGCGTCAGTATATGAATCTTGGAAGGAATATGCCCCCAGGACTAGCGAGAGCAGACATAATCAAATCCCCTGTGCTGGATTAACATTCTTAATAATTTATAATAGCAAGGTTAGGCGCAAAGCTTCCGCCGGCATTGTCTGTCCATGACGAATGCCAGGGGCCTCACCACCCTAAGCGAGCAGATACCAACCGAGGCCAGGCCAGATAGTGATATGCTTTGCGTGCGTTCTTTCTTTGCATGGATAGGACGAGAGTTCGTGGCCGTAAACTCTGATTCTGGCATGAAATATACAGTCAGGCAAGGATCAGCAAACCACGCCGCATTGCATGATAGACCGTTGGGTTCCTATTCGCCCACTGCCGGTATACAAGGGGGTGTAATTTACCCGCACTAACCGATTGCAAATGGCGATATCGTTCTCCCTGCAGTGCCACATCCAAAATTTCCTGAGATAGCGATCGCGAGCGGGCCAGTTGCAGGGATGCCGTGAGACCGATTGGCCTTTGGTCCTGAGTCCGAGCGTTAGTCTACAAGCTACTTGAAATTTGCTGCACGGAGTACAACAGCTAACCATGCCAACCATGCAGCCGACTTCAGGTAGCGAATAATTAATACTAAACAACTCTTCCTACGGCGTTTCTAGAATCGGAGAACGGAACATTAACTTCCCCACTCGACTTCAAGCACTGTTGCACTCTCAGGATCTTAATATTAATTAATATTAATTAATTGTTTTGATTTGTTTCTTAATTTTTTAGCGTGCTACCTCGCCACTCATCCTACATTCTTCCAAGTTTCCCACATGTCGCATTCCCGGCTTCTTTCCTCTTTTCTTCAATTTATGAACATCCTTGAGGCGTGCTCCTTGGATGGACTTGCTTACCTTGACAAACTGAAATGATGGAGGAAGGCAAAGACACGTCTAGCGTTGGAGCAGGCCCTGAGCCCGCTTCTTTAGAAAGCCAGTCATCGGACTCGGCGAAATCTACCAACGTGTTGACCAGACTCAATCAGAGAATCACCTCTGTGAGGTTCCTAGAAGCCCGTGGTATTGAACGAGTGCCCGAATCCGAACGTCACGATGTCAATGCGGCCGACTACATGCAAATGACCTTGCTCTGGTTTAGCACCAACATCACTGCCAATAACATCGCTCTCGGAATGCTCGGCCCGATTTCCTTTGATTTGGGCTTTGTCGATGCTGCTCTATGCGCCACATTTGGATCTCTCCTGGGCGCTGCCGGGGCTGCTTACATGGGGACATGGGGACCAGCGAGTGGCAACCGCACCATGGTATGTAGTTCATCTGGTCCAGTTTTTTCGTGTCTTCGAAATACATAGCTGAATCTTGACAAGGTTGTCGCAAGATACTTTATGGGATACTGGCCTAGCAAGATCTGCGCGTTGTTGAATATAGTTATCATGCTAGGCTACGGCATGATCGACTGCCTTGTCGGTGGTCAGGTTCTCTCTGCCGTCGCAGATGGCAACATGAGCATCGTGGTGGGAACAATCATCGTCGCGATTATCACCTGGGCGATTGTCGTTTTTGGCATGTCTATATTCCACATTTATGAGCGCTGGGCTTGGATACCGCAGTTAATTGCACTCTTCGTACTGGTTGGATCGGCAGGCCCCAAATTCGACACGTTCATCACGTCAAGCGGCGATGCGCGAACGGTTGCCGGCAACCGACTGTCGTTCCTCTCATTGTGTCTGTCCGGTGCTGTCGCGTGGGCTCCGGCTGGCGCTGATTATTACGTCTATTACCCGCCAACCACCAAAAAATGGAAGACATTCACCATGACCTTCCTTGGGATCGGGCTTGCATTGGTGTTTGCCACTCTTCTTGGAGTCGGGCTTGCATCCGGGACATTTGCTAATGCAGACTGGGCTGCTGCTAACGAAGTTTCATCGGGAGCCCTCATTTTAGAAGGATATAGTGGCCTCGGCGGCTTTGGAAAGTTTCTTGGTGTGCTTGTCTCGCTTGGGTTGGTTGCAAACAATATTCCCGGCACGTATTCTGCCTCGCTTGGATTTCAAGTCCTTGGCCGTTACGGCGCTCGCTTACCGCGATGGTTCTGGTCTTGTATAAGCGTAATCATCTATACTGCCTGTGCCTTGGGTGGACGCAACCATCTCTATGATATCTTTGAGAACTTTCTCGCTCTGATGGGTTACTGGGTAACTATTTTTCTGACGATTGCGCTTGAAGAGCACCTTCTTTTCCGGCGACCGCATCGTGGCTTTGACTGGTCTGCTTGGTCAGACCCAAGCAAGCTGCCCTTGGGGCTTGCTGCTTTCACCGCGTTTGTTATTGGGTGGATTGGGAGCATTATGTGCATGTATCAGATTTACTACGTCGGACCCATTGCCAAACTAGCCAGCGATGAAGGGGCTGACCTGGGAATCTGGGTAGGGTGTTCCTGGGCGATGATTGTCTTTCCGCCGTTGAGATGGTTGGAATTGAAGCAATTCGGTCGATAGTAATCTTGATGATTGGGAATGTGTGGTATAAATGCGGTGGAAATTGGCCTGAAATAGCATACCAGCCTGTCAATAAAAGAGTGCATGGTCGTGGAAGTGTGCAGCATTGGCCATTTGTAGATAATGATCTATGACGGCGAAATTTTCATTCGGCAATGTATATGTACAAAAAACGTAAAGAAAGATCATTGGCGATATATATGAACTTAAACTCTTCCTATCCATTTTTGTTGTTGTGCCAGCTGCCTGAAAAGTGATGTTTGAGGAAGATAGGACCATAGCCTACCTCGCCCGAGTGGCTGTGTTGCTGGTTACTTCCAAAAGCATTGATCGGCAAGAAGAGCACGTCGTCCACCAGCTTTGGTTCTCTGAGACCGGTCACATTGTACCACTCAAAGGGAGCGCGTAGATGATATCGTAGGGCGTCATAGAGGGCCCATGTGACGCCAATCGGGCCTGTGATTCGCATTACCTATACAGAAAACCAATCAGTTAGTTATTATGGTTAGGAGATGGAAACCCATAGCAAACTTACATCTCCAACGCTCATAATTTTTCCGATTTCACCAATGCTCGCATTCTTCTCTTCTGCATACTTTCGCAGATTGGACACTACCTCCTCAACTAACTTTACTGTGTATTTTGCCGCCGGTTTGGACAGGAAAGTCCACTGCACAATTTCAGATCGCCGATTCTCAACGGGGTTCTCAGGCAGATCGGCGACAATGCCGATGACAAGGGATGCCGTCTCAACATACGGCGATGGTAGCCAACGGTCGATAGGGACAAGACATTCGGTATCGATGTCGCTGTATACGCCGCCATCAGCCCACATGCACAACAGCCGCAGCAGATCGGCGCGGAGAATCACGTCGTCGAGGTCGTTGTACAGGGCGACGAGCTCCGGGTGATATTCCGAAAATCGATCGGAAACATAGGCTAGAGCGGCATCATCGTCGAGGAAGGTGTATTCGTGCTCCGGGTTGAGCTTTTCCCATGTGTGCATCAATGCGACTAGGTTCGGATCTAGCCGTTCGGCTGGTGGTCCTGTTTGCCATATTTTCTGCGGAAAGGTCGACCCGGGGATAGAGTTGTTTGCTTTGATCGCGGATTGGATGCCTGGTGCCGAATAGCCATAATTTAGGCTTCGCGATGTGAGTGTGAGGGAGAGACCGAGGAGGAGGAGAACAGCAGTGCCAACGACGGCGATGTAGCGTGTCTGGGAGACGGCGAAGAATGACATTATTAGTGGTAATCGTTGTTCGATCCCTTTAATTCTCGGGGCCACCGAAGGAAACAGGATGCAGTGGATGCGACAGCAGGACTGGTATAGACAGCAGATCAGGCATCATCGTGGTGAAGCTGCATGACGAGGAGAAGGATGCTGTCCAGGTTCTCAGGAATTCATTTTTTATCGCATTTCGGCTGAGCCGGCGATTATTATCTAAAGCCAGACCAATCCAGCTCAGGGGGGCTTATTTTGGTATTTTGCCCGGGGCCATGAGCATGACTAGCCCTGCCACGTAAAAACGTTGGACCGCGGAAACTGTACTTGTGATTGGGTTGGGTCAACAGTCAGCGTTGACTGAGACAGGCCAACCCTCTTTGGGAAAGGCGAAGTTGTTAACCAGCCCGAATAAAGGGTCCGCCTGTCTTGAAACGGAGTATCAGTTTATTCAGCGCCCAGCTGGCTTCCGGTTCATCTCCACAAGCACATCTACGAGAAAAGCCCTGATATCTGCCGAAGGGGGACAATAGCGTTGTTGCCATTAAAGCCCGAAGAAACACAAAGCCCTTGGTCGCGATTTGCAGAGCTACTAATTAATAGTTAGCATGGGGGAATGCTTCTAGCCCCATCGCAGATCAGCCACCAAATTCCACAGCCTATCGAGTTCAGCCCTGGCGTGGTCCGACCACGGACTCCCTTGCGGAGTATACCGAAGAAGGCAAGGCAGCATGCCTGTGGAGACCATCCTGGCCTAACTTGACCACTCACAGGCTGTGATGCTTCAATCACTAGCCAGTTTTGGAGAGCCAATGGCCGTATATGGAAGCTCGGGAATCGTTGGTTTGGCCAATCATGCAAGGCAGATGAGCCTAGAATGCCCCACTGTCATACAATCGCTGTTGCCGATCTGCGTCTAATCATCAATAGACGTATATTTGTATATATTTATCTTATAGTGTATAAACAATATAATCATTTGAGATACTCCATCTCAAACGACACTCTCTGTCTTTCTCTGTTCCGACAAGTGGCACATGCATGCAATATACGAGCAGAGCCGCAAGCTCTAATCGAGACTCGGGTCTACAAACTACAAGTCCTCCTAGGCTACATATCCTTATCTCCAGGATAATGTCTACGTACATAACCGTACATACAATACATATGGCTAACTAACACATAAATGGGCTTTAACTGAAACTTTCTGCGGAAAAGTCTACTTTTGTGGATGTTCAAACTTCATTGGTAGTGTCTTTCTTTTCCGGATTGAATGCCCTTGCTACGACCATTCATATTCTAGATGCCCGACACTTCATATCATTAAACTCAGGTTCATTGAATACTACCGCGATTGATATCTGACAATGCTAGTTACCTGTACTTTTTCCTCATGATATGTATCCTCTAAACCCAGTTGAGAGTCTTCCAGTGATCAGCAATCGGCTTTGGCCCGTAGGTGATTTTGTCAGGAGCTGACGCCACTACCCTGATCTTGACATAGTTGATGCCATTGAAGAAGTACGTCTCTCCATTTCCCTTTGCAATCGGGAGTGCAGCGTCGACGGTGTCAAACCCAGCCTCAGTTAAGCCGGGCCATTCGGTCGCCAGTTTAGCTGGGCCATACACAACCTTATCATCCCACACATGTACGCGTACGTAGTTTGCTCCCCTGAAGAAGTACGCTTCACCATCCTTTCCAGGGACCTCCATAGCCGCGTCGACAGTATCAAAGCCTGCTTTGGCAAGAGATGCCCACTTGTCTGTGATTTTGTGTGGGCCGTAGACAATTGTATCGTCAGATGTCTCGGGGACTACTTTGATTCGGACATAACGGCTTCCACGGAAGAAATAAGCCTCGCCTTTCACTCCGGGAACAGGCAGAACGGCATCGACGGTGCCAAAGCCTGCTTTGACTAAGGAGGGCCAATACCGAGTGATAGTTTCAGGACCCCAGGTGATTTTCTCCTCGGGTGTACCTGGAGTAAACTTGATACGAGCGTAGCGGGTGCCTCCAAAGAAGTAGGCTTGCTGTATATCCTCGTTCCAATACGCTGCGTCGACCATTTTGATCAGAAGGTAGATATATATTAGCTAGGATTGACTGTATAAGTTTGAATATGAGTATAGAGATTCTTGAGTAATAAAAGACCAGGAAAGAGGGATCTGGCCTCCTATTTATGTTTATGAGATGCTATATCTTATGACCTAGAAAATCCATCCTCAGATGGGATTATCGTGTCTGTCTCTTGACATCATTTTCGAGTCATCCAGATTGACGCCACGTAGACATTCATGCAGTCTTTTGAGTCATCTCCGATCAAAATGTCAACATATGCATACTGCAGACCCTGGATTACATTATACGTAGTTTAATTAGGAAATACATTGGACGGATCTTGTAGTGACATGCACTGATCTCCTGACTCGTAGCTCAAGAATGAGAAGACTAACCTCAAAACTAACAGCAACGCATGCAGATCCCCAAACCCTACAAATAGTCTCTTTGTCACCTCAATTCCAACCTATTAACTAGTAAGAACAACAGTCGATATAAGAAATGATGTGTGGAAGAACGCATATGATCAATTTTCAATCTAGGGTTTAGGTATAATAGCCGACTACTGCTGACGGCAGAACGTTAAATGGTATAAATACTTTAGCCACCTAGGATGTTTCTTAGTGATTATTTTCGTATTGCGTGATCAACGAAAACTCTATATGCTAAACGCAGCTAATAGTTCCCCCTCTGCATCAACCCAAGTTATCACGATATGGTTGGCTCAAAACATCATCGCGGGGATTGGCTTTGCACGGCAACAAGACTAATTATGCACCCCCCGAGTGACGCAAGTATTGTTACTGCTGGGGTAAAGCATCGATAGCCATCTGCACGTGTGTGAATGCTATGGGATTGCAATGCAGATCGGCCGCCCAATTCTTCTGGAAATAATGATGATTACTCGATCAAGTATACTATGCAATTTTATATCAAAGAATGAATGGGCGAGGTTAGTTTAGTCTTGAGAATTAAAACCGAACAACAATAAAAAGCATTTCACAACTTTCTGTAAGGCCATTCTCCGGTTGTAACGTGGCTGGCTGATCATGCATTAACTGCGGGGTTTTATTTCTTCTCCTTTTTTCACGCTCGATGACTATCCATTAATGCGTCAATGCCCAAAAACCTGCTCTCACAGGCATGTGGCCAATGGAATCCATGAGAATTAGCCATCAATTCAAAATTTCAATTTGGACTAAGTACTCGTAATTTTGCATCCTAGTAGTGGCAAAAAACAAGTTCTAGAATCCACAGCAAAGTTCTAACTGTCAAATATTGTTTTTCGTAAGTTAAATTTTCATATTTCGTGTTCTAAAATGTGTTTACATCCATGTGTAGCCAATGTCGTCTCTATCAAATATAACCGCTAGCAATCAATTGATGTTTCAATAATTATTTTCGATATAAATTTAAACACACTCAGGTGGTGGGCAACTCACAATATTTACATATTTACGTACGTCCGTCATATTTTTAATTCTATCAATTGATACATTTCATACGAATACAATCATATTTCTACAGCACTTGAAATATACACAGAAAAGGTTAGATTTTCCTTTGCCATAACCTCATCAATGGTCACATCTGAGACTAGCTATTCCTCTTTAACGCTTGGAGAGTTCTCAGGGGAAATTCAACCGAGCACCACTGCTCTGTTGCGATTCGGATCATATCCTCATACATATCAACCACCCGAGACACATTACAAGCGCAGATTAGAATGTTACCAATAAACGTCGAGCTCTTTTGTCCCTCTCCTAATTCTACTTGTATCCAGGAGTTGTACTGCTCTGAATGTTTTGGAAGACGGGTTAGTTCAACTCGATCGATGGCATCAGAACACCGATCACTTCTATGAGATAGTGGCTCAGGACAAGATCGAACACGTAAGCCGAGCGCGCTTGATGTAGTGGTCGAAGATAGCAATGGGGCACACAGAGAGCATGACATCCGTGAACGACAAAATGCCCATGCTATAAGACTCGCACGGTATAAGCAGTCAATGACGACGGGGTTTAAAACAATGGTTTTGCGCGCGCGGAAAGACGGGATATGTTGCATGGCAAGATCGAGGATCTGAGCGGCATGCCAGAGAGCGTCACAGGCAGTATTGGATTGTGTCCATTGCTGTAAACGTATTTCGTACTGTCTTGTAAAATATGTAGCTGACGGGGTGGTGCTTGACCCTTGTTGTGGATCTTGTAAACAATGCTTGGCCAGTCGGTCTAGGAAGGACAAATCGGCGTACGCGCGTAACATGGAAAGATGATGAATCATCATGCCCGTCAAATATGCCATTTGTTCACTATCATCTTCGCAATATGGCTTGCTTTCTGGTCGAAATCGCTCCATCATTACCCGCCATATTTCCAATACCACTGGCCACCCTTGACCGTATCCATGCAAACTCGCAACATCACTACTTTGGCAGTTGTTCAAAGGCGAGACGGTGGCTGTTGGTTGCTGTTTCGTCTCTTCCCATAAGCGTGACTGTATCGAGCATATTCCCAGCTCAAAATCTGCAGTGGTGAAGAACCCAGCTAGGTTAAGTCTTTCTGATGGGGATAATTGCGAAAGGGTGAGAGAACACAAAGCACTAAAAGCCAAGCTGGTTCGTCCCTGAGGCTCTTGCGCAATTGCCTGCTCCCATTCTTGACTAGTGCACGCGTTCCAAGAGCCGTCGGTTGTCATAAATGGTAATTCTAGCTCTTGGAAACGTATCGTCGGTGGTAGGTTGTGCAGGAGATTAAGTTCGCATTCCAGACGGAATGTTGAAAAAACAAGCCTAATACCATACATTAACAATGACTTTTGCTATAAGGAAATAGCATGACAATAACTGAAATTTGTTGTTAAAAGAAGGAAAAGGTAAAGTAGAACGAAAGCGCAAACAATAGCAATGAAGGCAGGGTTTGTACCTTGTCTTTTGCTCACGTAGTATCCAACGTGACCACTCTGTGCCACTGGGATCGTCCTGTGCGGCTATGACCTCGATATTGAAAAATCCAATGTGTCTTACCCAGCTGACGAGGGTAGCCATATGCCCCAACGCCGCTGACAGTAAGTTTTTTTCCTAAGGCTTATTAGATCTGCTACGCTCTGTTTTAAAATGCATCGACATGCTTACTTGCACGTAGAATGCGAACAAAATTGTCAGCAGAAGGGCCTTTGCCAATTCTAGCTGGGACCGGCCCGTCGGATCCGGAGTTGGGTAGTGGTGTTGCTGAGTGCAATGTCTTAGCGAAGACTGAAAGGAAGAAAAACGAAGGACGTACCTGTGTTATCTTTTCTAGCACTTTCGTAACCACAGTTTGATGCAAAGCCTTTAATTCATTCAAGTCTGTGTGAGACTCATGTAGCAATGCCCCCAAAAACGCTATCGAATACCGGACCTCAGCAGAAGCTAGGCAGCGCCGAAATGTTTCGTGATGAAGTATTGGCCATTGGGGGTGTAGCAGGCTGAAGTAGCTCTGGTAACACTCATCCCTCATTATCCTGTCAATCGTACTGCGGTGAACGAGATAGGAAGGGTCTTGCTCCTGCTGGGCAATGGCGTGGTATAGTTCATAAGTTGTCTGCTCGTCTTCCGTTGCATAATCCCCAGGATGCGATGATTGTGCCCCTACTGACTGCCCAGGTGTATACCCTGTCGATGTGAGGGGTTCAATCGGTAATGAGTTGACAATAGATGGAGTCGGCACATCATTGGCTTCCAGAGAGGCGAACTTTATCGGTGGAATAGCTTTCGGGTTGTGTGATACATTTGGGAAAGTCGACGGATTCACACTCATTTCATACGACGTCGACGGTGTCGGCAAGGAGAGGTCTTCGATATGCTGTTGCGTTGTGGCAGCAGTCATAGGCGATGTCAATGAGCCATTGAACTCGTCTGCCGGCGTAGACGTATACGACGCATCGGGGTCGATAGCAGCCGCAGCGCCACTGCGTGTACAAGGGGCATTATATTTTTGACATGGAAGACAGGGAGTCTTGTTATCGCATCGCACTTTGCGTTTATGGCAGCGGTCGCAGGCAAAGAAGGTCTTTTCTCGAGCTCCAGCGTCGACTTTACGTTGGTGAAAGCGAACATGGCGAATCAGAGCATCACTGTGGCAAGCTATTAGTAAAGCCCATATCCTAAAAACTCATCTATCTTCTTTTGTAAAGAAAAAAAAGGCACCACGTACTGTCTCGCAAAGGACCGGCTGCATATGTGACAAGCATGCGGTCGTGCCTGAGCGTGCTTATTATCCTGGTGGCGTGTCAGATGGTATTTCCTTCTGAAAGTGCGCCGGCAGTCGCTTTCAGGACATATCCATTTTCCTGTGGCCATAATGTGGGTTTTCAGACAGTCATAGCTATGCAGCAACTCCTAGGAAAGAATTCTCTCGGAAGCCCGAAGCAGAATTTCGTCTCCGCTCCGTTAATAGTATTCCCCTCAGTCTCCGATTTACCCCGCACGCGCCATTAGATATCGGATCTCTTCTCTTTTTTCGTTTCGCTTCCATGGTCGATTATTTGTTTATATTTGAGAACCTATTTATTCTCTTTAACAAATAGGTGGAATTTTTGGAAAGCCTGATACATGTTCAAAAAGTTGTTTCTCCCCACCTTTCCATCGGCAGGGCAGCATCGGGAAGCCTGGTAAGTAGATTTCATTTTTCTCCAAGGTGAAAATAGAGCAGGCCACTTAGAACCTCGTCGATATATCAAGGTTTCACGGTAAATTTAACACAGAGTTCACAGAGCAGGAAGGTCAATCCAAACAATTGATGCATTATTGTGGGTGGTATGATAGCATTGAGGCTTCCGTTTTCCGCCAACCCGAGTCTCAGAACAAGACAGTTGAGTAGCAGATGAAAAAATATTAATGAGGAATTAAGAATTGCTTAATGAACCATGCCTGTTTCTCAAGTCTAGACCTGCCTCTGTATTCTGGAAGGGCCCATCCTCTCCACCTTGATGGAACGTTATGGATCGGCTGACAGACGAAGGAAAGTGCTCAAATTATACAATTTTATATTCCTTCTGAAAAGCACTACTGGCTGCAAATAAAGAAGAGCAGTGCAATATTAATTAGTCAACAAATAATTTATGTTGGAGTTTCCGCGTGCCGGATCATGATAATCCGAGTTCATATTTCGGAAGAAGCAGCGTTCGCGTGGCGGAAGCGGCGGAAATTTCCAGCGGAGCATCCCCTGGGCGAGTCTTAAGAATATCGTTATGAACCTTGGACATTTTTTGAATAATATGGTATATGCATGATCTGACATTGCTAGTCCCGAATTGCGACTGGAGAGCGTCAGCAAACTTCCTAAATGGGAACGTAAGTGGAGCCTTCTGGACGGATGACTGACAAGGTCACTTTAAGATGAAAGGAAGATCTTCTAGATGTCACTTTTAGATTCCTGCTGCTCGAATTGAGCCTAGAGAGGAAAGGTGGACTTCGCCTCGCTTTGCTTGGCTCAATTTCTCTGTTACCCAACAATGCCAACATGTCATCACTGTATTGGTATGAACCAATCAGAGACGGTCGACATAATTCTGCTTCGTAGGTAGAGCTACATTGTCAAATGACGATCTTACTTCAACGTTGATGTTTCTAGGCTTTTACGTACATAAAGATTGGCATTGGGATGTTACATCTGATCGGATAGGCGATCAATATAAATAAGTGAGTAATTTCCTCTCCGTCCATTCATTCATCAAAACTAGCAGAAGAATCACCCATCATTCCTTTTTAACTAATACCGATCTCATAAATCTCTCCTTGTTTCAATAAACAGTTCTAATTGCCAAAATGCGCTTCACACTCGCTTCTGCTGCCTCCATCCTGGCCTTCACCGCCACCACATTGGCAGATGACCAGAAATCGTACCTCCAAGCCGGCACTAATGAGGAGTACCTTTCTGCCTCAATTGCCATCGACGGATTTACCCACTATGCGCTCCTGACTGATGCCAAGTCTGCCACTCCCGCTATCATCACTGGTCAGGGTGGTGAGCTCCAGGTCGACCTCAGCAGTATCAGCGGTGCCGGGGTAACTGGCCTTTTGACTCTCGAGGATAAAGAGGGATACTCTGGCCTTAAACATGCCATTTTTGGAAACCCTTCTGTTGTCACTGCTAGCTCCGGCTGGGACTTCCCGTCCACATACGGCAACCTGACTTCTAGCCTTGATGCCTTTCATGGATGGTATGCCTGCTTTGCTGCTGTTGGCGTCAAGCAGCTTTACTGGTCTGACTGGGCAAATTACAACGGTTCCGCCCCAACAAATTGCGAGAAGGTCACTTTGCACCGAGTTTTCATGTAAATAGATGATGGAAGAGTGAGGTTATCGCTGGAGCTTGTTGAGAAACGCAAATCTAACGGACTCATAGTCGCTCTTCTGACGCATTTCTTTCCTGCATCAAGCCTTCGAAGTCAGATCCTGAGTCCAGCATAGCATTTCTCTATCACTTTAGCCACTTGAAAATAAGCCCAACTTTTCATGTATATAGGGTCTGATACGACGTTCGTTATTATATTCTTGTATATACAATTTTTATCTGTCGTTTATAGAACCTACTTTGAAACCACAAAAACCAACGACTTAATTCTGAAGTATTATGAATACACCACTGAGTGTGAATTCTCACTAAAGCCCACATAGAACAAAGGAAATTCTTTCATACCTGCATTGTTTCCCTGTTAACTGGTATCATTCACTCACTTAATCAATAATGATGTTACCTGTATGACCCCTTGTGATACTTCAGAGTGTGATGCCGCTAATCGACAGATGGTATTGAGGAATATAGCAAAATGAAAGCCTACTTAACCGAAAGCCCTAATGTGCCCTAATGTCAAGAGGAAGAAAAGGTAGTACATCAACGGGCTTCATTTCACAATGAAATTGCGCAGATATATTTTCCAAGAACAAAATAAATGACAATCGATGTAAATTAATCCCTGGTTTTGACCCTTCAACCAACCCGCTACGCTAAATATGATGCAGAAAATAGAAGGAAACAAAACACTATAGCTAGATTCCTAAGAGTCCAGATCCACGATTCGATGCTCACAGAAACCATCGTACTTTGAAAGCATTCTTTGTTCTAAAGGCCAGTCACTTGTACTAGAGCCTTTGATATCAGGAAACAAAGGGCTTTGCTGCTGAACCGACACATGTACAGCAGTTTTTGCAACTATGGAGCACTCCGAATTGTCAACTTCACTACTGCTGCTGACGCTACCCCTACTAGGAGCGTAACTCCCTTTCTCGAAGGTAAAGTCTATGCTCTTTGGCATGTCCAGTTGAGGGTAAATCTGAGATAATCGCTCTTGTAGAATACTAAAACGCGGCGACTGGGCTCCACCCACTGTTAAGAGCAGCCTCTCGATGCCTGAGACGGCGTCGAGTGGATCACGGCAGCATAGCTGACGTTGGCGCGGGTCTGGTACGCAGGCAATCACGTCGAGAAGTGAATTTGCTATCTGTAGTAATTTTATTTCCTAAAGATTCAAATCCACATCAGCACACTCGACCTTCGTATTGTTATATAGAAATTGGATGTATACACACCATTCCGTAACCATGTGTCTTGATCGATTCGATGGAGATACCGGATAATGATTGAAGAAAGTCCCGTGCGATAACAAAAGGATAATCGAGAGACAAGGGCTCGTTTTTAGCTGTAGATGAGAGCATGAAATGAGCAGCAGAGTACTGCCACAATAAGGACCGAAGCCATGCGGATGTGGTAAGAATGTCCACACATTGGCTTTCGGAAACGCAAGTAGGCTTAACAGATAATGGCTCAATTTGACTCTGCACATCAAGTATATGCGTGGCTGAGTAGGCAGCAGGTGTTATTTCTAGCAGGTTGGAATGCATTTGCAATAAAGGGGGTTGAATGTGAACAAACAACCTAGCGAGTAGATATAATGCAGCATGACCCTCGATGTTGGACTCTCCTTCTTGGTTGCTGGGAATATAGGTAGTCTTCTGCAAAGTAAGTGGCAAGCCATGTTGCATGCAATATGTTCTACTAGCCGATTAATACCTGACGACTTGATGCAGACGAAGGTTGTAAGGGGGTACCTTTCTGTAACGAAGAGAATCCAATATATCCTCGAACGTAGTTCCCGCTCTGTCTGGTCATATTTATCCGACGTAATATCGGTAGAAAGACTGGTGATATCGGCATAGGCGATAGCCTCACGGAGTGATAATGTTGCAGCTGTGATATGCCCCGTATTTGCATAAAACATGTGTAGGAAGATTGAGGTAATCAATGATGCCAGAGAGGGCTCTGGACAGCTTGACACATTGGCTCGAACCATTAAACACTCTTTGGCGAACCCTTCGGCTGATACTGGTCTCAGGTTTTCGTTGAAGCCAGCGTGTGGTACTTTCAGTTGTGCGAGTGTGGCGGCACATGTCGCAGCGGCCAGCGCATGCGAGGATGGATCTGCTTCGATATCTGGCGAGGTCATCCGAGCTTTTAATTCATCTATCGACACAATCGGCCAGACACTGTACAGCCTTGCCCTAAACAAGTCCAACGTAGCACAATAAGCGGCAAGAGGGACCATAGGACTGCTTGCGAGACTTGCCGGCTCACCACTGGTTGGGGCCAGCGGTGGCGGATGTGTTGGTGATGTATGAATTGCATTTCTGTGTCTTTGTTGTTGTTGCTGCTTCTGCTGAAGCTCTCGTATCTTATTGCTCGTCAAAGGCCGGGGACCTTTAGGCCCGGGCTTTTTGCGGACTTTGAAATAGGTGCATAGTTGTGATCGTGATTTGCATGCCTTGCAGGGTGACTGGCGATCACACTTGACCCTACGAATCGAGCAGCTGTCGCAAGGATTGTTCCACTGCGTCACGGAAAGTTTCTGCTCCGGTTGCATAGTTCAAGATAGAGCGTCGTTCAAAGATGAAGTCGCAAACTCACGGAGAGTAGCTGTCTATTGATCCGCGTCGCGCGATGAATTCGACGATACCGGCGCACCTTATGATGGCTCGAATCTATGGGCTAGTAGTGATAAGCTTATACGATTACAGAGGTAATATGGCCATGCCCGTTACGGACGTAGTAAAGAACACGCAAACCGGAGGGAGATGGACAATGGGCAGCTATTATCATATTATCGCACCCGAAATCGCAAACAGGACGCAGAATTTAACGTTCAATAGTGCTTAATACGCGGGGGCGGTTACGGTATCAATACAGAGCACGGCACTACACCACCCCAACCAACACAGAAGACGACGCCGCGATGCGACCTTTTGCTTAGCCGCCCAATAGCTGCTCACGCTTCGATCAAGGAGCATTTGGCAGAGGACGTGACAATCTGATTCGGGATCTGTTTGGTCCGTCACGCGAATTTCGCAGGGGAAAATTCCAGGAGGCTAGGAAACAATTAATGCTGAAGCCTGATGTTAGGCGTTTCTCAATGATTACTCCACGGCTGCCAGCAGCAATGGAAACCCCCGAGGTTTTATTTATCACTGGCGCTTCATTCCAAATTCAATGTTTCGGTAGTACACACTAATATCTCTGGGGTATGCTTGTGACTGATTGAAACGCCCCCCGCACGGTCATTGAACCGTCGCAGTGACGACTCTACGCAGTACATGAAACATCGCTTTTCACTTTCCGGCTGACGTGTTTGACAATGCACTACTTCTGGAATAGCTGTGGCGGCCCCTCGTTTTCTCCAGCCAATCGACATGGCGGTGAATTCGAGCGATTATCGCGGCGACGATCTCCCCTCATCGGCAGTTGTGGTTTGGGGCAACTTCGTGATTGTGCAAGACGAAAAGCTAAATGGAAAACAAACAGCCACGCTCCCAAAAGGTTTCTTGAGTTATAAAACTGAAAAGATCGGTATATTTGATTGGGTATCTTGGTTTGCTATTCTCATTCTCGAAGGCGAATGATTCATATAGAGGACTGGAAGGAGAGAGAGGGTGTTTATTGTTACTATCATCGCACCCTAGAAATTCGGTATTAAATTTCGCAATGCACCGCTACACCTTTAATCACGACCCTCGTGCCAATACCGATGCGATTGTTGGCGGCCGGTCAACGGACAAATATCGCTTCACCGTGCTCGCGGACGGACTGCTTCGATACGAATGGGCGATAGATCACCAATTTGAGGACCGCGCTTCGGTCTTCGCAATCAACCGTAGACTACCGGTGCCAGAGTTTCGGGTCAAAGAGAACGATAGCAGTCTACAAATCATCACCAGCAGACTCCACCTTACGTACAACAAACAGGCATTCTCATCCAGTGGACTGCACGTGGTTGTGAAAGGCAATTTCCATTGTCACGGCAGTCTTTGGAGGTATGGCGAGGCTTATACTGATCTGGGAGGCACCGCCCGCACTCTCGACGAAGCTAATGGCCGGATCCCATTAGAGTCGGGTATAATGGCTCGTGGTGGTTTTACCAGTGTCGATGATTCGGAGTCGATGTTGTTTGACACCGACGGCTGGATCACCGTCCGAGCACCCGGGGTTGGCCGCGTTGATGGCTACCTCTTCGCATACGGGCATGATTTTCGCGAAGCAATCAAGACTTTTTACGCGCTCTCCGGACCTCAGCCACTGTTGCCACGTTGGGCAATGGGAAATTGGTGGAGTCGATACTATGCCTATCATGCAGACGAATATCTGGCTTTGGTTGATCGATTTCACTCCGAAGGAATCCCTCTATCTGTTGCTGTTCTGGATATGGATTGGCATCTGGTAGATGACCCTCGCATTGCCCAGGCTGGTGTGACCGGGTGGACTGGTTATACTTGGAACAAGCAATTGTTTCCTGACCCACCCGCGTTCATGAAGAAGCTTCACGAGCGTGGTCTACACATCTCGCTTAACGACCATCCTGCCGATGGTGTCCAGAGCTTTGAAGACCCTTATGAGGAGATGGCCAAGGTGTTGAACCACGACACATCCCATGGTGATCCCATCCCCTTTGATATCACAAATCGTGCCTTTCTGGATGCGTATTTCGATATTCTTCATCGTAGGTTTGAGAGCGAGGGAATCGATCTCTGGTGGGTGGATTGGCAACAAGGCAAGCATTCTCGTATCCCAGGCGTTGATCCGTTATGGGTTCTCAACCACTTTCAGTTCTTGGATAGTAAGCAAAACGGACAGCTCCCACTCACATTTTCTCGCTATGCTGGTCCGGGAAGTCACCGTTACCCAGTTGGATTTTCCGGCGATTCAATTGTGACGTGGGAATCGCTGCAGTTTCAACCTGAATTCACTGCTTCCGCCTCCAACATTGGGTTTGGATGGTGGAGCCACGATATCGGTGGACACATGCATGGAGTGAAAGATAACGAGCTCTTGGTCCGCTGGGTGCAGTACGGCACGTTCTCTCCCATCCTTCGACTTCACTCGTCCAATAATCCTTGGAATATCAAAGAGCCATGGAACTTACCCGTTCAATATAAAAGCGTTATGTCGGAATTTCTCCGACTGAGACATCGCCTTATACCGTATCTGTATACAATGAACGTACGGGCTGCTGTTGAGGGGCTACCTCTTGTGCAGCCCATGTACTGGGCGTATGCGGAGCGCGAAGAGGCTTATGAATTTCCCAATCAGTATCTTTTTGGATCTGAACTCATGGTGGTGCCAGTCACATCACCTGAAAACCCCACGTCCAGACAGGCTCTTACACGCGCCTGGCTTCCTCCCGGTCGACGACAAGTCGATATCTCGACTGGCATCGTGTACAATAGTGATCGGCTTCTTTGGCTGAGCCGTAAATTGTCAGAATTCCCCGTATTTGCCTCCGAAGGGGCCATTATTCCTCTCGATGTAGCATCAGAGCCTGGAAATAATTGCAAAAACCCAGATGGTATCGAGATTCTCCTTATTGTGGGTGCAGATGGATACTTTGAACTGGTAGAAGATAATGGGAAAGGCCAGACAGCTGACGACGTCCACTTTTTGCGAACTCCTATCAGGTTTGAGCAGAACTCAGGTCAAGTAACAATCGGTCCAACTGTTTCGTCGCCAACGTTCGGACTTAACAAAACAAACACCCGAGACTGGACAATTCGCTTAATCGGTCGTTACTCCTCATCTGTGTCCCCGTGGTTTTCTGTGGGACAGGGACCAGAGATACAGATTTCCCCAGAGCCAGTAGACAATGGATTAGTCTTAAAATTGGGCACTCACCAGATAACTGAAAGTCTTGTTGTCAGTGTCGGGGATGCCGACCCTCAACTCGACACATTCAACCCCCACGATCGCATCATGACATTTTTGCGTGAAGCCCACATCGAACTAGATCTTAAAGCCAGAATCCGCTCGACTATTGACCGGGAAATACCGTTGGTGGTAATTGTTGGTGAGCTGCATGCTCTCGGATTGGATGATGTGGTACTCTACCCTTTGCTCGAGACCCTTTTGGCCGATTCTCGCACCTTGGCTACTCGAGACTATAATTCCACGTGCTAGTAGTTGCAGTTTAGAGTTATTAATCATGTTTAGTTGGTTCTAGTGTCTGCTATCCGATTCAAAGTTTAGACTTCGAAACGAATGCAGTATCTGTAATGTGAAACTTGGACATAATTGATCTGTACGGGTAGCAGCCAGTCGAGTCCATATCTATCAGCGTCGTCATCTGTTATTCATGCGTCCAGGGGTCCCCGGGCTTAAGAGTGCACACCACGGAAAGACAGTGTTAGTGGCCCTATATCGGAGTATTCATCTCCAACAATGAATTACAGAGCACTTAATACCCAGCTAGTGTTCCCTCCTACTATTAGTATGCGTCTATATCACGGTGGACAGCTGACGCTCCCTTACAGAGCTATCTGGCACCGCGCTTAACGTCATCAGCCATATGTTTTTGGAAATTCAAAATCATGTTACGCGTAATACATCGCTTGATAAGCCACAATCAAAACGCAACCATAACAATAATGCAGCAAATATGTCTGTGGTATATCCTGTTGATAGTGGCGGGACTGTGACGATCGATGTACAGTGCCGCCATGAACAAAGAACATGTCTGATATTCTGTAGTACACATCCGAAAGGTTCTGTAAGAAAGTCACCACGGCAGCGTGTGAGTGGCTGGGTAGATGGGAACCTTAATGTCCAACAAGCCATACAGAAGTAAGAATGTGGCTTCCCTATTGACAAGGATAGGCATGCTCTCCAATGACAGCGCTCTAATACAGTGTAATCACGGAGTGTTGCGCCAAACAGCTGCACTTAGGTTGTTTCAGGGGGTCGAAGAATCGTAGTAATTTGGTTTAGTAAATCCTCCGTCTTACAGTAGTGCCCGATACATACTAATACAAACTTACAATGTTGGGATGGGTCAGGTCTCGCACCCTAACCCATGGCCACTGGCTCAACCCGATGAGCTATTTTAAGAGTTGATTTTCTCTAATAGGCTTGGCAGATCTACCACATTATTTTCCGTGCTTGGTATACATAACGTTACAATAGCCACGCCTCCTGACGCTGTTATGACAGTGATGTAATTCCCCATTTATTTGTTATTTCCAGCAGAGAAAGTTAATTACTTTGAAAGACGCTTAGGATCTCTTCCCTGAAGCAGCTAATAACCAATCTTCAATCAACCGACATGATGTGGCTTGAGTATCAGTGCAACTCGCACCATGGGGCGGTTTCGAGAAAAGCTTGGGGCACATTACTCCAATAGTACATGGTCCGAGCAGATCAAATAGATGTCGAAGGATGATTTATGAAGCCCATTTATCTGTTTATGAGAAAGTTTAAATATTCCGAGCCTTTTGAACATCAGCCTTCCACGAAATAGTGACGCCTGATCATTATGGGGATGGTTCTACACAGATACGACGCACAGCGAAGTCGAGCAAAAGCCAGCCAGTCCGCAACGGCTTCACCGATGGGGCTGTTGGTTGAGCAAAAGCTAGTGTGACTGTCGAAAGCCAAATTTGAATGTAATTAATAGCGCATTGATCCCGAACTTATATAGCGTGCGGACTATGATTATTGATCCTTGGGGATCCGTACTCCGGCTAGGAAGACGAGGCCCCCACAGATATTGAGACGCCAAGGGCGCTAGGATGTTTGTGAAATACACCAGAAAACTCAAAGCTTTCGTCAAAACTTCTAGGCGGATTTGCAGGTTGCCACTGCCATGGATTAGCCCATATCTGATTGGGGATTCCCTGCTAGCAGCTCTTGAGTTTCCCCCATTTATTCAAAGCACTTGGCACATGCCACTCCAACATTTCAAGTCAACGGTCATGCATGGAGTTAACACCGAGTAAATCCCCACTGTCACCACCACGTTCTAGCTCTAGGGGGTTGGAATTCAAAACAGAAAAAGAAAATAACTCGGGTTTATGATTTTAATTTTCACATTCTGTTCTATTATCCGAAACCGCATTACAAAATACAGATTGGCACCTTGGTCGGCCAACAATAACGCATACCATATGACAAGGTGGGGGACGATTTATCCAATTTCGAGAGATGTAGGTATGAATATGATATGCCTCCACATTATTTGGATGATCAAACGTCAACAATCTGTTCCTCAAATAAAAGTGTTATATACAAATCCCTAGCCATTATCCGATGGCATCCTTTCATATTCTGGACCATCAATCACAAAAGATGGATGAAAAGGCTCAGCCACACCCTATAGAGCAGGAGCTCTCGGCATCATCCACGGGCCTGCAAACAGACAGTATCGGATTTGACGATGAACATCTTGCTCTCATGTCAAATCTCGTCCCAAACCTTTCCGATATGATCAAGCGAGCTCGTCGTGCCGCTCTTTTTGAGCACCAAATGACCAATCTGACTGCCTTCAAGCTCTATCCAAAGGCGATTTTCTTTTCCTTCATTTTTTCGCTAGCCATAGTTATGGATGGTTATGATACATCACTACTTTCCTCTTTGTATGCATATCCAGAGTTTCAAAGGCGGTTTGGAGAAAAATTGGTCAATGGGACCTACTCGATTACTTCGTCTTGGCAATCCGGTTTACAGAACGGCACCCAGGCAGGTCAGATCCTTGGCCTAATGTTTGCCGGCGCCATAGCCGATCGATTTGGTTATAGGAGAACTATGTTCACCGCGCTGACCCTAGTCATTGGGTTTGTGTTTGTTCTCTTTTTCGCTACCAATGTCCAAATGCTCTTTGCTGGAGAATTCCTCTGCGGGCTACCCTGGGGCATGTTCCAGATTTTGACCACGACATATGCTGCGGACGTCAGCCCAGTTGTGCTCAAACCGTATTTGACAACGTATGTCAATTTGTGCTGGGTTACAGGCCAGTTCATTTCGGCCGGGGTGCTCAGGGGCTTTCTCAGTCGGCCTGATGAATGGGCTTGGCGTATTCCCTATGCCATTCAATGGGCCTGGCCTATTCCTATACTTGTGGGTGTATCGTTCGCACCTGAGTCGCCATGGTGGCTGGTACGACATGGTCGCGAAGAAGAAGCGAGACGCTCACTTCTACGGCTATCGTCGGCAACGGCTAGGGCTGATAGTGGCTACGACGTTGATGACGCCATTGCCCTAATAATTCTTACAGATGCACAGGAAAAGGTTGTTCGGCGTGGAACTTCATATCTAGACTGTTTCAAAGGAGTTGATTTAAGACGCACAGAAATTACCTGTTGCGTATGGATGATTCAAGTGTTCTGCGGTATCTCATTTGCAGGTAACGTGACATATTTTTTACAACAAGTAGGCTTTGATAACAATCAATCTTTCTCCTTCGGCCTTGGGGTGAATGGAATAGCCTGGATAGGCACCATTTCTTCATGGTTGGTAATGCAGCGTGTCGGAAGACGATCGCTGTATGTCTACGGCTTGGGGGTAATGCTTATCGTGCTAACGATGATCGGGTTTCTGGCAATTCCTACCAACACTCCGGCAATCAACTATGCCTCTGTGGCTTTAATGATGATTTATGTGTTTGCCTACGACATCACTGTGGGTCCTGTTGGGTACTGCCTTGTTTCGGAGATTCCATCAACACGGCTGCGCATAAAAACCGCAACACTGGCTCGTAACGCTTACAATCTTTCCAGTATTGGTGCAAACTTTCTCAACCCCCCGATCTTAAACCCGACTGCCTGGAATCTTAAAGGGAAAGGTGGCTTTATTTGGGCGGGGCTTTGTCTCCTCTGCTTCGCATGGAGCTTATTGCGTCTTCCAGAGCCCAAGGGCCGCACTCCAGCAGAGATTGATGTCTTATTTGACAGGAAAATAAGTGCAAGACATTTCGCTAGTGTCCCAGTTGATCTATTTCGATCTGCGAGTTATTGTTTGACCATGGAGCGGTCTCGATCAGAAAAATCATCCCACTAGTGTTTCACGTTATAAGGATAGTTATGAACTTTAGTGGCATTTCTTCGTCAGCCTTGTATTGTAACGAGATCTAGGTTTTCTATGCAGTTGTGAGAATATATTCGTGGCTTCTTCCAATATTGGTAGGCTTTGACATCAGATGTCAATGTCACCATCTTAATAATATTATTAATAATAAATCAACCATTTAGGTCCACAGAGTTTACTGTTGGCCGGTGGCAGGCTGAATTTCCCCGCAACTTCGATGGTTACATCGACCAGCCACTACCCTTGACAAGATATTCCATGCAGTGCTACCTTCATCTTCCAACACAGTCACCGGGCTTTCCTCTTGGTGAAGATGTTAGTCATGTTCTGGTCATGTCAGGAATTTAATGGAAACCTTTTTCTTTTATCATTCTTAATTAGTCATATCACACTGCATCTGTATATATATGTAGTCTATCACGGCTGTATTAATACCCATGTTAGTATTAACATTGAGCCATAATTGCCTGTGGTGCATCTGTAGTGTCGTTTCCAAGAACCGATCCAACTTTTAGGAAATTGCCGTCTTAGCAAATGAAGCCTAACCCAGGTTGTCTCGGCACCCCTGTCGGCCTTGTCTGCGGTTGTACCTGTCAAGAATTTCTTAGGACAACACAAAGAACACAAATCAATGAGTATATGTAGTCAGCCTTAAGAGCCAATACTGGTCTACTTGGCTACCTAGTCATACTATGGGCGTTGAGATGCTATCATCTTTTTGAGTCAAATGACATCTGGAACATTTAAACTGATTTGTTACCTGATAGCTCACAGTTGAGAAGACTACCAACGAAATTGGATCCGTTCATTCCATTCTAATGTTTGCGTATTTTTAATTTCTTTTGAGATCTATTTCAAATATTAGCCGGAGAAAAGCTATTACCGATGCCATAGGTAGCAATTTGAGCGTGGGGGTGCTTAACAAATTGATTTTTCACGTTACAACATAGAGCTCTCTATCACTAAGCCATTCTATTAGTTTTGCTTTTCAGTTCTTTCAAAAGAAAATTAATTACAAACACAAATATGTTTCTTCTTCTTAATTTCGGGGGAGGGAGGTCACGGTTACTTGCAAATACTGACGAGGCATTCTGAAAGACTAGAAAGCTACAAAGATGTCTGAAGTAAATTCATCTTACAGTATAATATATTCGAAACGGAGTATATTACAGTGTATGTGATTATCATTTAATATTGTGGTCTAATGTTGCGACGCTGTTTCTTCCAGCAAGTAACATATTCATCCTTATTGTCCTTGAATATGCAAACCCACCCCTCTTTTCAAATGTTTGATGTTATTCACACCACCATACATAACATTTGACGCCATGCAAACAGGAAATCAACTCGTGAGCCCTAATAAATTTATATCTGCCATTAAGGTTATCTATTAGACAACAGGGTCTTTAGTTAACTTTTCAAGTAATATATAGACTAAGACAAATTCAGACTTAACTTGTCAGAACCTTTTATATGTCTCTGAAGGATACATGCGTATTAACTACGGTAATTCAATGTTGATATAGCTAATATCACCATAAATATATCTTCTTATAATATATTTTGCTTCTTCTTTTCTTCTTCTTTTTTAAATAATAATCTACATAGATTTTCTTGGTCTCAGTGTATATATTGTAAGTTTTCTATCAACTTCGAACCATTCTGACTTACTATGGCGGTAAAATAGCTATCTCTTATTATCTCCAATTTGAATTTGAAGTTTACCACTGGCCGATGTTGAATAATAATGACACCGAATAGCTCGAGGTTACTCCTCGTTTCCGGTGCTGACTGGATGTGAAGGTATAATCCGCAATAAAGTTCCTCGACGGCTATTTTAGCCTCTTCAACACATTTCTCTAAATCAATACGCCAATTCTAATCTCACTGATGTTTCAACGGACTCTGTAACCATATTTATCGGCGGTATTCTAAAAAATAATAAGACAAGTTAGGCACCAAATGCTATTTTATAGTATAACCGATAGAACGAGAAATTCTTTCAAATGATAACGGTTATTATTGCAACTTAATAGACGTTATTGAATTTAATTTGCGTACAATAAGATTTAATATTTCATTTTGTATTGACATTGGGGCGGGAGGCAAAAGCTTAAACTGCGTGAATACGAGTTTTTTTCTGAATACGGTCGAGTCCCGTTGCGGCCTCGTATTCATTATTCAGCCTCACTATCACAGCACTCTTACCCTTCACATGTATAAACTGGGAACACCCCATACCATCTGTGAAAAAACCCAAGCTTCATATTCAAGAAGAATCCGGCGATATATTGCTTTATATCAGTATCACAGTAGGTAACCAGTTATATTATCATCGTATATGGACAGCTTAATTTTATACTTTGCCTCTAGGTCAGGATGCCGCTCATCAGTATGTATCCTACTTCTCTAATACTTGAACTAGAAATACTTCTGACACTACAGATGACGTACCGGGGTATATCGATAATCCCACAAAGGGAGTCTCTGCGGTATTCACCGTTCTTTTTGCCGCCTCTGGTATTATGCACACATGGCAGACAATGCATGTCTCTCAATAAACAGATTTAATTTGTATTTTGACTAAATGGGGATTTTAGTAAATACCGGTCATGGATTTTCACCTGGGTGGTTCCACCGTCTTGTGCCATTTTTGTCGCCGGCTTCATTTGTCGCGAGTATGGAGCACATCACCTTGGTAGTGATGTTTATACTGCAATGCAGGGACTTCTATTCACTGCCGTGTAAGACAATCTACTCTGTTTGAAAAAGAAATTAAACACTCAGAATATTGATCCTTTGTTACAGACCGATCTTATCGACCTCGTTATATATCTACTTTTCTCAACTTCTCCCCTGTTATGTAACCATTTTCACGATACGTCCGGAAAAAACCTTCGCAATCCTCGTATCACTCACATTCTCGACTCTAATAACGCTATCGGCACAGGGGACGTCGAACCTTTTTAGTACGACTGTGAATTCCGGTTCAATACAATCCGGTCTCGTACTACTCCAAATAAGCCTGGTTATTCAGCTGTTGTTTGTCGGTATTGTCGGTCTTACAACTCTCGTATTTCACTATCGCCTACGTACATATGGCCATTCCCAGCTCGATAACAACACGCAGGATGATATAACTAATATTTATGGCTTTGTTATCATCCTGTTTATCAGGGATACTTTCCGCACTGTGCAGCTTTTTAGGCCGTCAGATTCAATTATCTGGAGGCAGGAAGTGTTCTTTTGGGTTTTTGATGCGGTACCCATGCTTTTATATACTTTTCTACTAAGCTGGGCTCACCCAGGGAAGCATTTCTTGAAGGCAGAGCAAATTCTACGTAGAGCAGAAGCTGCAAGTCCGCCGCCAGAACCATTTGATGATGTCGAGGTCGGCACGCGGAGTCATATTGCACAGACTGGTAAGGCGAGATCTATTAAGCTGAGGGCTCTATCAAGCGACTGTATCTAGATGATTATCTTTAGTACATGTAGGACTTGAGGCCCTTTATTCGACTCGATGAAGTATATTCCATCTAATAATCAATCGATGAGTCAAATGCAGCATGTATGTATATTTGAATTATTATATTTTATTCATATTATTATCATCAATTTTAACGGCCTTGCCCAGCCTTAGGCTATGAAGGTCTCGCTTTAGTGGGCATAAGGGGACCGTTATGGGCCAGAACCCCCAATTGGACGCACCATGTGCACCGAACTAGTGCCTAAACGTTCAAATGCATTTCACTTCTGATAGGGGCCGGCAAGGCCCGGCCACCCTCCTCGTGGCCAAACGAACCGGCCTGTCAGTACCAAGCCTCTTTACTTTGTAACCACCCCAAAAATATCAGATAGAAAACGACGTAAAAAGTCAGATGAGTATCGAAATAGGGATACGTTATCAGGATATCGATAATCTGTGTTTGTGGTCATGTTTCTATTCCAGGAAACTGTATAGCATTCATTCCATGGCTGTAAGCACATCACCTCCAAAGTCGAACACACGGGCCACCACCCACACAACATCCGACATCCGTTTTATTCGATAGTACCTGTGCGTTCCGGGCGTTTGTTTGTCCCTCCCATTGGTAGTTCTGGAAGTTATATCATCTGCACAATACAGGGCTGCCCCGATTGGTTGTCTGTTAAAAGGTCTCCATATATGGTCCCACTATTATTCGCAATCCACCAACCATAGTAGATACGGGTCACCAATTAATAGCTACCATTGACTGGTGCATATAAATCCATTGCCAAGAGCCAGGACTTGTCTGGATCTGGCTGGTGGGCCCATGGAACATACATAAGTCGCCACTGCATGTCTTGCTTTTCCAGGCGCTGATTGGCCGGCATCCATCAAGATGATTGCATCCCCCTCAAGAAGAACAACAAACATCCATTACTAACACGCATCATTATGAGTACATCAGCGGGTTTCCTCGCGGCTACAATATTATGTGTGCCCTTTGTGTTGACACGTCATGATCGTCATCATCCTATCTCTAGCATGACGTGGTGCAAACGTGTCAACTCCACGAGGTCGGGGCTCTGGTGTTTCTTTGCCTGGTTCAGGGCAGCTTGGACCATGCGTTGCCTAAACTCGACTCTGACGGATCGGTCGGATCAAGCCTCTGGATCCCTGGGTAATAGCTCCGTGTGTAGCATGGATGTGTCAGATGTCTCACCTCAGGCTACCCCCGTGGAACTTGTTGGTCCATGACGTCGGATATTATTCCATAATGATGCTTACATTCGTTTATATAAACGTCCTATTGTAGCCCAGGATGTTCGAAACTGCGAATGAACGCTGATTTGACGGCAGAAGGAATCACTCGTTAATTGTCGTCCTCCATCTCACTCGTTGAAGATATGAATTACCTTGCAGCAGTGGCTGTTTTGGCTGCCGGGGTCAATGCGTTTGCTATCCGAGGGGATACTTGCTGCTTCGAAGTTACAGCTTCAGGTGGTACTTCGGGCTCTGTTGGTCAGTTGAGCGATGGGCAAAATCGTATCGGTGGCGGTCTGCCTCCCGCAACGTTTTGCATCAACTCCAGCGGGGTAATTACCGATAACAATGGGCGCGCGTGCATACTCACACGTAGGTCAATAGACAGTACATTGAGATTCTCATTCTGATACGATACAAATATACAGCTCCAACATCTCAGTTGCAGTGTGACACTGGTGCGACTGGTACACCTGGCTTCTCCGTTTCCTCGTCCGGGGAACTGGAGTTTAACGGAAACATCAATTTCAAGGCCTGCCAGACTGGAGACAATGGCTCATTCAACATCTACTCTAACCCTCCAAGCGGCGATGTCACTGGGTGCGTGGATGTGACGCTGACGGCCAATGGATGTCAGGCCCCCTCCTCTTCGTCTGCACCACCCTCACCTCCGGCCACCTCTGTCACTGTGGTCACCGTCACTGAGACAGTATGCGCTATCTCAGAAAGCAGCATTGCTCAGCCAACCTTACATTCCACTTCATCTTCTCCTGGTCCTCCACATGGCGGAACTTCCTCTGCCCCTTCCCCGCCTACTGAGACTGCTTCTTCCTCCAGCGCTCCCTCCTCATCCAAACCATCAAGCTCCCCAACCAGCAGTGGAACTGCTTGCCCGACAACTTTATCCAGTGGTGGCTTCGAATTCCCTCACTTAATTGTGCCAATCAACTCGGCTTCCCCGAACACCGCCACTGGTAGCCAACTGAACGGAGAAATTAGCACCACCGTTTCGAGCATCTTTAATTTTGATATTCCAGGCTCTGATTCTGGCAAGTCGTGCAGCTTGATATTCCTACTTCCTGAACAATCACAGTTGCAGACATCCTCGTTCACATTTAGTGGGGATGGAAAAGTCGATATCTCTGAGCTCAGCTCCCCTGCCACCGAGTCCACAACATTCAACAATGCCCCGTCAGTGGAACATGACTTTGGTGAAATCACCATTGCGCCGGGTAATTCGTATCATATCGCCTCCTTTACCTGCCCTGCCGGTGAACGCATCGGTTTCGAGATTGAGAATGCCGGGTCAACTAACCTAACTTTCTTCCAAGACTTCAACCCTTCTCCGTATGTCTCATCTTTCCCCGACTTTCCCCTGCCGATTTATGGTTCTTTGCGTTACTAACTGGCCATAGAATCGGTCTATATATTACTACCTGCTAGTTAATTCAGCCTAGTCTATTAACTACACACAACTTTGAACTAGTAATTAACAGGTTATGAAACTTGCGAGCTATAGCCACAAAATTTCATAATTCAAAAATGCGTATGAACCTCACGACTTTCCCTCAAGTGTTTGTATCATACACCCGACGATGGCATCGGAATAATCCCAAGAAATTGTTAAGAACAGCGATTCGCTTAATAATTAATCGGGTTGCGTCTGAACTATATTGGTTGCTCTCATTAATACAATTATTCTTTGCTTATCCTTTGGGTATCACTCATTCATCCTGTTGATATATTATCTATATCAGACCGTAAAGGTCAAGTAATCTAAAATAAACTCAGTTCTATTCAGGCTCTCTAAACATGAAGAAAAATATTTGTGTGAAATCATAGCTAAGTAGAGGGTCCCTTCTCCTCCATATCTCCGTCATTACTAGATCTCAAATGCCACACGGCCTGGCTCCATAGTTCTTTCCACACCCACCCTGGGTGGAATACTGTTAATGCAATAACAGCAATAGAAATCATTGCACCTTCTAGAACCATGAAGGTGACTTCATCATTGGCCAATGGGCCATGGAATCCACCAGAAAGCTCAGCACAGCGGAAAACCGAACGAACGAATATCGTGACCGTGGCCACAACCAGAGCAAATATAAAGTAATAAAACGACTTTCTTCTGCGAAGATCTTCAAACTGAACATTAAGACTGGATGGAGGGGCTCCGCGAACTCGAATGACGAAATCACAACACAGCGCGCCAAATAATGCAAGACTGAATACTTGCCATGATACACCAGCGACCATGATGTTAATTCCTATGTCTGTGAGGCTTTTCGTATTTGCGCTTGAGGCAATTCCGCCACCGGCAGCTTGCAGCAGCAATGCAATGATGTCGCAGGTGATAAATAGAACAGTGTAGGTTCGGGGACGGAAATAGGATATCGATTCCCCGTAAGCGATGATAATGCGGGAAAGGCAGAGGTAAATTGCTGCCGATAGGAATGCAGGCGCAATGGTCAGACAAACTAGGTACCTGCATTTAGTAATTAGCCAACTGATCTAAAAATTCAAAGCATAATCACATTGCGGAAACTTACATCAGGAAAGGATTCTGTGTAAAAGGATTATAGTGCATTTGCACTCGCGCAACATATCCAATAACCTCAAGAATCAATCCCCCTGTCATAGCGATGAGATAACTCCATGTTCTATAGCGAATGCCCATGCCAATTTGGCAAATCATAACAGCACCAAAGAGTGCTAGAAGTAAAAGATTGCCCCATAGAGATGGATCGTAGTCGACATTGGCTAGGCTAAGCGGGCAGGTTGATAGTGTGCAGAGATCTGGGTTCTCGAAAAGCGTGATATTCGTGTTGCTCATGATGCGTTAAAGATTTTCGGTACGGCTGATTGAAAAAGAATATCAATACTTTGAATGGAATGTTTGGCTAATTGATGAATTGGCTTTATTTTCTTTTCTTTGTATTCCGCCAAAATGAAAGTCGGATAGAGTATCTTTATACCCTTGACCGAGAGTGCACGGTTTGAATTGATACAAACTTAAACAATATTGATGACTAAAAATAAATGCCCGAAGCTCTGAAGTCAGCATCAAAGCCTCAATATGGCACATCTAGGCATCCTTATTACCTGCATTTTGTTTCGATCTAATTATCTCCGATCCGACGATTGTGGCTTGTACAATCATCTACATGACAAGCCAAATAAACGCGAGTCATGATTGGTTCCTTGTCCGTGCGCGGATCGGAGTTATGCTTAGCTTGGCCAGTCAATTCAGCACTTGAGAACAGCTGTGATTGCAAGGCTTGGCTTACGATTTGATTGGATCGTCCCTTTCGAAAACATTGCGCGTCTGCGTCTGTGGGTTTTCTTTTTCTTGCCAACACTATGATGATATCAGCGCTATGATATTAGTTAGTTAATTAGGCTACACGGTTACCAAATATAGATCTCTCAGGTAAATTTTCCGTCTTATTAATTCGTTTATTCAATGATGATTCTTGGCTTCCATTTCTATTCACTTCAGGGGTTATTAAATTATGAGACCAACATCAGTTGAAGGTATGATTTTTCTAATTATTCATTCTGCGATCAAAGGGCCTCTAATATGTTACCAGCATGACAGCACAGAACCCCTCCTAAAATCACAATCACCTAATATACAAAATGTAGCGAAGAAAATATATGCTGAAGGGTAACAGCTGTAAGCGGTCTATTACTGCGTGTGACGCCCGTACGAGGAAAGAGTAAAGTTAAAGTATATAGGCGCCATATGGAGCAGGCGACAAGGATGATTGATGCCTGGCGCCTTAATCCCCTAGAACTCACAGGCTCGTAACTGTCATGACTCAGAAGCTCGGTACGGTCGTGGAAACTGAGTAAATAAATAAATGAATGTTGGCCAGTTATCATGTTGAGTCTTGACATTTGAGTTGTAGAAATTGCATCGTTGCGCCGTGCAGGCTTCTGCCGGTTTCGGCCAACGATAGCCGGGACCGGTATTACACCGCCATGCCATTCATTATAAAAAGAGAGAGAAGGATACAACAGGGCAAAATAAGTCCATTGTGATTATTCATGGGACGAAGAAGCTGAAGCTACTCTTCAAGAAGCGTGCAGAAATGATCGAGACTATCCCCAGTCAACAACAAAAGGATACACAACAACCAGAGACAAGCGGCAATATACAACCTGATTCGGTACAAGAAGCTGCACATTCCGAACTCCAACATAATGCAAAGGAAGTGGAAACATACTCCATTGAAAATGCTCCATACTGCATTTTACCCGAGCGTGAAAAGGTAACCCTAATGATACTTGCCTCTTTCGCCGCCATCATCTCGCCCATGTCCAGCAGTATCTATTTCCCAGCAATCAATAATATTGCGAAAGACTTGAATGTATCAATTACTTTGATCAATTTAACGGTTACGACATACTTGGTGAGGTCTAAAGCTAGATATCAAATCGTCATACCATGTGGGCTAATATAATCCTTCAGATCTTGCAAGGAATTGCACCATCACTCATTGCAAACTTTTCGGATATACACGGCAGACGCCCTGCATATTTGATATGCTTTACTATTTACATAGCAGCAAATATTGGGTTGGCGCTACAATCATCATATGCGGCCCTCATGGTGCTCCGTTGTCTGCAAAGCTCGGGGAGTAGTGGTACCATAGCCCTCGGCAGTGCAACCGTATCTGATCTATCAACCCGAGCCGAGCGAGGAAAATATATTGGTTATGCAACAATGGGTGTTACACTCGGACCAGCCTTGGGACCGGTCATTGGAGGCTTGTTAGACCACTTTCTTGGCTGGCGATGGATATTTTGGTTTCTGGTCATTCTGTCCAGCGCCTTCGGGGCAACAGTTGCTATTATTTATCCTGAAACATGCCGGGCAGTAGTTGGAAATGGTTCCGTGCCGGCTCCTAAGTGGAATCGTTCCGTGTATCAAGTCGTGAAAAGTAATTTATGCCCGCAAAAGATGTTCACTGGGCCGCCAAATTATGACACTTTACAGAATAGGAATAAACGCCGTGCAAATCCTCTAGCTTCCGCTATGATTGCGACAGAGAAGGAAGCTTTCTTTATTTTGATATACGGCTCACTCTTATATGCTGGATTCATGTCTGTCTTGAGCACACTGACATCCGAGCTACAGCTTCGCTTCGATTTCAACTCCATTCAAATTGGCTTATGTTACCTTCCACTGGGCTTCGGCAGCTTAACTTCCCGATGGACAGTGGGGTTTCTGCTGGATAAGAACTTCAAGAGAGAAGCCAGGCGCCAAGGACTACCCATTGTGAAAAACAGGCAACAAGAAATTGAGAAATTCAATATTGAAATTGCTAGATTGACCATTACAATTCCACTGGTGTACATTGGTGCCTTATGTCTTATCGCATATGGTTGGGTTATGGAGTACAAAACGTCACTGGCCGGACCAATGGTGACGCTCTTTTTCATGGGCCATTGCATTACAGGAGCTTTTAGCTCGCTCAATACATTGATTGTTGACACTCATCGTCAAAGTCCGGCTACAGCAGTGGCAGCAAATAATCTATGGAGGTGCCTGGTTGGAGCCGGGGCTATTGCAATAGCAGCGCCATTGATTGATCGCATTGGAATAGGCTGGACAGCAACTTTTATTGCTTTCCTGTGGATATTTTTCAGTCCGATTATGTGGGCTGTATATAAATGGGGGTATGCGTGGCGAGAAAAATCCCGGCTTGAGGAACAGGAGAGGACCAGCACAACCCAAGGAAACAGAGAGCTCTGAATTGATGTTAGCCATCGTAAAATCTTCGGCAAAAAATCAATTTCCACAATTTTTACGTCAAGTACATATATCAGTTATGAATATGTCACATCGAGAAATATGATTTGACGCCCTTTCCAAATATCAACGTGAAAGCGACACGATATTCAAATTCGGTTGATCAAACACCATCGACTCTTTAATAACAGATATACACCGAGAATGACGTGAGACAAGCATGCTGCATGAAATCGAGAAAGCTATAGAATATTCGGGCACATAACCCCTAGTTATCAAGCTACAATTACATCATGCAGCCCGCCAAGACGGAAAGTAACGGGCCTAACCAATGGCGTTCATTCCGCAATATCAATGGGTATGCTGTAGCATTTTAACCCACTTAGACATGATAATTTGGTCCTTCTGGTCTGGGATTGGCCTAGATCCAAACGTAGAATTAAGCTTCATTTCTAGCTTGCCTTGAGTATAGTCGTATTTTCATGGAATAGTGCTTCGTGAGGTTGAATACCTTGTGACTTGAGACTCCGTCGCTGTCCTCAAAGTTGTGCCGTTTCTTTGAATCGGCGTAGTTGTTAACGGAAGCTGCAAGAAGGACATGACAAAGGCTACCGAGTCAATTATTGATGCCGAGCGTTCCGCCGCATATTATATTGGCCATCCTTTGTTCAACAACATTCAATAATAACACTGCACGGAGGGAAAAGATAGTAGTTGACTTGAATAGCGTGGCCCATAATAACTACCAGTTCAATTATCAATTGAGGATTTAGCCACCATCAATACCCCAGGCCGCAATCCTTACACACTTTTACACGGGTTGGCTGATGTATTGTCTTCATGTACGCTGAATAAGCCGCAAAATAATGACACGGATGAGCCGCTGGTACTATGCCGCGGTACCTGCCATTGCCTTCATTGTGGTCGTGTGGTCCCTTTGCTGGACACCCAGTTGGACTGGTATTCTTTCCATCGACCAGAGTCGCTGGTCTTCGAACCCGCTTCGAATGAATTCAAATGGACCGCGCCTGCAGAAGAAGCTACCAGCTGTCGCACTTTCCAACATCACCGCCTCGCAGAGATCCAGGTAGTTCTGAAAGTCGGAGCGACACAGCCGATAGACCAAGTCTTATCGCGTGTCAATAGTATAACTAATTGTGTTTCAAATATGATTATCGTGTCGGACAAGGAAGAACAAATGAGCCCTTCGTTTCAACCTGAGCACGATATCATTTCCGATCTGCCAGAAGTGTATTGGGACAAGGAAAACGTCGATTTGCAGGCTTACGAGAGAATATACAGTATGAATGGCTTGAAAGAGCCTACCACAAGACGAGATGGATGGCTACTGGACAGATTCAAGTTCTTGCCTATGATGGAATATGCATATGAGCGGAATGAAGCGGCGAGGTGGTTTTTCTTTGTTGAGGCGGATACGTACATTGTCTGAGACACGCTTTTCCGCCTGCTAGATCGATATGATGCGAGGAAAGAATCGTATATTGGTTCCCCATCGCCTGGTCGAGAGATGGACGATGGCAAGAAAACATATTTTGCATATGGTGGCACTGGTATCCTTCTCAGTAATCCGGCGATTAAAAAATTTGTTCACAGGACTCGCGATCATGTGCACGGAAACTTTACCGAGCCTTCCATTACGGAGAAATGGGCACAGCTAGCAAAGGACGACTGCTGCGGTGATTCAGTGCTCGGGTTTGCGCTGGCAAATCAAGGTATATTCCTCTCGGGGTTGTACCCGATGTTTAATCCACACCCTCTTCATGGAATTCCTTTTGGACCAAGTGCGAAGCCATACTGGTGTCAGCCGGGGCTCACTCTGCACAAGAGTTGGCCAAGGGCTGTAGGTCCTCGTCGAAATATTTGAACAGTCAGCCTAAAGGGGTTTGTTAACCCCTTGGTTGTTCCTGAAATACACATATTCTAATGTAGGCCTGAGCCAGTTACCCGTGCTTTATGCCGACATTGTGGACTACCTTAGTCTCGCAAATATAACCGAAGAACGCCAGCATTGGCAAAATTCAGATTGGGCTGGATTTGAAGAAGGGCCGGAGTCACCTGTTAATATAGACACGTCAGCTTGTGCCGAGGGTTGCCATACCCACAGCGAATGCTTTCAATGGACATTCTTCTCTAAAATTTCATGGGGCAAAGAGCCGTCAGAGCGAAAATGCACTTTCGTCCGCTCAATTCGACTGGGAAGTCCGAAAGACCCTGAGGTAACGTTGACCTCAAGGTCAGTTTGGACAGGTGGGTGGGATCTAGTAAAAGTGAAGGGTTGGGTAAATGGGGTGGAATGCGCCGACCCCGAATGGGTTGAGCCAAGTATTGAGAAAATTTATTGAGCGGCTGGACTGTTATTGTTTGATTGGAGTAAGTGTTCAGGTTCTTTTGCTGGCATGCACTGCATTGGGCGGCGTTATTGTCAGAGCCTGAGCTTGGGTTTGAATACAAACGAAGAAACATGATGTATTCTCAAATACTGATGCCAACCAAGCATCATGGAGGACTGGACTTCAATAGTTCTGTAATGGTGATAATCTTATATCCTCTCTGCCTTAACTTTGGAAGAACGGCTCTCAGCATTGAGGGCGACCAGCTTCGTCCATCATGACAAATAATGATTCCACCGGGACGTGCCATACTCAATATATGCGCAGAATTGACGCACGCAAAGGGTATTTGTGGGTCATGTGGATCTATTCCGCCGAGCACAAGACTATAACCTAGTTGGTGTAGAAGTTTGCGCATTCGGGCAGTAACAAAGCCAGACCCAGGGCGAAAATATTTCGGGAAGCTTTCTGCTTCAGGCCCAGTAACATTTTTGTAAGCATTATGAATCATTTGCTCAACAGCATGTATTTGTGACTCGAGTTCACAGTCACTCAACTTGAACGACGGTTCATCGTGCATAGCATGGTTGCCGAGTTCGTTGCCATTGCTGATGATATCGCGGAGGACATCTTCACGGCCACAAACGTGGGAACCAATAATGAAAAACGTAGCCGTTGCGTTATTCGCCTTTAATATATCCAGTATTTCTCGAGTATAGATGGATGGACCGTCATCGATTGTCAACGCAATGACTTTGGCAGAGGTGGGCACCTGCCAGAGGATGTCAGGCCATCGATGCTGCAAGTACTGGATGAGCTGCGGTGGAGGCCGATACACGAGATAAAGAGCAGCCAAAGCCGGCAGTAGTAGCAAGAGGAGTAGAAGCAGGAGCACCATAGCGGGCTGAAGGGCGTCTTTACTTGATAATGGTGAGGAAGAGAGATGTAATCATTGGATGATACCGTGATGATTGTTAGGGAGAAGAGGTAAAGATGCCTGTGATTGGCCGGAGACATGGGGGATGTTCCCACAGGAGCTGTGAGCCAATCATGAGGCGCGCTCCCTCTTGACCAGTGATGCTCCTGGCAGCATTGAGATTCGAGACGATCTGGCTGAACGAGCATGCAAAGACATTCGATTCTTGAAAGAGTGAATATTAATATTAATACGAGTACCCTCGCAGCGCTGGCAATGTCTCTCGAGACGGGGCTACTGCCGAGTGCTCGGAGCTGCTCCGACCCCACCCGGAACCCCCATCTCCATGTTCCCTCAATGCCATCCTCTTCCACGCATCCCTCCTTCTGCCTTCTTGCTTTGATCAGAAACGAGAACTCGCCACCAAATATAGCTACAAAATGGGCATCATCGGTCGCTTCCTAAAACTCCCCATTTACGGCGGTGTCGCTACCCTCGGCGCGCATTTTATCTGGACGCGCCATTCCACCGTCGAGCCGCTCCCGACCACAGACTACCTTTTCACTTCACCCTCCTACAAAAAGCTCAATCCAGATCAAAACGCCGTGCTCAGTGACGTCTGTATTCGCCGAGTGCCCTTGTCGCAGATTGATCCTCGCCTGCTGGAGAAGAAAGGGAAATTAGTCGAAGCCTTTTGTGCTGGAGTATGGGGCGGGTTTGGTTTGTTGCATCCTCCACATACATGTCGTTTGGCTACTAGTCTGACTCGATGCTGCTCTTTCTTTGTGAAATAGGATATGACGTGCAACGCAAGTACATGGCGAAAAAATACCTCAATGCAGACACGGCCCGCACCTCCCTCTGGTCTAAAAACGCCCTCGTGACGTCCTCTTACGAAGTGGGCACTGAGATCACCGACCATTTCAAGGTCCTCGAGAAGACGGACAACCGGATCATCGTACGCTGTGGTGATACGCCATCGAAAACGGGTGTTCGCGAATCTGACGGCTTGTTTGAGATGTCGGTAGATGTCAAGAAAGACCAGGATGTGGCTGTTTTCTACCTAAAGAGTGTCTTCTTCAATGGCTTGTCTGGGCCAAAAGAAGGGCCTGGCCCGATGCCCTATCATATCGAGTTGTTGCATCGCGAATATGATAAAATCTGGATGGAGAGTGCGTTACGCAATGTCTATGCTTAAGGATACCAGGAGATATTCTCCATTGTGTAATTGGTCTTAATTCTACAGGCGCGATAGGAGTTGTCGTTTTGGTGGCTTTCTGGGTTTCTCGAGAAATTCCAAGAACATTGAAGTGGGCTCAGATTAAATTATATATGTAGGTTAATCTCAAATGTTGGAAATATCTGGTAATTACTGAATGGCCGCCTGGCTATGACATGCTTACACCATGAGCAACGTATGAGGTTCAGGACGACTAGATACTTGTCGGTTTGTCGATTCCCCCTCTTCTACATGTGCCAACTGTCCTGATTTCCTAGTGTTATCCTCAAATTCCGCCTCATCCTCGTTCGTACTGGTCAATGTCACTGCCAGTACGGTAGGCAGTACGCATACCAAAGCTCCCATACACATGCCCCAGTTCATAGCAAATTGAGTCATGGGCGAAACCTTGAGAGCATCGATTCTCCACGCCATTGCTCCACCGACACTCTGAAAGGTTTTATACCCACCGACCAGAATGGCCGAGACCTTTGGTTGGTTGGAAAATGCCCCGATTAACCAATAACAGAACGATTGCCAGAAGGCATCGTAGGCACCGTAGAAAATGTACAAAAACATTGGACCCACCGACATAGAACTCCAGGTAAAGTCAATGTCCTGTTTATGATGTTGCTTTTCGATCCGGTATGAGGACCATTTTTGGAAAGCATAGCCACCTCCCCAGATGCACATTCCTGAGGCAAATAAAAAGCCCCAGCCAACACAGGCTCGTTGGGGTCTTGTAAGACTTGGCATATCAAGCAGAACTCCCATGAACAAACCCCCAAACATTTGGGCAAGCCAATAGAGAGCCCCATTAAGCGATCGAGTGCGGATGTTGAAGTTCATACCGTTGACTTCATTCTGTTGATATGAATAGAAAATGTTGGCGCAGAAAAACAGAGGTATCATGCAGAGAACACGCCAGTCCGTGCATATCTTGAAACAGCTCTTTATAAGCTCATATGCTTTGGTGCCTCTTCGCTGGTTCGTCTTCTGTTGACCTTTCTGGATGGCTGGCTTCCTAACAGAGTCTGGCGGGCAAATGAAGACACTCATGAGCCATCCGATTCCCATTATAATAAGCAAAGCGATGTACGTTGCATCCGAGACAGTTCCTGTGACGGATTTGTAGTTAAGACCAAAACTTGCCAGCGAACCGACACCTCCCCCAAGATTGAATATAACCCAGAAGAGTGCAATTGCTCTTCCCTTTTGATTTTCAGGAACGTAGGTTGTCATGATTGCTCCCTGTGAAACCCAGACGAAAGAGGCCCCAATACCCAGTAATGCGCCTGCTGAAATCACAAAGGCCCCATTTTCATTTTCTTCTTTAGTCAGCTTATCTGGATGGCTTGGTTATATGGAACGGAAACCTCACTGCTAAAATTGAGTAATGCACCAGAATATAATGGGTATGTCCAGGCTCCAAGTAGCAAACAGACTCGAGGCCCAACTCTGTCAAATAAAGGACCGACGACGAATAGTGCTGTCCCAGCCATGGCAGACAGAAGAGCGACAGTCGCATTTGCTGCGACAGTTTGATCAACCTGTCCAGAACCGCCGATTCCAGTCAAAGCATTGTACATCTATTTGAAGTCAGCTTTCACACCTACACCAGCTTCTAGTATGCAAGGATCATCAGGAGGAACGCACCCCGGGGCAACAAAAGCATATTCCACTAATTAAGAGGATTTGAAACCAGGGATGAGAGTGTACATGGTACATTCTGGTTTTTAATGGGCTGAATATTCTTGATGGTAAGGCTAGACTGGACTTGAATGACTTCACGGGTTGGTCCTTCCTCTCCCCGTTCGACTCTGGTGACTCTAACTTATCCATTACTCCAACTGCCACGGCTTCAATATTCACTGATGCTGCACATGTTGTTTCGGAGGATGGGAAGGAGTCAGTTGGTGAGGGCATCGGAGATCTTGACATTATGTTATCGATTCGGAGGAAGGTTTATCAAAATTAATGAAGAAGATTACCCACTACTAAAGAAGAGTTTCATTTTAATTTATTTACATAATCCATTTAACTATGTATCTATTTATTTGTTATATTTATGTGTGGCTTGTTATGTTTCACCCGGGTAGCGACTGGAATGTGGAATGCTGGCAAAGAAAGTTGGCATATCTCAACGGAGCACGAGGAGACCCGTATCTTTGATACCCAAGGTGATCCCCCAGTAATATGTAACATTCGAAGTGATCTCCATTACTAAACCAGTGACTGGTGTAGCTTTGTCAATCCAGTCCTTTACCACCAGTATGAGTCACGTTCTCGGGGGTGTACTCAGTTGTTCCCTCAAGAGTGACGTCAATCCTTGGCCCAGTGAAATTCTTTCTACCATCGATGATCCATTGCACCGCTGAAATAATCACGATAATCCCAAAAGCAACAACACAGTAATCTGATGAAACATGTTAGCACACTTTCTGTCGAGTCTTGATTTCATTTAGCATCAGGAACCTACTCATACTACTTCCATCAACCGGCAAAGTCGGTGGGAACAAAAATAGAACCGTTGTTAGTATAATATAAGAGAGCCCGATCTATTGTCCACGGAGGTTAGCCGGCTTATAAAACCAAGGGGGGTTGAGGAAAGGTACAATGTCCGCAACCCATCCAGCAATTGGGTGGATTTTCCAAGGTCGTTCTGGTAATACGTCTCTGCCACGAAGACAACGAACAGCAATCGGCATCCCATAGGACACATTGAGAGCAACGACAGAGGCAGATATGATTGCATTAAATGCACTTTCTTTCATCAGCCTTTCACCAACATATACAGAGTTACTTCTCAGATGACAGGGGAACAAACCTTGATGAGCCAAGGAAGATGCAGCCAAAAATAATGACCAAAGCACTCGTTAGATAAAGCGAGTTTAGAGGTAGCCCGAGACCAGTATGGACTTTAGAAAAGACGCGAGAAAATGGTAGTCCGCCATCACGAGCAAAGGCAAAAAGCATGCGACTGCTCGTTGTCATGACACTTATAGTTGCCATTAGGAGACATACCAAAGGTACCCTGCCGATATTAGTGCTCTACTTATACACATGTACCATACGAGTATATCAGCTCTTACATAAGTAGACAAATTGCCCCGGCATTGTTGCTAGTCGCGTTTTTCAAAATCTGTAGCAGTGGACCTGCTGCAGATGACGTGACTGGTCCCAGATCGCCAGCAACAAAAAGGAGTATCATGAGGAAGATTGTGCCTGTGAAAGTGCCAATTCCGATACATGACACCATAATTTTCGGGCCTTCTTTGGCGGCATTTGGGATTTCTGGTACAAGATTAGACCAGTTCATCCTTTATGTAAAGATCAAGACCCAGGAATTACCTTCAATCATATGTGCAACAGCATCCTAAAAATGGTGTAAGATATTTCAGCCTGATTAGAATGACACGTATCTTACAAATGCTGTTAACCCGAGACTCCCTTGTAGAAGCTGTAGATAAGGATTAGACAATCTCTCTGCATTGAGTAAATTCGACATACCCCAAGAAGCCACGCAATTCCATCAGGCCCTGCACATAGTTAACACATATATCCACCATATCCACCTAAATGCCCATTTAGAAAGTAAAACCTACATCCAGTTTCGTTGATGAATTGACAAAAGACAAGACTTCCTTGTTAGCTTTAACTTCACGAAAACAGCCTTCAGACTTACTATGCAGAATTATAGCCTTGAGCTTTACACGCAAGCACAGCAATTGACACTACTGCAAATCCTGCAATTGACCATATGACTATGACAGTCTTGATGAGTGCACCGATTGCAAATTTCAAAGGAGAGACGTACATGCACCCTTCATAATAGGCGGCAGGATCGAATTCATAAACGCGTTAACAATGAAAGATATGATTGTAAAAGCGATGTAGATGAAAAATTGATGCCAATTTTTAGACTCATAGTTCTGAATATCATCAGGGACTGAGAATTACCCGGACAGGATCAAACAATTACGAACCGGGTGGACTAGGGAGATGACACCGAGAATGAGCTGACTTGACAAGAGACAATTTGTTGCCACCAGTGCAACCTACGGTATGAAGAAGTCATTAGTATCGGTAGTTGATCATGGGTTATGAGGCTCACATACCCAACCCGCGCAGTTGACCCATCCGGTGATCCAGGACAATATAGGCCGCCAGCTTTTCCATGAAACTTTTTATTGAATATCATCAACGACTGTATTGAATTTTTGTGGAATATATGTTCAACCTACCGACTACGAGAAATTACGAAGTCAGCAGAATTTCCCTAGTCAGTGTGAAAGAATGGACATACCGGCAACCCAATGATATTGACCTCCAGCCCTACCAACGATCAGCATACTTATTTTCTTGTTCCCAGTAATACTATGTAAAATCCCACGTTGGATAAGCACTCAAAAACTCAGCTAGTGAAACAGCCACACAGAGTGTACAGACACCAGCTGTTACGCATCCTGTACTTGCGGTAAGCCTTGGTGTACAAACAAGATTCACACGGTTGATTAAATACCCCAGATGACCGACGTGCTGCCACCAGATGTGATACTAAGAGAAAGACTTGCGGAAAGGGCTGTCCACGACTGCAATGAAATTGTTAGCTATCTACTTGGTTGAAGAGAGTAGTACAAAAGAAGGGTATTTACGTTGAGAATAGCGAATGCAAGGCCCAGCATTGCCCTGAAGCTGTCAGTTCATGCAAGAAGCCTAGTCGTCAGCAAGAGGAACACCTACATCATGGAGAAATTTCGCTGCAGCTCGGCGCGGTGACCCATCGCCGCTAGCTGGGCATCGTCGTCGAGCCCGGGCTTCATTTTCCACAATTCCTTGATTCAATGAGTATCTCAAAAGACTTCTCCGGCAGCTTCTTCAGAGAGGCTATAGATATAAAACCACACATGGTGAAAGCCCAGCTTAATGAACAACTCTAGGCAAATGATATTAAACAATGGCAATGTCCGCCGATGCTACTACGGCTGAAGCTATCCTTTCCCCGCATCGAGTAACTGACGAAGAGTGGATCCCAACATCACGCGTGGACTTGCTTGATACAGTAATGGATTTCCCCGCGGTTGATCCACCACTTATCATCGCTCACAAACATTCAAGCTTACAGTGGCTTTGATAACATCGAGCCGGCCTTATTGGGTGATTATCACCGCTGAGATAGCTCCTTTCATCGGCGACACGGTCGAATCATAGATGTTTTGCTTAGTTTCAAGTACTACAATAGTACAAACTTAACAGAAACTCAAAAATATTTTTGTCGCTTTCCTATTTCTCATTTACTTTAGTTGGTTTACCAACGGAAACTGGTGTTCTGTATTATAATAGACAGTCTGCTCTGTGTTTTTAGGTCAATTGGCATGAAAGCAAAACAAGTGAATCAATAAACCACCGCATAAATCGTATAAATCCAAAGGAAAATGAAACGAGGGGTTTAGTAGTATCTCTTGATAATAGACTTCTAATTAATAGGGTTCTAGTATTGTTGGTTCAATTTCATGTTTGGAATGAGGAATAGGGAGAGTTCTACTTGCAGCGGCCAATTTGCATAGGCTGATCATATTCCAACAGCTTTTCCAATCGCAACGCGTAATTGGCCAAAACACATCGTGATATTGTGCGCGTCCATAAAACTTCAATATTAAGTTTAAATATTTCAAAATGTTGTGCAACATAATTTTTGTTCTCGTGATACCAATTTTAAATGACCGCTCCTAGGACCAATGCCAAACAGTTTATTTAATCTACATTAAAATCGCTTCTACAAGTTCGAAGAGCAGAAGAATAGAGAGCTCGTTGTGTTGAATAAAAGTCAGATACATCGATGAATATTCGCATTCACAATTCAAAAAGGCCCCGATTTTGATCAGGTCTAGAAAAGTACAACAGCAAATATTAGGCCGTAAGGCTGTTTAGGTTACACACATAGCACACATTTTATCACCTCCGCATTCGCTTTTAGAGCTTAGATGATCATAATTTAACAAACGTCTAAGCGGGGGCTAGCATTTTGAACTAACCCATAGAAGCATTTGATATGACCAAGTTGCAGAGTGCAAGCTAAGTGGATTAAGTGCGGGATGTAACTTTAAACGCTAGATAATAATCTTAACGCAGAACAAACCAGCCACTGTAAACCTGCGAGATAAGCAAGTGGAGAATTAAATTGGTGTAGGTCGCATGTACCTACTTCTCTAGATCTAGTAGCTTCTGTAAATGCCTGTTTATCATGCCAATTTTAATATTATTGGCTGGAATACTATCGAGATACGTAGCTGCCTATCCCTAAGCTTTATCGGGATCGGCGAATTCTGTATATAATCTGGGGTATTGTTGTCCTGAATAGAACAAATAAATGTTGTATGACTTGTATTGATAGTTACACTTACCAATTACACGAGGAAATGCTCTACAAAATTATTACCGTAGCTGCGCTGCTAAATGCAGTATCGGTCCTAGGAAGTCCCGTTTCCAACGGGCAGGACCAGACATGCAAAAAGACCAAGGTCGCCATTCTGTTAGTATCATGATTCTATGTTTTGAATATCATTAAAATAGCATAGAGACTGACAGGCATAGTGGCGGCGGTGTTGCAGGTATCACAGCGGCTGTATGTCTAGTTGAAAGCCCACGACTCAATGATCGATAATCTGACAAGCACAGCAATCTCTGAGTAATAATTCTGTGGAGGATTTCATCATTCTTGAATACAACTCTGAAATTGGCGGCCGTATGCGACATACTACGTTCGGAAAAGATGCAGATGGAAAGCCATTGACAGTTGAAATTGGCGCGAACTGGATCCAGGGTTTGGGAACTCCTGGTGGACCTCAAAACCCAATTTGGCTCCTGGTATGCTTTCATTTTCTATAGTGAATTATGACTTTATCTAATTTATACGACGGAAAGGCTCAAAAATATGGTGTCAACAACACTTATTCCAACTACAGTTCCATTCTAACCTACGACGAGACTGGGTTCAACGATTATAGTAGTCTTTTTAACGACTATCAAAATGCATATTCGACGATGGAACAGCTAGCAGGGACAGTTCTGAAAGAAAATCTCCAAGATCGCAGCACGCGAGCTGGTCTGACCCGTAGCGGTTGGAAACCGAAAAAAGACAAGAAGGCGCAAGCCATTGAATGGTGGCAATGGGGTAGGTCGTGAAGCCTTTGGCTTGCTTCGTAGATTTACTAACATGTGTATCCAGATTTTGAATACGCATATGAGCCTGATATTAGCTCATTGGTATATGGAATCGTGAACTATGTAGGTCACCTTGAAACAAAGCTTCATCCCAAGGCTAGGCTAAGAATGCAGAACACATCTTTCTATCAATGGTCAAACGTGAATAATTTCGTCTGGGACCAGCGCGGGTTCAACACTTGGCTCAACGGCGAGGCTAGCACATTCCTCAAGAAAAACGACTCACGCCTACGGCTCAACACAGTCGTCACAAATGTCACTTACAGCGACACAGGAGTGACGGTTACTGACAGTCATGGCGATTGTGTCCAGGCTGACTACGCTATTTGTACTTTTTCGTACGTTCTATTTCTGTCCTGTCCTGTCCTTAAATAAATCCAGAGTAGTAACGCAAATAGTGTCGGTGTTCTCCAAAATGACGCTGTGTCGTTTGAGCCGGAATTTCCGGACTGGAAGCAAGATGGTATCGAAGTCTTTGATATGGGTACCTACACCAAAATATTTCTTCAGTTTCCACCCGACAAAGTCTTTTGGCCCAAGGATACACAGTACTTTCTTTACGCAGATCCTACAGAGCGTGGATGGTATCCGGTCTTTCAATCTCTAGATACTCCTGGTTTTCTTGAGGGCTCCGGAATTATCTTTGTGACGGTCGTGCATGACCAATCATATAGAGCTGAATCCCAGAGTGACGAGAAAACAAAAGAGGAAGTCATGACAGTTCTTCGTGACATGTATGGCGCGGAAAATGTCCCCGACCCTATTGCATTCATGTACCCGCGCTGGAGTCTCGAGCCATGGGCATATGGCAGCTACTCCAACTGGCCATACGGTGTCACTCTTGAAATGCACCAGAATCTACGTGCAAATGTTGGTCGACTGTACTTTGCCGGCGAAGCGACTAGTACAGAATACTTTGGCTTCTTACAGGGAGCTTGGTACGAAGGACAGGGTGTTGGTAAGGTAGTGGCGGCCTGTGTGAATAATGCCAAGAGCCCCGCGTGTGTACAGGAGACACATTATGAGCCATTGCATGGGAGTACTCCGACCAGCGAGTACTCCTTCCAGAATGGTTGGACGGTGACCAGTTTTCAAACAAACGGGGTCTAATCAATCGCATACATGGATAGTATGTAGGCATATAATCTGATATTAATTGATATATGTGTAATACAGAAACTAGTCCTGTGATACAATACATGTGTTCTAAAATTCAAGCCCTCGCAGGAGGATGATATTGACTACTCACGACACTGAAATTTCCCATAAAGTCGATCAATTCTATCCGGTAGCCATCCCGACGTGATTTCAAATCGAGGCTCTGTCGGGATACCGAACCTAACGTAACTAGACAACCGACAAGTCTCAGGTGTGAATCGAAATTGGACACAGGTTTCATCGGATATGCATAGGTCCTGACATTCCGAAACAGTTGGAGCGAAACGCTCGTCACCACGTCCGTTATCCCAATTTTCAAGTTGGGGGACTAATTTGGGACGAATAAGCGCTTTGAATACGTCGCGATGAAGAAGACTTGCGCCCATCTCGACATCTCTTCTATCAAGGAGGGTCCTCTGCTCCAACATCCACAAGGATGCTATGTCCCGCGGTGACATATGGTGATGTGTCATCACAGGCCGACACCAAATTTGCTCTGTATACTGAAGCTTTCCTGGGTTCTCGCCTTGAAATGAGGGCCAGGTATCAATCAATGAAACCCCACTATCTTCTAGCATCCATCCAGTTGAAATGTCGCCGTAAGACATTTGCATTGTCAGATTAAAGTACTGGTTCATTCGAGGCATCAAATACATCACTGCTTTCCGTAACGCAGGATTAGAAAGTATGAAGCCCGAGCCACCATGAGCAAAGGGTCGGTTTGCAACTTCTTGTCTTCGTCCAAAGTAATAGAATTCACTGGGATCGTGTGTCGCAAGCCAATGCAGCAAGTTAGACCACACAACAGCAGTGTCATCTTCAATGAATATAAACCACATCGCATTCGGCCTTGCGCCCAGTGCGCTTTTCATCATTGGCAAGAACTTCCATTTATCTAGCTTCCATCCTTGGTTGGTGGATAATGTTGAGCTTTCTTGCCCATGAAGCCGATTATAAAGCGCAAATTCGGTTGGAAACTGATCCTTGATCTCGGCATCAATTTGAGATAGGATATCATGAATATCGAGGCCATGCACGGACTCGCTCGCATCCGAGTAGACGATGTAGTCCGGGATACATTTGAAAGTCGACTCCAAGTGAACCGGTAGCCTTTTATGTAGAACCGTAGTACCAGTCTTCATAATCACGAAAACGCTGTCGGTATGGGGTAAAGAGGCGCACTTTTCTCCTCCAAATTGCCTCAATTCGGCGAATATCCCAGACTCGTCGTTCGCTCCATTTTTGATCCACCATGGCAGGAAAATACATGCAGTGACGAGGAAAACGTGGAGAAAGGCATAGTTACGTACATACCCGCGAATCCATGACATGAAGTCTTTATTTGACCTGCTCATGCAAGTCTCAGATATTTCAGACGCTGTTATTAGAAACGAAAAAGTCTACGAAGCTAAAAATTTGCGGGGAATTGGAAACGCAAGCCTTAAGTCCTGTTTCTTTTCTAGCGTGATAGTCTCGGCGGATGATCCCGCTAAGAGAAATTCTATTTAATTGAAATAACTGCACTAAATATTAGGGGTTTATCCATTAGTTAATTATTCCCGTATGGGGGACCAGTTGCACTCGAAGGTTATCAACTCAACCCTTACTCGGAAATCCATCTCTAGGTTCCCAGAAAACTTTGGCGGGGCCAGCGGTCTAGAAAAAAGCGACTGGAATCGCGATCAGCAACATGCACAACATCGAATAGAATTATTCTGACTATACTTACAGAGTAGTCGGTCGCTAACAACGCATCGGTATTTCCATGCATTCCCCTGACCTGAAAAAATCTTGTGAAAATTGCTAGTATAACCCCTAACTGGACATACGCAAACTTTTCCCCGATGCACCTGTGCCGACCACCCCCAAAGGGCAAATATGGACTATTCGCCCCTTTAGCTGATAATTCGTCGTCATCACTTGTTTCATGAACAGACGCCTTTTTCTCCCATCGATGCGGATCCCAAGTCAGAGGATCGGCAAAGTAGGTCTCGTCTCGGGCCGAGAATGCAGGGCTCGCAAGGAGGGTGTGGCCGGATGGAACCACCATCCCACTTTCATCTTTGACGATAAGCGGGGTTTTGGCAAGTCGCATAATTGAATGTATTGGGTTATACAGGCGCAGGGTTTCTTTGATCACGTTCGTGTGCAGTTTGAGCCTCTGAAGACCTTCGTATGTCAAACCCGCGTCTCCAAGCTCGCGGACCTGCTCTTCGTAGAGTTTCTCTTGAATATCCGGACGATTCGCTAAGCTGAGAATGGCAAACGCAATGACGGCAGAACTTGAATGGTGGCCGCCGAGAAGAAGCGCGATCATCATATGTGCGATTTCCTTGTCTGGAAGCACATTTCCGTTTTTGTATGTGCAATTACTCATTAGGTTCCAAATCATGTCCTGCTTCTCTGTCTCTTCCTTCCCATCATCCGAATCACAGGTGTTATTTGTTAGCCTTCGTCGTTCGGAAATTATGTCTGTGTATATCTTTGTCATTTCGCGCTGTGCTGCGTCGCGCTTTCGGTTTCTCGGCAATGGGAACCAGGACGGAAGGAAAAAGTTGATAGGTGAAAAGCCCATGTCAAGGTCATGATAGAGATCTGCGATACGCGACCCAGACGATGAAAACTGCCGACGTACTTCGGCGCCTTGTAGGGAGGAGGATGCAGTATATATGGTCAATTCTGCCATAGCAGAGGGTACGTCGACAATTCTTGCCTTTACATCACCTCCTTTCCCCTGGCTTTGAAGAGGCGTATATGAAGTGAAGAACGCCGTGGTTTCTCGTGTAATGAGCTGAACGTATGATTCAAGAGCGGCTTGACTCAGGCCGAATTTAACGAACTTTGTGATATACCAGCATCAGTATAACAAGCATACCCTCAAAGGGAAAAAAGAGACGGTACCTTCTTCTGTTGCATAAATTTTGCGTTGTCGCAGTCAAATATCACATCGGTCCCAAAAACAGGTGTGGTCAGAGGCGAGTATACCTCTTCTGCCGAGAGTTCGCTCTGCTTTCCGTTTAAAATGAAATTATTGCCATTGGCACCAAGGTATACGGTAACGGGTCTACCGAGTAGAACAAAGGTGAAGACATTGCCATACTATAGCATTATTTGGGTATTGTCAATCGTGCCCGATTCTTGTAGAAAAGAGGGATGGTACTGACCTTGGCTTTGCAGTCCTGGAAGAAGGCTAAAGGGTCCTTGCCGTACGTTATCGTACTTCCGATTATAGGAAAGTAGTGGAACACCAGAGGCGGTTTGTTTACCTCTTTTCTGGAACATAGTTGAAAAAGAACGTTGAATAGGGTACTCAACAAAATGAAGACGACAAGAGATAGGAGAGTAATGGTTGTTAATGAAGAGCCGGTAACAAATACCGGAATCGAAGAAGTCGTCGTCATTTCTCAAAGATGCAGGGATTTCACACAGAACCAAGACGACAGAGACTTTTTAGTGAGCAGGAAGCGAAGCGACAAGGACTATCATATATCCATACGAAATATTCATTCTCCATAGAAAACCGTTCTGCTAGCAAATATCAAAATCCTGATTGGCTCCAGAGCACAGGAGGTGGTGATTCCACCTTGAGTTAGGGTTTGGTTCCGGCCGGAAGCGATTTTCCCGAATCGCATGACGAAGGGAAAAACAAAAGGGACCAGACATGGTCGCTCATCGATATTACTGCTGCCTAGGAGGTCTAAAGCACCAAGGGATAGATATATTTTGATTGCATTGTTATTCTTCCCCAATCTTTACTTGGTTAGATCAACTCCAGCCTTATTGACGGTCGATATCGCCGCTTTCAACGGCCATTGCCCAACATTGAAGCTTCCCGTCAAAGAAGAATGAAGTACTTCTCTTCGCAAGAAAGGATTTCAGGCTGAGTTTTGTTCATGTCTTAAAAGTCTTGTCTTTGAGACAGTCTCAGGTCTCAGAGTCTACCAAAAAAATTGTTTGAGTTAATAGAGCACAGCGAAACATTGGGGCTATGCATAGTGGACATATAGGATATATACTTGCCTGATACCATATCCATGATGCTTATCCATCTTCAGTCTGAGAATACACACCCACCCAATAAAAACCATGTTCTGCTATGTGCTTGTTGATGATTGCGGGTGGATGAGCGACAAAAAGCAAAGGTGACATTAGCAATCATAGACATGTGCAGAACACTTCTGCGACATTGATCTGCGCCACCTGAATTGCACACAGCAGCCTTGCTCTACTCACACATCAACTGATAAATTAATGTATGGCTGCACAGACAGCGATAAGAAGCCTCCTACTGCCTGTCTGGAAGCGATACCACCCAGGCTCGCTGTTACGATGAAACCATCAGAATTGCCGAGCAGATGGCCGGGGATTAACGAGATGAAGCGAATCATGCTGCTTGCGGCCGGAACAGTTCCGGCAAACCGGAGAAGCCGGCGATTTGCACGCACGACCAAAAGGTGACCAGGACGCGCTAGGCCGGACTGGGAAACACCCCTGCAGCAGATTGAGATACGTTATCAGTAACAGCGAACGCTGGGGATGTCGCGCAAAAGAGGCAAATTGGCAGTTTGGACATACAAGCTGTCCTTTCCAGATGTTTCTGCCAGCGAAGATTCAATACGAGCAAGTGAAGTAATCAATTGAGGCTGAGAAAAGAAATATGAGCTTCCTACGCTGCTTCGAAAAAGGCAAGGCCCAATTTGCTTAGGTTACCCCGCGGGGTTCTAGCGCTCACCAGGAGAGCAGCAGCAGCCAATGGGCACGCGCGATAACAAATCCTCATGTGACTGCGCGGCTACGCTTGTGGTTTCTGACAGGGGACAAATTATTATTATATCATCATCCCACACCTCGCTCTTTCTCTCTCTCTCCTCCCCTTCGTGCTCTCTCCCACCCCTTCTCCCCCTCCCATTGTGCGTCACACCCATTCATTATGGATGATCCAGATAATAAGCCTCTCACTGTCGGTGCTGCTGTCACAGCCACGGCTACACGCGACGAGGAGCAGCCGCACAAAGGCGCCTTGCTTGCCATCGACCAAACCCGCAACATCACTATCGCCGAGCACCAGGCTGGTTTCTGGGAAGCGGTCCGACAATGGCCGACTGCAATGTTCTGGGCTCTTTTCTTCTGCATCGCCGTTGTCATGGCTGGTTTCGATGCGCAAATCATCACGTCATTTTTTGCGCTGCCTGCCTTCCAGCAGAGATTCGGCTACCCGTATAACGGGAAATATATTCTGTCAGCTGAATGGCAGATGGCCTTGAATATGGCAAGCCGATGCTCTCCACGCCATTGGATGTCTATTTGACTAACAATCAGACTAGGGAAACCCAATCGGCCAGATTCTCGGAGCGCTGGCATGCGGCTGGCCTTTGGAGAAACTTGGTCGACGATTGACATTAGCCATATGCTGCGTCTGGTCCATCTGCTTCGTGTTTGTGCAATTCTTCGCGACTAGCATTGGCATGTTGTGCGCCGGTGAAATCCTCGGCGGTCTAGCATACGGATTCTACGTCGTAATCGCCCCTACTTACGCCTCCGAAGTCTGCCCACTTGCTCTACGTGGCGTACTGACCGCATCTGTGAACTTGGCCTTCGTGATTGGTCAATTCATTGCGCAGGGTGTTGCTGCGGGTCTCGAAAGTCGACTCGATGAATGGGCTTGGAAAGCGCCCTTTGCAATACAATGGGTGTGGCCAGCAATCCTTCTCGTTGGTCTTCTCTTTGCCCCTGAGAGTCCGTACTGGCTTGTGCGTAAGGACAGACGAGAGGACGCCCGTAGAGCACTCGAGCGACTTTCCTCAGCCAAAAATCCTCCCGATATTGACGGCATGCTATTTATGATCGAACAAACAGACTTGCTTGAGCGAGAGTTGGAAGCGACAACTACCTACTGGGATTGCTTTAAGAAGGGGAATCTATTTCGCACAGAAATATCCATTATGGTCTACCTTATTCAGGTCATTGGCGGCAATCCTTTAATCGCGTATGCCAATCTGTTTTTTGAGATGGCCGGTTTGGATCCCTCAGAAGCATTCGATAGTATGTAGTTTTTTCCTACCAATTGTTGTGATTGTCCTACCTATACTAACGGCTAGATAGTGGGCGTCGGTAACACCGCACTTGGATTTGTCGGCACCTGCCTTTCGTGGCCATTGATGCTATATGTCAGTACTATCTTGTTCAAAAGGGTCTCCCACCAGCTAATAAAAGCAGTTCGGCCGTCGCACAATTTACAACACCGGTATGATTGTAATGACAATCATTTTGTTTGTCATCGGTTTCCTCGACTTTGGCCGCAACAACACGGGCATAGTCTGGGCCCAAGCCTCTCTAATGGATATATGGACTTTCGTCTATCAGACAACTGTCGGACCAATCTGCTTTGTCATTATCTCCGAAATATCTGCAACGCGTCTGCGTGGTCTCACGATCGCCATCACCACTGCTGTCCAGGCACTAGCTAACATCGTCTTCACCGTCGTACTACCTTATATGATCAACTCAGACCAAGGCGACTGGCGTGGGAAGACCGGATTCTTGTTTGGTGGTATCAGTTTGGTGTGCTATATCTGGTGCTTCTTTCGATTGCCTGAGTCAAAGGGAAGAACTTTCGAGGAATTAGACATTCTCTTCGAGAGAAAAGTGCCACCACGCAACTTCAAGAACTACAACTTGCTGGAAAGTGACGATGAACACGCCTAAGGTAGCGGAAGTGTGGCAGCTTTGACAGGTTTAGGCCGTTCTATGCGTATGTGTGCAGTCAATGAGTGTGCTCAATTGCTCGCACCTAGTACGGTCCTAAAGTATGGATGCCAATACCATGACTTAATGAAGTGCTTAATAATATCAAATTCATCTTACTTAAATTAATCATGTTTCCTACTCTACCTTTAATACCGGGTTTTTGTCTATAACCGACCCAAAACAGGTCGGTGGACGTTTTGAGCGGCATTAATTTGGTAAATACGAGGGTGTATTTTGCATAGCAACATCTTGGAACCTGGGAATTCCATACCCGGCACGCGCCAATAAAGTGTAAACCGATTATACTTCCCCAAGTAAATAGCAAGGAAAGTGAAAAAGATTTTGTATAAAGGTAAAGACACAAAGAAACACCATTTATTGCTACATATCCATGCTCCAAAACCCCAGGCTTAGCTGGGGAATTGGAAGGAGCGATGACAACGAAAATCATTACCGCCACAGCCACAGCCTGCAGTGGGTAGACATTAATATTGCTATCGCTCTACTAATTCCAAGAAATCTCAATACATCAATAACTCCTAATTAATCAGCCAATAGAATTGAATCAACCCATCACGACATTAGCTATTTGCCACCAACTACTTTACCATGCTTGAAAGTTTGGGGCACATACATAGCGAGGAGGCCTTGGATGCCAGTTGACTAGCCACCAACAAGGCCTAAGAAGGTTTGGTCTGATCGCCTCTAAATTACTAACTGATGTTTAAACCATTTTACGGCAATCCCACGTGTGTATGCAATACATGCACGTCTTCGGAATACCGGCATACATATGCACTTTATGACATTTTATTTCAGCTGCGTATACATTTACCCAATCCCTGCATCGGCTTTCGCTAATCATTCTAAGCTTAATGGTATTATAATCCTTTAATACAGTGTTAGTGTCGCACGTAGTTTTTGCCCCATCGGGAATACTCCTCGGCGCTATCTGAATCCACTGTGGTGTAGTAGTTTTAGTTTGGGGTCTAAACCAACACGATTTTGTTAAAGTTTGGACGTTAGCATGAAGGAAACAACTGATCGCCAGTAATAACTCACCACTCATTTGTCACAAATATATTACTGAGTCATTCCCCTCCGAACCCCGCCTCTGTCGCGGCCTTGACGGGATCCAAGTTCTCAGCTTCCTGGTAGTCATTAGTAGACGGCCCAGGCCAGCTAGTCCATCTATTTTGTCAACTGCCTATTTCGTTTCCATTGGCCATCATCCCGCCCCATTCGATTGAATTCATAAGAATGTCTACTCGAAGAACACCGAGCTTTCTATTGACGAACAACTGATCATTTTGACGCTTCATTTCATGGAAAAAGACATCAATCGGCCCGAGGAGGCCACATCAAGTCCCTCCGGAACATATTTACCATATGACCAGCAGACTTACAGTACTGAGTTTAGCACACTAGAAGTGGTCCACCATAGTGACTTGGAGCCGTACAAACGAGCCTCTCAAGCAGGACATCCGACATTCTGGCAAAACAAAGGTATGAAACTCTGGTAACCTCTCCTTTGAATCATCCTACTCATATTTATTTAGATAGTCAATATCCCATGTATGGCCCGGCTACTTCCGAGCCTGGGTTTTCCACTTCCATCAGTGCAGCACATCCACAAACACCACCGCAAACATTCATTTGTGGGTTACCGAAACGGACATTCTGGATAATCTTCGCTGCCGTCGTTGGCGTTTGTTTGGTCGCAATTATTGTCGGAGGGGCAGTTGGGGGTACACATCATCAATCATCCAATGTCGCAGCAGCCAACAGTCAGGCCTCTTCATCAGACCAGGCTGCTTTACAGGGACCTACCACAGCTTTTGTAACCGTCACCGTTGGCCCTACGTCGACCGTGTCCCCTTCTCTCACAACTACCAGTGCTACGAAAACGACTTCCGTCTGTGTTGGAGGTACAGGAGTAGGAAACTATGTTGGTCTATGCGCTTTTGCCTGCAGCTACGACTACTGTCCACCTGGCCCATGTACCTGCACGAGCTCAGGTATCCCTGTTCCGACGCCCCCAACAACTGGTGTAGATGGTGTTCCTCTGTCCGGTGAGGATGATTCGTATCTGGGCTTGTGCAGTTACTGTTGCAATCATGGATATTGTCCATCCAGTGCCTGCAAGACCAAGGCAGCTTAAACAATCGGCCGATAAGGAGGGCTTCATCTAGACCTTATTTTACATAAGTCTCTTAATGTTCTCATTATTATTACAAATAATCACTGGTATAGAGTGTTTGTTGTGTGGTTTGACACAACCGCTTCAATACTTGGAGGTTTATTCGCTTCATGTCTGCGTTGGCATTTGACATTGACGATTTATTGAACCAGTCACTCTCTCTATTCGGCGTCGGTTACATTTTTGGGTTGTCATTAAGATATCATCTTTAGCGTGGATACGTATGTACATTGATGTGTGATGGATACCTTTTTTATTGGATTAAACTATATGGATCGCATTGAAGGCTAGTTTTGGTCCAATAGTGTCAATATTTGAAACTTGAATAAATATCACCGTAAATTCAAGCTAAGCGGATTGCCTCGGAATACGATGCTTAATAACAATGTTATAGAGCATCGAGGCTGACGGAAAAATACATTTTCAATGCACGGTACGAAAATCAACCGCCCGTTCCCGTACGAACTACGAGGTCGCGTTGGTTTGGCGCTAATTTCATCTAGAAATTGTGCAACCGCTGTGGCGTTCTTTGAAAATGGGGCTGTTGAAGATAATGAACGGAGTCCGTACGAGGCTATTCCATTCTTAGTTGCTACGGCGTCTGTAGTCATGGAATCGCCTGCGCGCTAAAGGTTGGAATCCTACAACACTAATACTTACTAGGGAGTCGCGAGGGCTACCAACACTAAATGCGTATACCTACTTTTGTGGCTTATGGGGCCGAGAGGCGGAAGTTTGCATATACGAAATGTCCTATTCTTGTCATTTAATATTATATGTTACTTACTCCGAGCTTTAATACTTAGTAGGCTTTAGCTATTAGGCACTGTGGCTGGATGAGACATCAGGGATCAATGCTGATACCCATACAAAGTCGTAATTTAATATAAATGTGTCAGAAAAAAATATGCGACTATAACACCATTAGAAATCCTTACAAAGTAAGGTTGCGCCCTTTCTGGTATAGTGGTTAAAAGTTTGACAAAATGTGCCGGTCACGTGTTGCATAATTACAGGGAAATTGTAGCGACAGCTTGTGAGCCATTGCTTTGTTAATAGATATAGAGTCTATACACTGACCATTGATCTCATTTCCCTTCACATGATTATTCACACAAGTATGCTTCATAGGGAATGAAAAGAGCGCCCACTACGGCGTTTTGGATCAGATAAAGCTTGTACGTACAGGGATAAAACTACCCAAAAATAGTATATAGCCCTGTCTCTTCCATAACATCAAGCCAGTGTGCATTGCGTTCAGGGTGCTTGTCATATGTCGACCATATGGCTTTGATGAGATCTCGGGCAACTGTAATAGGCCGTGGAGGCAAGCTGTACTCCAACATGGCCATTCGCTTCATGATAAAGTGGCGTGCTCGCCCGACTTGTATTGTGAAAGAACTGAGAGCGGTTTCTGAATCTTGCTCGGCCGAGGCGTTGAGAATCTGTGGTGAAGACACGTCTCTCGTGTGGCGGGGGTGAGGTAGATAGTCGGAGTCTGCCTGCTTTTGTGGGTTTTCTAAAGGAGACTGGACCGGGGTGTCAAATTTAAGGCCAGTGCTGGCCGATATGTATAAAATGGGCTGCATGGACCTTGATCCTGAATCTGGTGGTAATCTTTCCAAGATTCCGGCCAGACAAAGGGCTAATTGAATGATTCTCGAGTCGCTCGAGGTACTTTCTTCAAAAGATATCGTGTCTAATCCTGTCGAAACATTGACACTCAGTATCGTAGGAGGGACTAGATCGTGAAATGTTTGATAGAGTTGCAAGAGAGCAGCAATTCGAAAGGCCTCGGCGATATCGGTGAGATGTGAAGCAGGAGTACGATGGTCACCTGTATCCCGAAATCTATTATGCTGAAGGTGTTCTGAGTTTCGAATCGAATCTTCAAGTTCCTTTGCCTCTTCGCTATCCCTCAAGGATGCTGCCAAGTCAGCAGCCGTTATTCGGTGGCCTCGACTTAGGCGCTGGTGAAATCGACGACATATACCCATTGCACGGGTGAAAAGTCGTTGGATATTTGCACATATTCCAGTCCAAGGATGCGGCGTTGCGAATCCCGTATCCCAGACCATGAATTCTTCGTTCTGCCAGGGTGGACCAAGGGAATTTTCATCACTGGTGACGGTGCGACATAGCATATCCCAATATAGACAACTATTGTTAAAGAAAGACAAAATAGTTCGCTCTGATGGCGAGAAAAGCTTGGCCCTTTTGTTTAACAAGCCAAGCAGTCGTTTGGCTTCTCGTAACAGAGGCAAGCCGAGCTGGTGTGGATCTGTCCAGCACTGAGACGTACCAAGTGTGATCAGTGTCAGAAGCTGTTCTTGGGGAACTCTGCCATTATTGACCGTCGTATATGCTGCGACCATGTCTCGTTTCAGTGCGGACGCTGCTTGTTTCGCTGATGTGCTAGCTACGGCCTTTAAATGAGGCAATTGGTCCAGAACGTAGACCGCAGACATACTTTGCAATGCATAAAACACAGCTTCATTGTGTGTTCGGGTATCTAGCGCAATTCTCCTATTGAGATTTGACTCAGAGTCGAAACAGGACCACATCGGACATATCTGCCGGAACCAGATGTCGATCAAGAAAGAAGGTATGTCAGTTAAAGTGTTTAACACATAAGGGTTCGAGGATGACTTTATCATATCTTGAGGAGAATCGCATTGCCCTTGATCGGAGTCGAAAATTGGTGGGTCGGGAATCGTAAAGCCGTCTAGATCAATGGAACTACCCGATATAGATGCCATCGAATTGGACAATGCTAATAGCATGGACTGGTCATTGAAAGGCGAGGGGTCTGGAGCCCAGCATTCTAACAAAGGAGTTCCATCTTGTCGTGCGGGTGATTCTGGAAAGAATAGATGGCAATCATCAGTCCCGGAACCCGCTCCATATAACATATTCTGGTCTTCGCTCCTGATAACATTATTGTCCCACGCATTATTGGGAATGAGCGATTGAGGCGTTTGAGGAACCAGAGGCGTAGATTTGGTAAGATAATCAGCATTAGGGGTACTAGGATGGCCACCCATCTGACGTTCATGTTTGGTGGACCACTTCAACTGTCGCTGGTAACCAGGGCAAGAAAGACCCTTCTCCCCGCACATAAGACATGCTGGCTTTGTCTCGTCACATTTCAACTGGTTTCCCAGAAGTGAGCCCAGGTTCGTACAAAAGCCTCAGCAACTGGAACAGGGGACAAAGAGCATGACTTTCGTAGTAGACATTGATGATGTGTGAAAGGATTGTGTTTAGTTCTTACGTACTCTTTTAGACCGGCACGTGCGGCAACCATTTCGGGAGCGTTTTGCCCCTAATTTCCCAGTAGACTTGGTCTTGGCGGTAGTGGTTTGGCTTTGCATTATGTGATAGAATCACCTATGCGTCGATTGAACTGCTAGACATTAAGAAGACAATTCAGACGAGCTCGGTGCGGGTCGATGCGAGTGATGACGCTGAAGAGCGAAAATAACCCGGGCCCCATTGGCCGGGTATTCTTGCTTCTTCTGGTAAGGCGCCCACCTGGCATGGCACGCCAAGCCCAGTTAGGAAATATTAGCCCTTATCAGATAGATGGACACCCAGGCATCAAGAAGCAATCAAAGGTCTCTTACAAATTATGGCATTATCACGGATGACATGTAGCGAGTTGCTTGGAAATCCTTCATCATGCCCCAACAACCTCGAAGAAATCCATGAAATTGAGTAACGATACCTTCTATCGAACGAGTGAGAATACCCAACGACTTTTGTCTTTTCGATTCTGTGTTCGAGATACTGGGTATCACCCTTCTTATTAGATATAGTAAACACTGTTAAAACCCCGAGATTATAAATTATGCACATCAACGCACGGGTAGATATGCTGCAATACAGTGCTATTCCATTTTATGAAAAGGCTATTCCTGCTCTGCCTCGTCCTTCAATTTTCGCTGCCAGTTTTGTTTTCCAAAGATGCTTAATCAAGTCACGAACACCTTTAGCTCGAATACTCATTAAAACCCATCCATATAACTTGAAGATGAAACTGGTTTATTATTTCTTTCAACTAAATGGCCGTCTAACTAGCAAGGTTTCTTGGAGAGTCTGTGGCTGGCCCTAATGGGGTAACATATGCTTTAGTCATTCCGCCATCGACTACGAAGTCGGTGGCATTAACGAAGCTACTCTCATCACTCGCTAAGAACACTACGGCGTGGGCCTGCTCGATCGATTCGCCGAACCGACCCATTGGGAAATGGACTTCTCTGCGGAAGCGCTTCTCTTTATCGTCACCCAGCCAATCTTGTAGGAGAGGGGTGCTATAGTTTGTCAGAATGTCTTTTTACGGTTATGAATGTACGGTGCTTACTTCAAAGGCCCAGGACATAAAGAGTTGAATCTGTAGCCTAATATCATCAAGTCAGCTCTTATTTGTGTTATGGTGAGTGCAAGAATATACCTTCTCTGGCATGCAGAATAGCTAGTTCACGTGTAAGAGCTAAAACTGCTCCTTTACTAGCTGTATAGGCAACTTGTGGTGTTGCAGCACCGACAAGAGACACCATACTTGCGGTGTTGATTATGCTTCCTGATCTCTTGCCATGTTTTCTCAAGGAATTGACTGCATGCTTTGAGCCGTACCAGACACCCTTGACATTAATATTCATGGTCAAGTCCCAGATTTTCTCCGAAGTTTCGAGTTCAGTGCCATCATTCGGGTGCATGATACCAGCATTATTGAACATGATATCGACGCCTCCCCAGCTGTCAAGATGACTCACGGCACCTTCTACATCCGATTCCTTGGACACATCAACAACTTTTGTTTCGAGCCGGGAATTCGAAGCCTTTTGCCCAAGTTCAATTGCTTTTTCAAGCGCTTTTTGAAGACCCGCTTCGCTGATGTCGGTTAATAGAACGGAGGCACCTTCCCGAAGAAAAAGGATTGCCGTCTCAAGACCAATTCCCCTATATTAAATACTTAATGAGACGCGTAATTTCGTGAAGTCGAATTGAACTTACCCAGCTGCACCTGTTATGATCGCATTTTTACCAGCAAGCCTGCCAACCATCTTGTTGATGACGATATCTATATTATCGTTAAATTTGGGGTGTTTGTCTTTCGTTCTTCCTTGCTTACTTTGAATGGAGTCGAGTTGCTTTTCTCAAATAAATAGTCATACCTGGTTACTAAGCTCTTGATTATCGGCCGGAAGACTGGCTAGCATGAAACACAGCGGGAAAGTATGCTAAACGTTATCTGTGGTACCGCGGGAAGCTAAGCGGGGCAAATTGCTTGGGAAATTTCCGAGAAAGGAAATCATAGACAGATGATTGTCCCATTCTAGTTCGATAATGCATTATTATGTTTCCCTTTGAGCAGAATTCAAACTTCCGCCTCTCGGAAAGTATGATAATGGATTAGGCTAATGAATGCTATACTAATCTTCATATCGAAAAAGTGGGCATGACCGACCAAGACGAGGGTAGAAAGACATGAAAAAGAGAAAGTCAAGGCAATCATGTTTGTTTTCTCAATATTTTGAAATTAAAACATGGCATCCCATGTATACTTTATTGGCACATTTTGATATGCACACTTTTCAATTTGAAAAATCCATCAAAGCCACGAGGCCCTAAAGTACAACCTATCCCCGAATTCTTCCATCCTGTCCAAGCAAGGTCCTGGAATAGAATTGATTAACGGTACTCTCCTTTCACATTGTTGGAAAGTGAACTTACAGGACTTGGAAAGTCACAACGATTGATGAAGACTGTTCCGGCCTCTATGCGGCTAAGTAGTTGCTCCGCAGCAGAGACGTCCTCTGTCCAAATACTTGCCGTAAGGCCATATTCACTGTCGTTCATAAGCTTAATTGCTTCATCGTCATCTTTGACCTTTTGTATGGGAATTATAGGGCCAAAAGTCTCGTCTTTCATGATTGACATCGAGTGGTTCACATTGATGAGTACCGTTGGTGCTACGTAGTTGCTGCCCTTATTCTTGGCCTGTTCAAAAGATGGCACTTGGGGGGTTACATCAAGTGCACCCTTTTTAAGAGCATCTTTTACTTGTGCCTCAATCTTTTCTTTTGCAGCTTGGGACACCACTGGCCCGACATTCGCCTTTGGGTTAAATGGATCGCCTAGGATGTATCTATGATAATCCATTAGCTAACAGTATTTCTCAATGTTCAATGTATTCTCTCACGTTTTAAGTTCTTGTTGTATTTCCTTTACAAGTTCATCATGAATTTCGGCATGCACGTAGATTCTTTCAACTGAGCAGCAACTTTGCCCAGAGTTGAATACAGCACCATCGACAAGATTCGCGGCGACTTTTGTGATGTCGGCATCGGACCTCACAAGAGCCGGGTCTTTTCCACCAAGCTCCAAATTAAGCGGGATGATTCTTTTCGCTGTAGCTTGTTGCAAACCTATTCCGCCAGCTGTAGATCCTGTAAAGGTAACTAATTGTATTTGAGGTAACTTTGCTACCTCTTGAAGCACTTCCATACTTCCAATATTTACCAGTTGAAGAACATTCTCCGGCAACCCACTATTTTGGAATGCCTCCAGGAATCGTACTCCGATGAGAGGTGTTTGAGGCGGTGCTCTCAAAATCACAGTATTACCTGCCAATAGAGCAGGAACTAGAGAACTGACCAAAGTAAGATGGGGAAACTTTGTATAAAACCATCAGCAACAAGATTTATCACGTATTAAGGGTAGTCCAAGAATAATCTAACTTACATTCCATGCTGAAGCGATAAGCGAGGGGCCGATAGGCTCCTTTGTAACAACACGTTTGAACCCCTCTTCAGGAACGCCAGGCAAGTCGGCCAATGCTTCCTCGGCGAGATTGAGTATATATTCACCTCTTTTATACATTGTTTCAATTTCTTTGCTGCTATAGGAAATCGGTCGACCCATCTGCAGGGTGATTTCGCGACCAAGGTTTTCCTTATCAGCTAGAATATGTCTGAGGGCCGCATCCACAATCTTTTTGCGTTCAGCTAATGTGGTAAGCCTCCAGGTGTAGAAAGCAATTTGGGATTTGATTGCAATATTTTGAGACTCTTCGATGCTTGTCCCTGAGTGTTCGTATATCACCGAATTGGTGGCGGGAGAAATGGTGCGAATCTGGTTGTAAGACATTTTGGTATTATGCAAAGAAACTGTTGCGGTTTACTTTGTTAATAAATAAAAATTGATTTTGGTGTTGCCGCACTGCCAATTCGTGTCTGTTCACAGATTACTTGGAAGTTTTCAATTGACCGGCGCGGGCCTGGCCATTTATACCTGTTGCCCCTGTAGTGTCCTTACGCCCTCCACTCGGAGGTGACCCGCAATTATCAATACGTCAATGTTCCGGTTCTGCGAGTGATATAAAATTTATGGCTAATTTACTTTATTCCCTCTTTTGCTTTCATACTCATATGGAAGACTAACTGATTATTCTTATTGGTTTCAAAGGAATCGTCAAACTGGCTCTTAATAGACAAACGAACCAAATACAGTTTTAACTACCCACACTAGAGCATTCATTCTATAGTTCTTACCGATTGAAGCAGAAAATTCCAAACCTGCTTAACAACCAATTGCCCATCATGGCTATGCGAAGCTCGCGATACTCCATCAGCGAACTGCTTGTCATCAAAAACACCTTGCTCATGCCTAGCTTTAAGAATACTATTCATGATACTCTCGTTGAATTCTGGGTGAGCCTGGATCGAGAAAACCCGATTCTCCCAGTAGAGCCCCTGAACCGCACATCGTGAGCTGAAGCCGATATTGACACATTCGGCGGGCACATCTGATACGATATCGCGATGCATTTGATGCAACATCTGAGGTTTTCGGGAACAAAAATTAGCGTATTTGAAGGCGGAAAAGAGCAATGATTGAACGTGGCCGTCATACTAATATTTCTTTTCCAAGTAGCGAATAACCGAGGCCTGTGAGAGTAATCTGGTCAACAGATATCTCCCACCCACCTGGGTTTCGTGTTAGCTGACTGCCTAATGCACGGGCGATTATCTGGTGCCCGAAACAAATGCCCACGGCTGGCTTTTTGTAATGTTGTATAAATTCGCGGACAAAATCTACAAGGTGAAGTATCCAATAATCATTTTCTGCCGCGGTATGTTCTGTGGGTAGACGTTCAGAAGGATTCACTTTTCTTTAACTTCAAAACTGGAAACCCACTACTTCCACTCAAGACAATAGCATCAACACTTTCAGGATTTGGGAAAGTATTTTGGTTAACAACGTGCCATTTGCTCACGCGAAAGTCAATATTGATATGATCCGACTCCTTTAATCCATTGAAAAAGAATTTTTCGAAAATATCCCCGTAGGAGCCGTGTGTAGCTCTCACCTCGTCTACGGGAGTATCACACTCTAGAATTGCGAGGCGAAACGGTCGAGCCATTTGCGTACTAATAGTTGTTTGTGGAAAATTAATGGGTGATTGATTGACATTCGCAATCATTTACTATGTATATTTCATCGAACTCCAAGATAGCATCTTAACCCCGCCCTAGCCGTGTGGTTTCAGCCTCCGATAGTCGGTGGTGTTGATGTTTCCCGCGGACTACAGAGAGACAAAATTACTGGATCCGTGATTATCGGCCCGCCAGCTATGTAGCTGGCTAAAATTTCCTAATCGAGGAACTTCTTCAACCTACACTTACAAGTCTAATACTACCGTGATTACGAAATTGGGTGCAGTTCTAATCTCCAGAAATTAATCAAATCTTACTTTTGACTAGAAATCTTCCCACAGTTATTTATTCGACTAACATATTTTCTACAACTATACTTGAAGTCAGTTCCGAGTGGCCTCCAACTACCTACCATAAATGGTCTTTATTGAACTTATGACTATATAGAATTAGACGAAGAGTTACATGATGACAGAAACACAGGAAATTACAATAGAAAATATTTCCACTGTCCTCCAAAATGACACCCGCATCAAAGTCGCTGGTGTCGATACAGATGGTGTTCTCCGGGGGAAGGTTATGGCAAAAGAGAAATTTCTATCTACTGTTGAAAACGGATTCGGGTTTAGCTCTGCCATCTTTGGGTGGGACATGCATGATGAGCTCTATACTAAGACAGACGCCACATCGACAAATGAGGGTTATCCTGACTTGACTGCCATACCCGATTTGAGGACCTTTCGGAGGCTGATATCGGAGAACAACATGCCATTCTTTCTATTGAGGTTCTATATTGATGGAAAGCCTGTCCCAGGTTGTGCCCGAGGCTTATTAAAATCTGTGGCGGATCAGTTGGCCAACGATGGATATGAAGCCAAAGCCGGCGGTGAGATCTTTAGAACTAGCCTTGAAATCTCTAGTTCAGCTTTACTGATATATCGATAGTTGAGCTCGAGTTTATGAACTTTCAAACACCATCGGAAGATGGATATAGCGATACATCGGCTCGGCGGAATGTGGCCAAATTTTTAATTAACCATTCGCCAGCTTCACTTCGGCCCTTGTCTGAAGGCATGTTCGGCTACAGTCTATTACGCCCTCTTGCAGTTGAGCAATATTTTTATGACATCTTTGATGGCTCAGAGAAATTCAAATGTGACATTGAAGGCTGGCACACCGAAAGTGGGCCTACCTTTGAAGCTGTGAGGTCTTGATTTCATTGAGCTTAATTGATTCCCAACTGTATTTCCAAAAATTATTTCTGCTCTTGTCAATCTTCCCCTCGCAATTAGGCCCAAGTCTAACATACTTTCTATCTACAGGCGCTTCGCGTCCGCAATATCGATGAAATGGCTGACCGGGTGTCCTTATTCAAGTGAGATGCTCCTGTCATGTGCTTGCCTTTGTCCCGATAGCATCGCATACTAACAAAAGATAACCAGACTCCTTGTTAAAACAATTGGGATCAAACACAGTATTACTCCGTGCTTTATGAGTAAACCTCTCTACGGGCTTCCAGGAAATTCTGGTCACATTCATCTGTCTCTGACGGACAAGCAAGGCAACAACCTATTTGCCAGAGAATCGATCGACAATAATGCTAAATGGCCAGATATTGCTCATCTGTCAACAATAGGGCGTCAATTTCTTGCTGGGTTGTTAGATGCAATCCCTGACATGTTCATCTTACTCGCTCCAACTGTTAACTCGTATAAGCGGTTGGTTGAGAATTACTGGGCACCGGTAGATCTAAACTGGGGATTCGAAGACAGGATGGCGTCAGTACGACTAATCGCACCTCCTAGCTGCGGTGCCTATGCTACGAGGTTCGAAATTCGTATTCCAGGTGCAGATATCAACCCGCACTTCGCTCTCGCGGCTCTGACTGCGGCGGGTCTTCGTGGCATCAAAAAGAGTCTCGAACTAAATACACCACCTTTATCGGCGTTGAAAAAGACGGGCAAGCCTTCGGTTAATCTTCCTCGGACGTTGGACTTGGCATTGAAACGATTTGCTGCGCAGGAAAGTATTGCTAGGGAAGTATTAGGCTCGCCATTTGTGGACTTCTTCGCTTGGACAAGAGAGCACGAGTTGAAAGTGTGGCGTGAGACTGTAACTGATTGGTAAGTGGAGACAAGGAACTTTATATCATTGAAACATCTGTACTAATACGAAATTGTTGTAAATAGGGAATTTAGGCGATATATTGAGACTATTTGAATATAGCGTGAGAGTAAGAGATTCTACACATGTAATTGGTATATAACCAAATGTGATCTATTTATACATATATGATACAACGGTGTTTTCTGTGTTGAGATAAAACGGCTATATTTGTGACAAATACAATTTCGATGCGTTAGTCCTTGAACTCTCCAATAAACACACCGCCTTGGTGTGTCGGATACTATTTAAATTCTTCATTATGCCTTCGAACGTTATTCCCAGGGCGTTGGACCTATTCGATCAGATACAGAGCTATCTGGTTAAGGTGAAGGTTCCGCAGTGGGAGCTGCGAAAGAAAAGAAGGTGAGAGAAGAGGCACCAAGGGCAACACCAGTAGAAATATGTTACATCAGCCCCATCTTTGCCAGTCTGTAGTCTATAAACTGGCAATTCAGCTCTTTGGCCGCTGTAGCAGCGGGATTCATCCTTTTCAGAGAAAGTGAATCGAAATCAGAACTTGTAACTACCTTTGTTATTATGGAGGTTTAACTTGAGTTTGCAGCATTTAATTCAGAAGATATCTTTCTTCTATTTTTCTATTTTTATGCAACTTTATTTAATATAGAGAACAGGATACAAGCCCTGATCAAAGAGCAGAATTCTTATCGAGTACTAGCCGTATAAAGTATCTTTAAATTGTTGTTATTCTCCTGCATGATTGTATTTTTGAGATCGGAGCAGTTAAAATTGCCAGAACCTATTATCAACTCTGCCTGAGTCATTTTCCAACCGATATTTTTCCGATAGTAATACCTTAGCTCGCGTTTAAAGATAAATAAAAATCTGTTCAAGGTTAACTAGAGGCTCAGAGATATCTGCCTGTCATCCATCTTTCGTAGTGTCAAATTGCGGTTCCGGGACATCAGAGGGCGAGATCTCTGGGACATCCTTCTTGTATCTAACATCACTCATTACGTGACGTTATTTATTTATGTCATTCTACACCTACTATCACACCGTATGTAAGTCTATATCCTAAATAAATAAACCGAGGCTAACATTTCCAAATTCTTGAACAGGAGTTCTAAATTTTGACTACTTTAAATCCTGCTACTGTACTGGCTATTTCAAGAATAAAGTGTAAGACTCTACACTACGTTCGCTTTTATAGCAATAATCTGAAACCATAACATTTCCATCATTTGTTCTGTAACTTCCCCATTCTCTTTTAGACAAAAGGGTTTCTTTCTGTCTTTGATAAGTCTTATTGCAAATTTCTACTCATTTCCATAGTTATTCCTGAACTTTGGTTTCTTCGCGATGCATTTTTATAAGTATTTTTGCGAACATTTTCACATGTTCAACTCCTAATATGCCTTAATCTAATGACGTGGGAAGCCCGGGCCCGGGAGAAGCACATGCCATGATAAAGAACGCCGAATCCTGCATCCCATACGTCGATCTATTCTGGTGTACCACAACTGTTACTCTAGGTATCGTAGGATCTATGAAATTTTGAGGCTATATAGAAGTCGCACCTAACACCTGAAGGCATTACATGGGTCTAAATCTCTAGAGTCCTCTCAGAAATTCAGTACAAACGGCTTGGAAACCCTAGAATTAAGTAATTATGTCTGCGTTTTTATCTACACGTGCAAAATGTCCCATTTGAATGGGCACCAGCTGATCTATTTAGGTATGGGACCGTAGCCTAACCCTACAGCTGACCTAGATCTAAGATGACCCCCGTCCCCGCCCCCCCAAGTGTCATACTCCTTCTTCAATCAGCTACAGTCTCGCACACAGGGCTTATTTTGTAAAAATGTGCCACCAGTGGCGAAGAAGCCCGGAATTCTCACTATATCCACAAAATCTATAGAAATTTATCCTGTGTGGGACCTTTCTATGATTACAATGGTTTTCGGAATCATTGGTTGTTATTGTTTTGTATCAGCAAGCTAAAAGTTTATCGACCAACTCCCCACCATTTAGTTTCGACTCGTATGAAAGATTAACAATCGCTGCATGGGGTGAATTGATCGATATCTTATCAATTGATATCCACAGTTATTGTGTCAACCTGGTGTTTCTCCCGTCATTTCAAATGTTAGATACCTAACTTGTCATTATGTATACTTCCATTCACCTCCGAGGAAAGTTTGGCGTCGATTAAATGCAAAATCACAAAATAAACATCAATTGAATATCAGTCAGTCGTTCAGCCAAAGTTCCTTCACCGAAACTTGAAGTCACCATCTTCAGAAATCCATCTTTTATTCAAAATTCAGTTCACATTTTCCGTGATCGCTATAGTCTCTGTGATCTTTGCTATCGCCGCCATCTGACACCTAGGGATAAGTCTACAGCAGAATGCAAGTGTATGTGACAATCAACTTAAAGTCCTAGGTCCACTAGCGCCTGGAAGTTACCATAAGACTAATGCTTTATATACAGTACTCGCGCAATCCCTCACTGCCATGAGCGAATGTTGCGCAGATCTGTGTCTCCTCGGACCCTGTGTTTAGGCTGCAATATGGGAGGAAAAATATTTTCCGTCGGATGAAAGCACCGCCATCGTTTCGATTTTTGGCCGACTTGTTGTTCTGAGGTATTTTGTAGCAATGCATATGGTTTTATAAAATCTGTCTATAGTCTATTCACCAGTCTATCCAGACCTACAAATTTGGAATTAAAAATACCTAAAGGGCCAATGGCAAAGAAGCCATTATTTGTTTGGTCATACATGTAGCTATTGTAATAATTTGTTTCATCACAAACAATAAGTTACGTCTATCTTCATTTAAATTGCTTTATATGCATGACCCAAAGTTCGATATGAATTCCAAGTCATTATATCAGGGGTTCCAATATAAAGTGACTAAGAACTCAGAACATTATCAAAGAAATGGTGCAAATAAAATCAAACATATCCCTAGACGCCGAGGTGCAATGCAGTGATATGGCAATATACAGCAAACTTTTGTACATATAAAGTGGCCAATAAATCTAATCTTCATGTGTAGTGGGGAGAGGAGGAAGTCTGACTTTCCATATAATCACACCAACGACGGCGAACAGGGCAGCAGCAACCATCCAAGCTAATCCAGTCCAAACCCCCCCCAATTTCAGTCCCCAGTTGAAAAAGTTCGTCATCGTAGGACTGGCAATAATCATCCCAAAAGCTTGAATGATTTCAATCATGACATAAGCCCTGGCTGTTTCTTCGCGTTTAAGCATCGTTGTGACGACTGCACGTGTTGTATATACAAACCCAGCACCCATAGTCTGTACAATGAGGAATATGATCACAACAGACACATGAGGCGCAAGGCCCATACCTAGAGTGCCAACAAAGAGGCACATGACACTCGCTTTGGTAAGCATTAAATCCTTTGTTCGGCCGTCGATGCCTTTCTTTTTCTGTAGGTACCACGATGCTAATGGCAAGACAACAAGCAAAAGAGCGACCATAAGAATCGATTTTAAGGAGACTAGCATGTTGGCGGCTGCCAGTTTCCAGCCGTACCGAACCGAGACATACTGCACCAAAAACCAGGATGTCCCACGACTGAGCTTGTAGACAAGAAATGCAGAACAAAGGAGCATCACCTGCTTGCTTTCCAGAAGAAAGGCGTATGCCTTGATGCCGGAAACTGCCTGCTGCCATCTTGAATTCCGGGGACTGTTTATTTCTTCAGGTTTGTGGAAAGATGCCGAAGATTCCTCATCGTCGTCAGTGTGTATGCCAGATAGTTCATACTCTCCAGGTTTTTGTTCCACCTCGGAGGGGAAAGCGTTCTTCGTCTCGGGTAATGTAAGACCCAGGCAGACGCCGACGAGGACAGTTCCCCAGCCGATAAGCATTGGGATCCAGGGATTGTACAACATGAGCCATGAGCCAATTGAATTGGAGATAAACTCCGATCCCATTACAGCAACACCGAATTGGAAGAACATGGCGGATCTAAACAATGCTGTTAGTAACTAATCTTGTACTAGGGACAATAGTATGCATCAAACTAAAAGAACAAAAACCTACCGCTGCGCTTCAGTAGTCACATCAGTCATCATTGTCCACACCACTGCGGCGGCCACGACAAGGCCGCCACCAAACAGCCAAGCAATCGCTGACAACCATATAGCACGAAGCGGAAAGATATCTGACCACCATAGTACAATGCCCATCATAGCCATGTTCAGCAGAAAACCAGGTATGCTCAAAAGGATAGTTGGCTTGCGTCCAATGCGGTCGGCCAGCAATCCGTACGGCAGGGCGAGTAAAATACTCGCTACCCCGTCAAAAAGCTCCATGTAGCCCTTGACTATGGCAATTTCACCCTGAATGACCGAGTTCTTGCATTGTTCTTCTGGTATTTGGCCATCGGGACCGATTTGGGAAGGGTCTGTCTCTTGGTAATAATTTCGGCAGGCAATAGACTCGGTGATGCGGGTTTGCGGTCCTTGGGTCATGGCGTTGCCGGTTTCAACAAAGAGAATGATAGCGAAAAGGGTGATCATCAATCGGATCCGTAGCTTCTCTCGAAAGGCATGGTTTTCACGACGGCTAGAAGAAGGTTGGGATTGTGGTCGCGGGGAGCGCGGCGACGAGCTACCTGAAAGAAAGGGTGCGTCTTCGTTGTCGTCCAGATGATCGTCCGGTTCGTCGGCCTTGGCAGGCACCGTCGCTTGCATTGCGTCCTACTTTTTTTTATGATATCCGATCTCTGTGAAGCATAAAGCAATGGAAATAGTTCCCGAGTCTTCTTCGGCTCTTTGTTGTTCAGAGGTTGCGGTCCGTCCCGGCAAGCAGCGGCACTCCAAGTTTCAGATGAACGGCACGATGGGTTCAACGCCGTTTCACCGGCTGCGGCCGCAATGTCCGTATAGAATTGCTGCTCGATCGGAACAGTAATTCTGAGCAATCATGGTACGTGACAGCTCGTTGCGTGCTCCGGCTGAGGGAGATGTGAAGTGGCCCTTTCTTGCCCGTCAGCTGAGTAATTACTTCGCAGCCAATAACAGCGTCGCAGCGGGTCTCGCTTTACGAAACCGTCTAAACGATCCTTGGCCAATGGGCAGGCAATATCCGACGGAGCCGGCGACACGATAGAACAGATGAGATTATTAAATTAAATTTTTATCAAAAACAAAGATACTTTGCTAGTGCGTGAGGATTGGAGGAACTTTCCTTTCACCATGGCCGAGAACACTCGACTTCTTCGACATACCAAAAGAAACTACTATGATCAAATCCGGTACAGCAAAGTATCTTAAGCAGGATCAATGAATGTATGCAGATAAGTTGGCCACCTGTACAGGGTCATGTCGGGTACATATCAAGTAGGAAATGCACTGAGATTTGAACAAACATAACACCATATAAATTTATTCGATTAACTCACCAATCAACTACAATCTACTGGTAGATCTCAGGCAGTAATATTAAAAGCCCGAAGGCGAGAATTGCGATGTTTGCACAATTAACCCATATGGCACAAGCTTGAAGCTCCTCGCGACAGCGTACTTACTGTATGGAGGACTGTGGAATTGAGCTGATTTTGGCGACCGTGGCGCTCTGCAGCCTCGAACTTGGCCAATCAGAATGAGCAAAATCGTTTACTCCCAAACCCAAGCAGGCTGCAGTGGTCCGTGCTTAAGAGCCTCACCTTTTTGGATTTAGGCCAGGACAACAGCTCTGGCGATTGGCCACAACTCAATAAAGTTGCGGGTCCGTTGCCTGAAAAGAGTGGGGCTTCAGCATCTGCTGCCTCTTGCTGCCTCTGGTGCACATGGCGCAGTCGCACCTTCCCAAAGTATAAATTAGCCATGGTTATCGCAGCTTCTTTCTTGTACGGAGCTGCAATAGCACCAACTCGCCCTCAATTGCATCATTCATTACCTACTACTTAGTGGTCAATATTCTTCCTCTATTCATCAACTAGGACCAGGGCCATGGAAGCCGAATACACCCTCCCGCCGGTTCCTGCCAAGCATTCCGAATTCCTTCGTTATTTCCAGGCAAACAATAGCACACCAGTCGTCGATCTTGTCAAGCCATATAACCAGTATGATGCGGTCCTGCGCAAGATCTACGCGCAACAGCCATCCCACCCGGCCGCTGCAGAAAACCTCGCCAATATTGTCCCACTCTTTGATGACAATGGATCGGCAAATGTCCAGATTCGAGCTCGTGACCCGAGCTCTGAGTCAGAAGAGGTGCAATCAAAGTATCTCATGTCTCTGAAGCACGAGGATCGCAGGGCAAATGGCTCGCCAGCGGTTGTGACTACTTTCAAGGAATTCCAAAAGAATTTCAATATCTTCTGCGAAGGCTCATTGGCAGATCTGGATTGGAGTAATGTTGTAGCTGCGGGCAGTGCCGTGATAACATCCCTCCTACCTGTTCCAAAAGAATATGCGCATTCGAAGCGTGGACTTCGGCAGTTCTATCACGAGAAATTTACCCCAGCATCTGATGTTGATCTCTTCCTGTACGGATTGACCGAAGAGCAAGCCATTGAGAAGATTAAACAAATTGAGACCAAGATAAAAGATTCAATTTTGACAGAGACAACCACTGTTAGGACTAAAAACGCCATCACTATTGCGTCACAGTATCCGACACGCCATGTCCAAATTGTGCTCCGCATTTACAAGTCTATTGCCGAGATCCTGACTGGCTTTGATGTCGATTGCTCATGTGCAGCTTATGATGGTCATCAAGTATATCTGGCTCCCCGGGCAGTCGGGGCCTTTGTGACTCAAGTAAATCAAATCGATCTGACCAGAAGATCACCGTCATATGAGAATCGACTTTCAAAGTATTCTCACAGAGGCTTCGAAATATTCTGGCCACATCTGGATCGCTCGCGTATTGATCCTGTAAGTTCATTATTACTAGCACTCTTACATGGGATACTAACAGCTGTTAGACGGTTTTCGAGCGAAGTTTTACTCGTACCAAGGGTCTCGCAAGGCTTCTAGTTCTTGAAAAGCTTCCTCGGCCAGTCGATCGAGACCAATATTTGAGTCAGAGGCGGGCCGAACGCGGTAGGCCCCCCGCTAACATGCATGCACGAAGGTCTAGTAAGCTCAACGGAAATATCAAGAATGACTGGGATGACGAAGTTCCAGACTGGCTGGAAGAAGATGAAGTGTCGGATTATCACACTTTTGTAAAGCACTCCCAACTCTCCAAGTCTCCTCATCCCAGTAGCTACTGACACGGCTTAGACAATTCCATACGGTGTAAAGTTCCATGCTCGGAAAATTGAAAAGTTGCTTTATACCAAAGATTTGCTCCTGAATGCCGAATGGAATAAACCAAAAGACAGGACAGTCAATTTGCATAGGCATCCGGCATTCTTTGGCCATTTTGAAGATGTGATTCATGATTGTTGCGGTTATTGCCCTACGACTGCCACTCAAGAAGAAAAAGACGTGGCAGAGGAGGAAGACAAAATATATGTCAAAGGAGACTTATTCTTTCTCAAGGACAACCCCGGGCGTCAGGAGATTGGTAGTTTCAATCCTATCACTGACACCGATTGGACAGGTTAGTGTCATTGGACCTCATATTGCGTTGGTCCAAAAACTAAATCACTTTGTGAATAATAGAAATGGCATATGTGGGAAACACAGAGAGCTTTTGCCAGGCTATTATTGACCAGGACATTGATCGCGTGCGGGAGTGGCTGTCGCACGAAGAATCGGATCCAAACCGTCGTGATTACACTGGACGTGCCCCACTTCATTTGGCAGTCATGAGCTCTACTCCGGAAATTGTTCAATGTCTGGTAGATCATGGGGCTAGATTAATTTCCCGTCTCGCAGATGGAAGGACTGCTCTGCATCTGGCCGCGGGCAGAGGCGATGTTGAGATCATAAGAATACTTCTCACCAAGAGTGCAGAAAACGAGGAAGAAGAGGCGAAGAAGGAATCCCGCATAAATGGAATCCGTGTGCATGAGACTAAAAATGAGAATTCGGATCACAGTAACGAAGATATCGACCGCGACGGCGATGAAGACAGTGATGTCAGTGATGCGGAGATTGCTAGCAATGCTTCTGATGATTCTCATGCGGATGATACCTCATATGCCACGGGCTCATTTGTAAATGTCAAAAAGAATGCAGAAAACGCCAAAACCGACGGAATGCCGGACGACGCGAATGATCTTGAGCCTGACATTTATGACATTAACGTTCTAGCGTGGGATAGCCGTGCATCCCCGCTGCATCTCGCTATTATCAATGGCCATATCGCTGCCGTCGAAGAGCTAGTCTCATCTTTTGGGGCTGACGTGCTTTTACCAATAAAGTTATTACATGATTATGATCATACTCCACGAGCCGCCATTCTCACATTGGTTCTGGCTCTAAGATTGCCTATTGACCAAGCTAAGTTGATGACTGAGAAACTTCTGCAGCTGGGTGCATCCCCGGCCCAAGGAGATTTGAAGCAAAAGACCGCTTTACACTATGTCTCGGCATTTGAGGAATATAGTGAAATTTGGGATATTTTCGTGAAACACGACCGTCCTGCTGTTCAAAGAGCTTTGGATTGCGTTTCTGTCACTGGCTATGCATATTCACCTACAATAGACTCTGCTTTGACGGTTGCGATCAAAGAAAAGAATGTTATCGGCGCATTGAAGCTCTTGAACTCCGAAGCAATCCCAGAAATTCGATTTGAAGATTACATAAAATCGGCTCAGTCAATAAGGGAGAATTTGCGTCATCAGTCATCAGAAAACAACGAAACCCATTTCTTAAGCAATGTCAATCAGCCTGTGATCTCTGCTGTGTATAGAGAGGAGCCAGTTATTGTTCTTGAGCTATTGAATCGTGGCGTCGATCCAAACACACTTAGCAAGGACGGACATAGTGTTCTTAAATCTCGCTACTCCATAGGGAATGCAACGTCTTTGCTGGACTGCGTTCGAGATAAATTGGACACTCTTCGTGGGTACAAGGCGGAGCCCATCCAAAGAAACCTACCACATCCCCTGGAGCTAGATGATAGTTCATACTTAAATGGTCTCAAGGAGGGTACATATCAAATGTGGAGCGCAAGAAAGGCCTTAGCAAAACAAAGAGAAATATATAAGCGCGACAAGGATCTCTACGACCAAGACCCAAAGAACCCAAAAAATCGAAAAGGTTTGGAAGAAAAGAAAGCTGCAGTGGCAGCACTCATCACTGAATTCGAAAATATTGAAGCGGTGTTGATAAGAAAGGGTGCGAAGAAATTTGTCGAACTCTATCCGGAACAGCCTTTGCAAACGAAAAACCCGCATAACCCCTATCAGTCTCCAATCCCTGGCCCTTTCAAAACCAGCTTCTCATTCAACATCCCCGATCTAACTCCAGTTAAGAGATATCGTTATATCAAACTGTAAGTTCCCTATCTTGAGTCTAAGAAACAGGAATGATCCCCAGATTATTGACATAAACTAGATTTGAAGCTGCATGGGACGGAAATCTGGACAGTATCAAAGAAATGACTATTGGGATGTGGGGGCCGGAGAAACAATGGCCACCTTTAGAAATTGGTATAACTGACACAAACGATCTTTCTCCATTCACGATTGCAATTCTACGAGGACATTTCCGTATTACAGAGCCCATTCTAGCTATTGCACAAGCTCAGTACAAGCCGCAGAAAGATGAAAGAGAAAAGAAGTACGATTTACGAACTTCTGACGATGAATGTTCCGATTACGATTCGGAGAATGAACAAACCGACGATGATGCTTCTAATGACATACGAATTAAGCATCATATAATCGATGATCAGTTTACTATCGATAATGTGGGTGAAATCAAAACTGAAGTTGAAACTAGCATCTCGCCATTGGATATATTTCGCAAGCAATGTGCAACAGGTTCATTTCTCAAAAGCCAGATACTCGGCACAGAGGATCCTAGAGGTCTCATCGAGTATGCAATCTGCAAGGATGACCTGGAACTATTGAAGTTTCTTCTAGATCTTGGAAAAGATTTGTCTTCCAAATCGTCCGACGACCTAGATAGCCTGATGTCCTGCGTATCGGAGAGCGCATTTCAGATGGCAATGAGGCTTGGTCGTCTCAACTGTTTGAAGGAACTTATTAGATGTACTGGAACCGGTCTTCCGCTTGATAAGCTTGTTGAAAAGAGTGGCACGGGCATCAAGGAAAAGCCAAAGTTCTACCAAGGTCTATCTGTCCATGGAGAAAAACGCGCAGACTGGGCTGCTGCAGGTGGAGGTATCCGAGTTATGCAACCAAAAGATCGACATCCACCATTGCTGTTGGCTGCTCATGAGGGTAACCTAGAAACTGTTGAGTGGTTCCTTGGAACAGCTCCTAGCCGATATTATGCAGAATTCGCCAAGAGATACAAGCATGACAAACGTCTGAAAGGACTTGCACAGGCAAAGGGTGGAATCGAGCTTTCTATAGAAACGTGGCTTAGCGCAAGACGTAAGATTCCGTATTCAATCTTGCTAACTTTCTAATGCTAATGAATGTCGCAGGCGATCTTACCCTTCATTGTGCTGTCATGTCAAAAGAAAGACCTGAATCGATACGACTGGTCGAATATTTGGTGAATTATTTCCCACAGTATCTTTTAGTTAAATCTTTGGATGGGTACACCCCATTGGCACTCGCATTCAGTCAAGGAAAGGTTGAATTCGCTAAGATACTTATTAATGCGGGCGCTGATCAGACTACTCGAGATAAATCTGGACGCAATCTTCTCCACCTTCTATTCCAAAATTTGGTCATAGCCTCACAAAAGGACCTGGATAATTTTCAGAATATGCTGGATCTCGTGGATCCCTTACTTTTGTCATCAATGCTAATCGAACGCTGTTCTGTGGTGCCGGGTTCATTGACGCCTCTTGCCTTGTGGATGGGAATTCATTGGTCACCCCAAGACACTCATACGTTGCGGGTGAGACGTTTTCAGAATCAAGAACCCAAATTTGTAATCAGCACTCTCCGGAAGATTCTTGAGTTTGCAGAGAGGACAGGCCAAAAACATCTCGAGGTACTTAATGGTGCTGGAAATACTGTGGTTCATGATGCAGTGCGGTGTGGACTAACTGAGAGTCTTCAAATTCTGCTTGATCATCGCCCGGATCTGCTTCATCGTGAGAATTCAACTGGTTGTACTCCATGTGAACTTGCGGAGGTCGCGTGGATTTCTGAAGCTACCTCGAATCCTCCAGAGAGGTTTGATTCGGAAAGCAGATATGCCTGGGGTTTTCACCAAGAACAAAGTAATTCAGACATTGTTTCTCGAGAGCCCGAAACTTTTGTTGAGAACAATGGAGAGCATAAGAAGCAACATTCTCAGATTGAGGCTGTATACCGCATTTGTTGCTCTCGGGCTCAAAATGATGGCAACAGCAAGATAAGAAAGCTTGTTACGTTGTTTGACGCCAACGAAGTTGCCAAAAGACTGGCCACAAGGAAAGTGTTGGATAACACTGGGGATAGGGAAGCTAGGAAGGTAGTTCAACAGGAAATGGATGAAGTCCGAGCTTGGCTACGTCTTCGAAACTCACAGTGATTTTTTCTAGGTCCGATAAGCGAAGGCCATAGTCATAGTTTCCACCGTCTGTACCAGATAGCTATTTTCTAAATTTTTTTTTTTCAAATCCGAACAGATATTTATTCTATTTTCATTTTTTTAAGAATTGAATGGTCAACGCTAGGATGAACTATAAAAGGAGAGGATGTTCGATCTAAAGATTCACACACATTGTCTTAAGAAAGCAGGGACTTTTCTTTTGAGCCAATCATTTGAAGACTTTCGAGACGTTGCTTACTTTCCTTATAAAGGTTCGGACGAAATGTCACTTCCATTGATTGCCCAGTTCACTATACTGGGTTCCAGCTTCGAGTGTCCCGTCATAAGAAATTCGGTAACTACCCAGTCAACCTCGAATATGACCGGCAAATTTTAGTGTCGGGTCTATTGTATAGGTGTCCAGATACTCTAAATTAAATAGCAGAAAGTCATTAAACAACCCTCAAAGACATTGAATAATCAATGTGTGCTCTCGCACTAGACCATCGCCCTTCTATCGTATCTCACAATCCTAAAAGTAGGCCAGGCCTGCAACAGTGCAGCGACCACCATCATACAACCACCAAAAACTTGGGCCTTCCAAAATTCACCTGTCTCGAGATCAACGAGAGCACCAGCAATGGGAGTGCCTGCTAGTCCCCCGAAAGAACTAATCCCCCACATCATGCCTAATCTAGTCCCAATGAAATTCATATCCGGACAGAGAATTGGATGGGCAATGATGCTTGTCGGAGCAGTGACTAGGATACCGGTAAGGAAACCCCAGTAGCACAGCCAAACTATAAAACCAGCAGTGTTTTTAACGGCTAGCCACGTGAACATGGCTAATGCGGAGCCCACTGTTGAGAATACGAGTATGTATATTGGTTTGACTAGTTTGTTGCTCGCATTTTTATCGGAGCTTTTGCTGCCGCTGGTAGATATACCAAGGAGCAGGTATGGCATTGTTCTGCCAAATGTGGAAGCACCGTTGACAATGGCAAGCATGTAGAAGGATAGATCTTTGGAGGTGTGTAGACTTGAGGTGCGAGCGTAGGTGGGGACATAAAATATAGGGATATAGTATGCAAGCATAATGCAAGTCAGGCTGACTGAATATAACATGAATGTCGGTTCCAAAATTGCTCTACGGTCAATGAGACTGCGTCTAGTTGGCGCTGCATGTCCTGGGTGACGGCAGAGGACGGCGCAAATGATCAAGGATAAGCCAAATGTGATGAATGCAATGATGCGGACCGTCCAGGGAAATCCAATCTGGGGCTGTAAACGACGGAAGAGAATGGGATATACAACGCTCCCAATGCTGGAACCAATAGATGCCAGGCCGATTGCGATAGGTCGTTTGGCGGCGCTGAAATTTGAAGATATCACAGCTAAAGAAGGTATGTAGGCGATACCGCCGCCAATACCGGCACAGAAGCCCTGAGCTAGAAGAACCTATATTCTCTCATGAGACATTTTTATAATCTACAAATTACACATTAATGGAAGATCAGTAAACCTACTTGGTAATAGCTTGTTGCGAGACTAGTCATCATCATCCCAAATACGGTCAAGAAGCAACCAATAATCATCAGCGGCCGCACATATCCTGCATCGACTAGTGGGCCGGTGACAATGCCAATCAGGACAATAAATGTCGCCTGTGCGCTGCCGACCCATGATAGAACCGATGGAGAGACTGTTGGCAACAGAACGGTCTGGTAGTACTCTTGAAAAGCGCCGTATGTGCTTAGAAGGCCCCTATTGTCGTGCTTAGAGGCAATCACAAGAAGCTAGAGGAAATTTTTCCTACCATGAATTGACAAAGACACAAAATCCAGCAACCACAGTTAGCCAGCTTTCGAGGTTGCTGTTGTCAACCGGAGGCTTTTCACTGGGGGCAGCATTCTCAACGCTAGCGAGGGCATCGTGGGAAGCTGGAGAATTCTTTACTATATCAGTTCTCATTTCAGTCTGCTTTGCCATCTCCGCTTCATTGGTGAGATGAGAGCGAGTCTTCTCAGTTGGAATTTGGCAATTTCATTAAGCTGATGAAGAGCGAAATCGAAAATCGCTGTGGAGGCCGGAATAACGCCATTCTCGCCGAGGTGGAGAGAGAGATCGTTTCGGTTTCTGTGATTAGTGCATCTGCCGAAGCCGCCGCGTTCTTCTTCCCGCTAGCTACAGAAAAAGATGATTCAGTCGAAGTGCGGGGATTCTTTAGTCAGTTCTTTGTTTACATGGCTTGTCTAAGAGGAGAAGGTGCTGCACGATGCCATTCGGAGAATTTCTCATGCGGCCGGGAACAATCGCCAATTTCCCCGCATATTTCTCAGCAGACAACACCAGACAGCGATAATAAATATTTGTATTGAATGCATTATATTGGGTATAGAAGGGCGCACTAGAAACCCTGTCGTACAAGACTCAGAGATGCGTTCCACAGCTCATGCAGGTCCAGCCACACCGCAGGACTGGCGCCGACTGGCAACAAATGCTGCGACAGTGCAAAAAGTCGTCATTGGCAAACAACAGCTAGATAGAGATGGCCGGCCATAAAAACATAATTTATGAAATCTATCATATCCGGTCGACGTCTATTTCTCCCGTTCTAACCACGCTCGTAGTCGCTCTTGAATTCCTCATAATAATGCGACATTTCTGTGCCTGCCTTTTCGTAGCCACATTTAGCATAGAAACCCTCATTTCGCGCCGCGCAGTCGAGGATCGTCTTGTAGCAGCCCACGTTCACAGCAATACCATCCAATGTGTTGATCAGCTTCTGCCCGAAGTGTTTACCCTGGTGGTCCTTCGCGATAGTGATGTCTTCGATGTGGCCGATGATCCCGAGATTGTGAATACTATACAAAATAAGTGTTAGAAATACTCGTTGAGCCGGGTAAACAAGACGAACAATTTCTTCTCGACAACCATAGCCCCGGTGCCAACAATCCGGTCGGTCGCATCCACTATCACAACGCAGTAGTACCAGCCCCGCCCATGGTTTTTGTGCCAGTCAAAGCGATCGAGGTACTGTGCCTCAGTAATATCGCCCGTCGCGGTGAGGTCTTGTAAGCATTGGAAGAAGCCGCGGTGATAGTCGTCGCGCGCAAGAGGGCGGATGGTGTACCCCGCAGGATAAAGCGACTTGATCTCGGGGGTGATGACGGCCGGGTCAAAGACAAAGTCCAAGCTGGTTGCCATAGTGAATGCAGTCCTCTGTGTCGAGCTCTTGGTGAGTTGACAACACGAGTGTCGTTGCAGCTAGAGCAGGAAGCAGAGAAGAAACAAAGAGGAACATGGACATTCAAATATTCGGAGGGAACCCCGCCATACCCCATATTACTAATCTGGCATAGCTCCATCTCCAATATTGTATACAAATATCTATATATCTGTATGTAAATATCAATTGATATTCCTCATCAACTATACACATGTTCTTGATTATTTTCATATGTTGTTATTAAATAAAGACAGTTCTATACTATGATATCGACAGAATAATAAGAAATGAAATGCGCACTGATAACCTCCTGGGCAAACCGCTCACAGTGTAACTACAAGTTTCTTGGCCGAAACACCTTTCCTCTGCTGATTCATAGCGTCCTGAATATACTCAAGACCGTGGCCAACAATTTGAGGCTCGGGAGCGGCAATGTACTTGTGCTCAGCCAAAGCCTTGGGAAGAAAGTTCTCAAAGATAGCTTTTCCCAGGTCGGTCTTCTTCAAATCGCTACCCCAAACAAATTTGCTTTGCACACCGGTCATCGCCCTTTTAAATCGTAGAGATATATTAGTCCACAAGGTGCCTAAAATAAGCGAAACCAGTGTCAGGCCGGTCACATCTCTATCTGGTGGCAGGGTAAGTCCTCCAATCTCGGTAACAAATTTAACCCCTTCTGTTTTGCTGAGAATGTCGATACAAAACGGCAGAGAATTCGGCCCTACAGCCAACGCGCCTGCCATTTGCTTGCCCTTCAAAGCAGTAACAAGGTCTTTGGCGATAGTTTTGGAATTATAGTCAAACACATAGCTAGCACCTAGTTTCTTGACATATTCAAAGTTCCGTGGTGATGAGGTCGAGAAGACTTCATACCCAGCTGCTGCAGCGAGCTGAACGGCATTGCTTCCAACGCTCGTTGAGCCACCCCAAACCAAAAGGGTTTTGCCAGTTGACTTTTGAGGAGGGATCGTAGGCCACTGTAGATTGAGGAAATCCTCCTGGAACAGTCCCGACGCAGCAGTAGCTAATCCTAACGGCAGAACAACAGCTTTATCAAAGGACATATCGTCGGGTATCTGTGACGCCAAGTTGTCGCGAGCAATTGTGTAATTTTGAAAAGTGCTTTGAGCAGAACTGTTTGTGTCTGGGTCACCACCAACACCCAATGCCAGAACGCGATCACCCACTGCAAATCGTTTCACGCCACTGCCCACTTCGACAACTTCTCCAGCCATGTCTGCTCCAAAGATGTTTGGATATTTCAGCCAGCTGAAAGCCAAAAAGCCTACAAGCTGGAGCATCCAGTCCATCGGATTGATGGCAACAGCGGCATTCTTGATGACAATTTGGTTGGCCTCCGGGGATGGATAGGGCGCGGACTTGACTACTAAAGGTTTGCCGCCTTTCTCCGTAATCCACGCGGCTTGGTTGGTGGGAGCCATAGTCGTATTCCAGAAATAGATGCGACTCCTTAGCGGTGAGGTCGCAGGAGTGCCTATTACGAAGAAAATTGATGAAAAAGCCGGTCTAGGTGGTGGAGGTGATAGTATTGATTCCAATGCACCTTTGAATTCAGCGTTCTTCAGAACTACTTTATATATGCCAGGAGGCTGCGAGGAAGCGTGGTCTTACATGGGCAAATGAGCAGCACCATCAGCGTTTGATCGCTCCCGGCAAATGATATCCCCGGCGGAATTCCCCGGCTACCTGCGAGCCAGAAAATTCCTGGAACCTCCAAAATAATCATTAATGCTATTTCCTCGCATTTAAGAGCTTTTTGAAGCCGAAAGCCATCGATGATGCTGCTTGTGGTGGGGCGGTGGCGCTCCCGTCGAAAACCTTGCCGAAAACAGAAATAATGGGGTGCATGCAAAAACTTAATTTCCGAGCCTTATTCGAGTTTCAATTGTTGTTTATTTTATTTTTACTCTTATTGTTGTTGTCATGGTAAGAATCTCGCAGCATATGCTACAACCGTAGACTCACTCATAAATGCTCCAGCAGATATATAGCTAGTTTTGACCTGTATGCCAGAGTAACGCTCATCGACTTGTCTATATAGTAACTGATATATGTACAATTCCCGAAATAGTTATATGCCAGTTATATCCCTCCCGCACGGACAAAATGGAAGCAGCTACCGGAAATAATAGTCCCAACCCCAAGAGTGAGATACATCCATGGCAACTTTGGGTCAACCGTGAGCGGCGAAACAGTCATAGCTAGTAAAGCTCCCACGGATACTGACGACAGATAAATAGCCATCACCAGCGACTTCATAGACTTTGGGGCCGTTGCGAACGCGTACTCGTTGCCTGCCACCGCTGCGAAGACTTCAGAAGCGGCAATAAGTACGTACGACGGAGCCTGGTAAAATACTGAAATCCGATTTGGGACTCTCCCATCGAGACAGTCGAGTGCTCGGGGGTGGTCGTAACAAGGCGGGGATGAATATATCCTGCGCTGAACAAATGCCGTATATAGCATTGCAATTCCGCATAGCATAAAGCCAACTTGAATTCTATCTATTGTCCGTAACGGCGCTCCCATTCTGCGAAGCAGAGGCAAGACGACACGGTCGCAGGTGGGAAGTAGGATTAGTACCGAGATATTATCGATTATTGAAATTAAATCGTTTGGAATTCCGTGAGTTTCCATGGTGCCAGCCTGGGAAACAAAATTGGTTAAACACTGGGAATAGGTCGCCCAGAAGAAGGGGAATAGGAGAAACACTCTGGATGATACTATAGTATTCTTTAAATCGTCAATAAATGAGTCATCCCATGGAAGAATTTCGACTAGTTCTTCTTCAGCTCGGTAAGATGGTCGTGCACTGTCGAGATTGCATCTGTTTTTCAGAGCAATCCATAGTACACGTCCAGCATTGAACAGTATAGAATTATCTGGCGGATGGCTCACGTAGCGGTCTTTACTTGCCATCATGATAGCAAATCCGATGAGAAAGACCAACAGTGGTAGCGCAAAAGCTGCAGTAAACCCGTGATATTTCTCAATTGCCGTAGTAGCCAAGGACGAAAAAGAACCTATATTTACGTATATGAAGAATGTTGTAACAATTCTGTCCATAAACGTCAGCTCTTAGACATACACCATAGGCTAAAACAGTTAGACAGGCAATGCACCTTTGAAGAGTGAGTTTCTCATCTATGATGACCTTTTCTCCCGAGTCCAAAACGCGGATTTTTTCCTTCGGGCTGGTATATTGCTCTGCAACTAGCGTAACAACATTGGCCCTGATGCCACCCGCGCCGATTCCAATCAAAAACAGAGACAGAATCAGAGCCGCAAAGGACAGTCCGATATCCTGAACCAGTGGAATTGAGGAAAAGACCAACACTACCGAACCACAGATATAGAATATCGACGAGAAAATAATAGTTTTCACCCTTCCAAGATACTGCTCGGAAATAGCAGCGCCTATTAATGGGGTCACAAAACACCACATCATGAAACCTAGATTCACTATTGTAGCCTTGGCTTGCCCAAGGCCTATTCGAATTAGCAATACAGTTCAATTTACGGGTTTGAGGCGATTTCGCAATCGCGACGCGCGTACCAAGTCCACCCGGACGCAGAGGATCGTCCCGAGAGTTCTGAATATAATTTTGCAGTGGTGCCGTAGTACCGAAATAAGCAAACTTTTCGCATAACTCAATTGTAGCAATAAGCCAGACTGTGAGCGGTAGAGAATCCGGAATCTTTCTTAAATGATCGTACAGCTCTACGTCCGAGCAGTCGGACACGGCCAGCTCGTCGGCTCCTCCATTTTCAGTTCCATACGCCTGCTGTGTGTCGTTGCTAGGTAAGAGAGGAGTGTGACTCGTTACATCGACTATATTCGTCGTAGGCTCCGGACCCGGCATGACTTTACACTTGATGGAAGTAAAATGTTGGGACTGAAAAACGGCATTTGAAAAAAATAGTGCGACCGTTATGAATTAAAGAGTTGGCTTGGCCCAATGCCTATCCCCCACTAGAACCATTAGTGCAACGATACAGCCGTCGTCACATACTACTACTATTACCTCAAAGCGGGGTGTCGTCGATTCGCAGCTTCACTGATTTTTTAGTTACTCCGTACACCGCCATTAAAACGCAATGACTCTTGCAGCTGAGATCTGTATCCACATGCCAATCAGGTCCCAGAATTATTTCATAGCAAGCGTGCAGAATAGGCCTAGAATTATCACCTGCGTTGTAAGCGTGGAGGGCTGCAGATTTCCGCTAACTGGGTTTGTTGTAGGCCCCGAGACCGTTGAAGCCGGTATGCAGCTAGATTACTAGTGTCAATTGCTCGCTCTGATGCAGCCAATTGGCAGTGTAGAGTCAGACCAATGAGGCACAGGGCGGATATTTCTCATCACTCGGTCCTATCAGCACTGTCAGACGAAATCATTGCGCAAGCCATGCAATAATAAGACTTGGTGCTGGCGGAGGCCGCATCGCTACGCCCCGTCCCGTGCGTCATTCACCATGTGATACGTCAGTTGATCCCACCAAGGTTTCACAATAAAACCCTTTTCTGAAGTTAAAAGTCTGTTTTGCTAACATGACCTACACGAAGTACCTCTTCAATGAGGATGACTTGCCCCTAGATTGCCCTGCAGGCTACCCAAGCAAGATTGAGGTCGTATATATTGTTCTAAACAGCATAGTTTAGGAATGATTTCGTTGCAACATGTTAACATTGAACATTTTGAACTCTCGATGAATGGGGCGATGTGCGTCGCGACATACAGAAGTCGGGTACGAGTTATGTGGCATTCAATACATCTATTAACATGTCATTCACTAGCGATTTATTTCTTGAATTTGCACGCCACATGATTCTCTTATTTTTTAAGATAGTACTCGTGATAACATTGGAATCAAAAATGTGAGACCCTTTAACCTCGAGAGTATTAATTTATCGCCGCCTTTCTATTTTCTATATTTAGGACAAGTGTTTAATTCTACAAGAGTTTTTGAATCCTCCAAATGTAAGTTATATAAGTCAAATGTAATTTGTGAGTACCCCCGAACCCTACCCCCAAGCCCTATTCGGCAATACTGCGGTGGAGCGGTGCCATATTCTAACATCTTTCAGCCTCATTTCGCGGTGCTTAAAATCACCACAACATGCCATAATACATACACTTTGTAACACAATACAATAATCTAAGTTTCGTTCCTTTTTCAATGATTTTTGACCACTTATTCTCTTTCCATTTCTTCAGCAATGTACATACCGTTAAATGCCTTACAGTTATTGGGGAGTTAGACAAGATAATTTTTCTTAGGCAGTCTCAGTCTAAGCTATAAATTATTAACGTTTTCCAGGTTTTCATAAATTCATTCTCATTTGAAATGGATTGGTCAATTGGTATCAATAAAGCCTTAATACTATAGGGTGCCTTGTTTCAGAGAGATATGTTTTATCCGTTCGTGTTAGGCCAGTTGATTACCAACAACAATTACACACTCAATTGTTGCCGATCAAGTACCTAATTTACCAGAGATGTTAGTCTAATCCCCATATAGTAAGATGCATTCAGGGTTTGTCTCCGTCAAAGTCTTCGGTCACCTTCCGTACAAAGGTCAACATCCTGTATACCGCAGGAGATTATGGCTCTTAGGTTTCGGCCTTTTTACTGACTGGTCTGGAATAGCCTCTGTGATTTAGGACACGATGACGATAGGAGCCGTTGGGCCTTGGCTTTTCTACTTTGCTCCGAAGCGCATATGGATCCTTGCCTATGAACGAGGTGTTGGCCCATTCTCATACATGACGTCAAGTGATCCCACTAATGCAGCTGGATGATCATCGCTGTAGTCCCTTTTCACCGGGAGTCTCTCTGGCACCGGTCCTATCGATTCAACACTTGTTAGCGATGACACAACCATGTACCTATTCTTTGCAGGAGACAATAGCAATATCTACCGGGCGGTATAGCTATAGATGGCTTCGCTGGCAACTTCGGAGCATCAGATACTGTAATTCTGAGCAACTCGGCAGTTAATCTATTTGAAGCCATTCAGGTCTACTCCGTCTAAGGTTAGAATCAGTATCTGATGATTGTCGAGGCAATTGGAGAGAATGGGAGTATTTCCGCTCATTCACGGCGACTAGTCTGGACGGCTCGTGGACAGCACAGGTTACGAGCAAGGCAGCGCCCTTCGCTGGCAAGGCCAACGGCGGCGGTGCCACTTGGACAAATGATATTAGTAGTGGTGATCTTATAGGGAGCAGTGCTGACCACATGATGTCTATCGATCCGTGCAACATGCTGTTCCTCCACCAGGCCCGAGCTACTAACTCCACCAGAGACTATAACCCTCTGCCTTCTCGACCTGGTCCTTTTACATTGCTTTAAGCAAATTTATTGAGGCAACTGGAGTTGTATTCTAGTTGTAAAACACCTGCAAGCATCATCAAATTTCAAATTGATTATTCGAGTACTCATCTCCTTGCAGAATCCTTTAGGGCGGTAGCTCCAAGGAAAAATATGTACTATCCGTGCCCGAATGATCTGACATGAGTATATGTATTGAAGCTGCTTGTCTCTTCTTCTTAAGTAGCTCCGCATACTGCAAGCTAAGTCGCACAATTGCGCTGTAGAACCTCTAATCAGTATCCAACAGAGTGTTAGAACTACGATAAATATCAACAGCCTGGAAGACCATCAATTCATATGTAGCTGCCTTACATCAATACTACCATGGTCAGCTGCCTAGGAAAGCCCTAGCGAGCCCAGCTTTCCCGAATAGGAAACTTCACCCGCCCATCACCACGGACTCGACTGGCAAGGGCCTCCTATCTGACTGAAATAGTTATATTCAATTACATAGATATATGTATATTGATATTAAATGGCAATTACTGGGAGTTGTAATTAGCGCCAACATTCAGATCGATTCTACATATCTCTAGATAACTACAAGTTGAGTATTAAGCACATGACCATGATCAGGTGACTACAAACCAACAAGCACACAAGGAGCCGCCAGGATGTCAAAGCAAGCACTATGGAAATTTTGGCGCACTGCCCCCCTAAATATATGCATATAACCCCTAGTTATTAGTTAGTAGATATTGCACATTTTATTCTGGAATGCTCCCGTTGGTCGGATGTATCCGGACTTTTAGCCACAGTCTCAGGCAGCAGCCGGTTGCCTGAGCTGTCCTAACCCTAAACAGAAGGCAATTCTGCCATCTTTTTCATATAAGAATCGACAGGAATTTCCTCCTATGCGGACTATAAAGAATCATCAATTGATTGCTATTAATATTTCGTGTATTCTTGCATTGGATATTTTTCTTATTTAATTCCTACACAATAGCAGACTTGTAAACTACAATGACAAAGCGCGCCATTAGTCCTACGCCAACGACACGTCGTATCAAGCCCGATCCTATCAACATGTCCAAATTGACAATCACAAATCTAAATGACAGCGAAGTTATTCACCAAGCATGTACTATTGTCAGTGGCAAATGCCCAAACTTCGACTATGCTGAAGAGACAAACTTCATTACTATCTCCTCTTCGGACGATGTGACCCAAACATCACATACCCAGAACTGGCCTGTCGCTCAAGGGAAATGGAAAGCCCTAGTTATGCTTTCGCCAGGAGAAAATAAACTCATTTTCAATCTTCATCATGTCGGCGCAGTTACGGATACTATCGAACTCAAAGTCACGTACCAACCACTTCTGCAGCTTCCACCTCTTCATCTCGCCATTCTAGTCGCAAAAGACTCGCCGCTGTTGATGGATTGCCCATCATCCAAGTACGGCGGCATATCAACTGCACACAGCAGCATTGAAGCTGCAATTTCCAAGCTTCGCCTGTCAGCATACATGTGGCAGGCACTAACGGCAGAAGACATGCGCCAGAAAGGGCTTGGAAGACGCTCGTTCAGGCTCGATGAGGAATGGGCTCCAAACACTAACTTGCAAATGACCCATCAATATGCGCATGCACCGTCATCTACTCATATGGGCTCTGTTGCCAAAGTGCATATCGTCAAATCAGAAAGGACGGTAGCACAGCTTCGAGATTCCAACGTTGCGCAACAAAATCATCACGGAAGTAGGAGAGATGCGTTGCACGAATACTTCGAGGCGGCGCTCAAGGCTCATGGTCCACCATTCGATTCGAGCTGCCGTCCAGTGGTCGCGGGTATGATGTTAGATTCGCATTATGATACCGACCAATCCCTCATTCTCGGCCACGCGGCACTAGGCTGCCATAAACCAGATGGAATTTCTTTGGGAATATTTGGCAGTCATCTGGCCTACTCCTGGCCACGTTTCATGGAAGAAATTCCCGCTTGTCTGACGGACGTTAGGCCAACTGGGGATACGGTAGGCAATGACAACGGCGAATGCGATACTATGCGCAATGCCTGTTTTGTCGGACAAGGTGCCTTTTTGCACGAAGTCGGCCATGCATTTGGCGCGGACCATACGACGGGGATTATGGCCCGAGGATACAGCAAGGACTGGGGTCGCAACTTTCTTGCAAACAGGTCGGATGGCCGCGATAAAAACGAGGCGAAATGGGACCTGCAGGATGTGCTCAGATTCAAATTACTGCCACACTTCAGACTTCCAGGCGACGATCCCTCCACCAAAGAGTTCAAAAACGCGGAAGTGAGGATTGAGGTGGCTATAGACAGTGATTATGAGGACGATGAAAATGAAAATGATGGATTGGTAGTGTCCAGCTCAGGAGGACTCGCACGAGTCTCAATCCAGAACGGTGATGATGAAGAGAATCTTTACAACATCCTAGATCACAAATCAACACATTTCATTCTCCGGTCAATTCGGACCAAATTCGACAATGAGAAGCCTCTGAAAATCCACGCTCTGGCAATGAACGGCAAAGTCCGAGTTGTGGATGCATGGAAGTTATTGGGCCAGGGAAGATCATATATACGCATACCAAACAGCGACATCAAACTGCGCAAACAGTCTGCTATTTCAACCGACTTCAACGAGAGCGATGATGGGGAATTTCAGTCCTGGGCTTTCCTGCTTCGCGAACGTGGTGCAGATGGCCAACTTCATCGCGCTACCTCGATCGATCTGCGAGTAGGTTGCATAATGGATGGCGCTGTGGTTTACTACGCCGATGGCCACCATGCTAACTGCGGCCCCATGCGAAACCGTCGAACCGGTCAAGCACATAGTTTCGGTGGACATGCTTCTGAAAGTCATGATATTCCGGCAAATGAAACGATTACCAAGGTCGAGGTCGCGACTAGAAGTGATCCTGGCTGGGGTACCTTGGCTGGGATACGAATGACGTTGAGCAATGGAGATAGCTGGGGCCATCTCAACGCCGACGAGGGATCGGAAAGTGTCGTCACACTTCAGCCGCGTGAAGATGAAGTCATTATTGGTTTATACGGAAATAGTTGTGGGCATTCAGGTTTTACGTTCGAATTTGGCATTTTGACGGCCCCTGAAAGTGTTGATTTGCCAGAACAAGTTTATAATATGTCGGAATTGAAAAATTCGGACTGACTATTGCGGAGATTCAAAATGTTAAGGTCTTTATTAACATTTACTGGAACATTTGGTCTTGGAATGTTAGGCGCGCTGATACTCATATACTGGAAGCTTTTGTGAATTAATAAACAAACGTACGTACATGGGTATATTATTGAATCGAAATAAACGGGCAAACCATGCTCTATCTACATATCCGCTCCATGTGTATGTCCATAGCTTAACTAGAAAATCCGGCTTCCTCAAACACAGTGGCTCTAGCCTGAATGACGGCGGTCAATTCTAGAATGAACTCGTATAGTACGACAGCGTTTGTCAGAATATGTCCCAGCGTCACCGTTTCTCCTTCGCTCGAAAGCGATGGCCGATCTTCTTCATCCTCGGTGGTGGCTGTTTCTGTCGTATTTCCGACTGTAGAATTTCTCTCTGAGTCACTAGGAATAAGGCTCCCAGTTAAACTATCAAGACGGTAAGGGCTAGCAAGTCGGCGTCGAAAGTCACTGGTTAATAATGGACGGCGTGAAGGATCCCGAGAATCGGGCGTCCGCAATGCAGGCTCTCGAAATGGTGAGCCAACTGTACTGCGGGGTAAAGACCCTGGTGTCATAATAGAAGCAGCCTCTGGTGCGATGTTGACTGGACGTCCTCTTGGAGACAAGGGGGCCTGATCCGGCTGGACAGAACGAGACACAGGAGGCTGGGAGGTCTGCCGGGAGGCAGCTGTTGATGGTTCCGTAGGAGCGTCATCTAAATGTAACAAATCCCGGCGAGCGGCAACGAGTATATCAAAGTCGGGAATTTCGCTTTGCCATTGTTCAACTTGACTAACCAGTTTCCGCAGAAGTTTTGTGATAGGTGTACTTTTCTCCTCCGACCAGGACGGCTCAGAAAGACCTCTTCTTATGATCTCCAGAGGATCAGGGTGAGGATTACGGCGGTCAGTCTCCGCGGTATTTCCATCTTCTTCATTTTCTGCCGTACGAGAATTTGAGAGCGGTATCGACTTTTCTGCTTCGTAGTCGTAATCGGATGGATCGACCAAAAGCCATTTGTTCAGAGAAACCAGATTAGAAGAGGCAAGGCTCGCGATAACCTCGGTCAAAGCTAGGTTAACAGTAACGCTGTTTGCAAAGAAATTTCCTGCCAGGTTTAAAATCTCCTTGAATATTGGATCATCTACGCGCACGTCAAGTGGCTGATCAGTGGGTCCATCCAGAATACTACTCCGGGGTGATGGTATGAATAATCGGGATTCAAGAATAAGAGTTGCATCCTTGGAGTAGTTTTGGTATGAATCGTTAATTGATGGGTCGTCAAAAATGGTGGTTGCAAGTGAGATGTAGTTCTTAATCTCTGCATTGAGAGCACCAACACTGCGTTGTGGTCCCGATGTCGGCTGCGCTGTTTTGATCAATGACCCAGCAAAGGAATGATGCCTGCGTAGTATGACGGTGACCAGACGTAGTGTCGCTACTATAGTCTCTTTATTTTGGGACTTGAGACTCATCAGAATTAAATCTGCTAAGTTGAAGAGCGACGGTGATGGGCCGGAGTGTTCCTCCGTGAAAGCAGCCAGCAGATCTATTGATTTCCGTCTGCTGACCGACATATGTTTGTTATGTGCTTGCTGTGAAACCTCCATGGCCGGCTCGGTTTCGGTTGGAGATGCCAACAAAAAGTTAAGAGTGCGATGGATAAGTTCCGGTTGGTCGATAGATTCTAATATTCGGCAAAGGTATGTTAAGACCGCTGATGTCGAGCCCCCCTTTACGTCTGAAGACTCCAGAAGAGATGGATATCTATGCTTGTTAGAGACCCGAAGCTATTCCTAACGACCGAATGAGAGCTTACAGAAGCTGTTGCAGGAACAAAACCTGAAAATGGTCCAACAAGGTATCATTGACTTCTTTCGAGCGACAATGGTCTATCGTATCCTGCCAGAAGAGGAGATAGGACATAAAAGACTCAAAATCGGCACCTGTCGGTGTCGGCACATTTCTTCGGATATCATTCTCGTCTGAAAGAGCGATGATCGTGGGTACGTTACCCTCAGCAAAGGTGGGCCGAACATTTCTATTCATGGGTCAACATAATAACCAACAAAGAAATAACCAATCCAGACGTACCTGCTCAGCTGGCTGTATAATGCGCCAAGACCTGTTGCCATGAGCGTTGCCAAGTCACTCTCCATCATCCACTTCTCCAGTATCCGAGATCTAGTGGCAGAATCAATCAAGTACAGCAAACCCGTCCGAGCAAAGTCGCCTGTTCGGCCCTCACGGTGAACATAATCAACTAGGAGGTAAAAGAGCGGAAAATCATCTCTCCGCGTCACGCCCGCAAATTGTTCATCCTCTTCGAGCTCTCGTTCGGGAAGCTCGGGTTGCTTCGGTATAAACCAGGCCGTCAAAATGTTCGGTCTCAAACGGATGTTGTTAGCCACCCCAAAAAGCAGCTCAACCAGTCTCGACTCCACATCTTCCGTGTGAACAGCATTCCTCCGAACAAGATCAACCAGCGCACGCGAAAAAACACGGTTATCCACCACACCGTCCACCTCGGCATCAATTAAAGTATTGAAGAATATTGTTGCCGATCGCACCAATCCTTCGTCTCGGTATGTGATGGACAGCTTCGTCACTGTCACGAATATCTGGGATGTGGATGCGTATGATAAACACGGATGTGGTGCTGGACCACGCGATTCATCACTTAGGACATGGTTGAGACGATCGATACAGCTCCGCGCATGGACTGTAGCAGCCAGCTCGCTGGATTGGGAATTGCTCGTGCGCCAGATTTGCTTGGAGGCTATATGTCAGACACGTACTCCCACAACACTGAAATGGAATAGACTCACTTGGAGAGCATTGCAAGACCTCTTGAACGCCGTCAACCGCTCCACAGGAGTCGTGGTTCGAGGGATTTTGGAGATGTTGCGGGAACCGCCAACAAGTCGAGACCACTTGTACACCTCGAATTAGATTCATGCTTCGTGCTTTGCAGTATGTTCGTATAGTTTCCAGGTCAGTACTCACAAAATCCATGCTTCAAGGAGGATGCTGCATCCCCTTTGACAGAACGAGCCACTGCGGGGACCTGGCGTCTTTGCAGGTGGTCGTGAGAGAGAGCTGGCGAACGGCAGCCTCAGGCCACAAGGTCGCGTGGCTCCACTCGATGCTTAGATAGGGGCTTGGTCCCGATCCGGAATGGCGTACTCTGTGATGTATATTCTTCAGGCATTATTAAAGCTCTTCAATAATACTATTCAATTAATTGCTATGATAGAGAATGGTATTACATATGTAACAAAGGTTAGAGTTCGTCAAGTGTAAAATCATTGAGGTCTTCATCAATGTCGACAAGCGATCAATGCTAAATCAATCTCAAAGCTCATGCCACTGAAGTAATTGCTCTTTCATTATATACACGATGTTAACCCACCTCCACCAATTGATAGAAGGGATGACAGAATGCTATCCACAGGGCTCATTATGCAAACCGAACTCCAACTCCCCAAGCAGACGAAATGACGACGTGAACTCCAGTGACAATGTCTCCAATGCACCCCATCCAAGTCTATTAGAAACACTCCAAGCTCGCAAAATTTGACCAATCCCGGGTTCGTAACAGCGTTATGTGAGCAGCATGTGAGGCAAATCAAAAGTCGTCACTGTCCAGATCCTTCTTCCGTCGGCCGCCTGACTTTCGCTTGCCCTCGTTGTGGTCACTTCCATCCTCGTCGTTCTTTTTTGACGAGTGATCTGGGACCTTTGAGCAGATATCAGCCAAAAAGTCGAGAACCTCGTCCTTGGAGACTGCCTGTTTTAAGTGAGCAGCAGTCACACGTTTCGAGTTGCGATCCCTCGCCTCTTGGGCAGCTTTCGTGACGAGGGATATCATGAAGAGTTCCAATGCCTTGGCTAGGCGGAGTATTAGCGTCAGTGTCACAAGGAGAGGTATAAGGGAGACACCTACAGACTGCAATGGGAGTAACTTGAGCCACCTTGCCGACTTCTTCGTCGGCCTGCATAATGCGCTTGATGCGAGCGACGGGAAATTTGGTTTTGACCTCTATCCCATCCCACGGCTTGGCTTGTCTGGGCTCCTCGGCCGGCGCGGCAGGTGGCGCCGGGACGTGCTGGTCAAACATGATGGCCTGGGGAGCCACGCCGGGTGGTTGGGGAGCAGAGGCGGATAAACGCGCGCTGCGACGGGCCATGTCGAAGCTGTAGTCGTGCGGCAGGGTCTGTTGCACGTACTGTTGGGGAACGCGACTAGCCTGCACGGGCGGTTGATAGCCCGAGTTGAAAAAGGGAGAAGCGTCGTAGGAGGCGCGCTGGTCTAGGGGGCTGGCGAGGTAGGGTGGCTGCGGCTGGTAGGTGTTGTTGAGCGGGCTGGCGAAGGGTTGGAAGGAAGAAAAGTCCGGTGACCGAGGGCGATATGAGCTGTCTGGATCTGTCATGTTCTTTGAAGAGTCAGTCTCTTAGTATTATTTGTTATTATTTTTTGTCACTTTTTTTCACCCAAGGTTTGCGCCGCAGGACCCACAGCAGCAACACAAAAGGAATAACAATAATAACAGTGATAATGGCACAGACCAAACTTACCAACGTGGCTGGATAGTGGACACCAGATGTCGAATGGATGGACAATGGCGCGCCTATGTGACTATGTTATCGTGGCGTTGTTATGTTGGGTTTAGTTGTTGCTAGTGCAATCAACATCCAACCAGCTTCCCCCAGACCGTGGTTTGATAATAATGCGTATGCCTCTTTTGATGCAATTTGTTGAAATTATATTATTATGCCCCTCTTTGCCTTTTCGAGCAAGAAAGGCAGAAAATAAGAGAATAATAAGAGACAGAAAGTGCGTGCTATCGCGATAAACTGGACCAAGCTCTGGTGCAAGGTGCGAGGTGCGTGGTGCGTGGCGACAGGGCGGGGGCGACGGCACAGTGCGTGGTACAAGGCAGATGACAACGGGCGGTGCGTGGTAGCAAGGCTCAGGGATGGGCAGCTGGGCGGCGGCGGAGCGCGGGTCGCAGCGTCCCTTTTAACCCTGCGCGGCGCCTCAGAATTAAATAATAGACGCAATATGCCTGCCAAATGCCAGCCCGCCGCCGTCCCCCCAGCAAGCCAATCACAGCGGCCCCGCCAAGCGCCGTCTGACCTCACCGCGTCGATCATTCGTCCAGTGCGGCCCCGCTATACCCATCTGGTTGGCTGTCTGAGCCACAGCCTGGCAATCTGCGAACCAACGGCAGATGATTGGCTCGTGCTGTCACGTGGGTAACCATAGCAAGCCGCCCTTATTCAACATTCAAACATGGCCTCTTCCACTGAATAACTAATTACTTCTTGCACTGAACAACACATGTTCGAGATTGATGTGTCTCGCAGTTCTTAGGGTTTATCTTTTTCCATTCCTACCCCGTAAAAGTATACTGTCCGATGATGATAGAGCAACAACGAGATGTCCGGGCAGAAACCCATGCTAGGCTGAGGCCGGGGGGTGTCAAATCTTTTTGCTCCCTTGCGGTATCGCCACTGGTTTTCAATCAACCAGCTCGCGTCGATGTGTTTCAAATTACTTGATCTAATCTGAGGGCTTTCTTATTTCCTGCTTACCGTTAGCACCATAATCAGTTCGTGTCATTACAACTAGTTTATTCAATATACGCGGAGCATAGTTTGCGATGTATTTGCATAGATGTGAGCGGTATACTCCATGCTAAATGATGTTTTTATTGCGGTTTGTCAATGGCGTGATGCCTCTATTTAGACGCGCTTTTCTGCCCCCTAGGTACGCCTTGATGCTCGACAAATGTCGGCATATATGTTTGCCCAGGCACTCACTCACGTGTGAGCAAACGTTCAGTACGCTTTTATGTCAAATCTTCTCTTCTACTTTACTCCACAGTTAACTCGATTAACCACTCTACTCAATCCAATTCCACGACATTGAGGCATATCTATACCCATTTTACTCCCGATTTCGCACATCAAAGACGGCTACATCTACTATAAAGCACTCATCAATAGCTCGCATGGCACGTCTTTCTACATATATGTATTCATAGACTTATTCTGATATAGAGAGATACACCATGCAGAACTGCCAGTGTACCGGTGCATCTGATTGAGCCCTTGCTCAAGTGTCAACCCGATGAGGCTGTCCTCCAGCACACACGAGGATCTATCAAGACTTATATTTACTCGATTCTGCATCCAGAGTCCTTGGTCTCGACCCGCGGATGGCCACACTCGACCCTCTTGGTGATTTCACACTTTTCCTCAGGCATCCCGCTGAGCTTCGTTTGGTAATCTAGAACCTCGCACTCTCTGAACCCCGTTTAATAGTTGTTTTCTTACACAAGTGCCGCAGGCGAAAACAGCAGAAAGCTCTTCATCCATGCACCACCAACTGAATGTCTCTCGGTATGTCGAGAATCCCGATCTGAGGAGAAGGTACGAATTTGTATACCTCATTATCTGTAACAGTCGTTGCGCTACGTATATTAACTTCGACAATGACCGCTTCTTGCTGGGCGACCCAGACCCCAATCTTGACTTCGATTACCTGATGAATGATCTCCTGCCGGGAAAATCCCATAAAGTGCGGTTCCTGCATGTGTCACGGAGCTGCTGGAAGGATATTGCGCGTTGGAGATTCCTTCGGTTGGCGGTTTTCAAGACTTGACGAGCTGGTTATTAGCTTTCCAGCTGGAGCACCCTTAGTTCCATATACGCACAAATGCTTGTATAGTGCCCGGCCGAGCCTAAAGAGATATTCCGTAATTAGAGACGGACTTCTAGACAATCTTAATGAGAGTAATCACGAGCCTGAATGGGGGCGACACACTCCCCGATTTCACACAATCTCCTATAGGCGCCCGCCTGCAAAGGGCTTGTACTTTTGTGTGTCTTGATGTTTTCTGTTGCCTTGGGGCAGTGAAATATGCCCTTCCTTCACAACTTCAACCTTACTAATACATACTAGTTACATGTACCTACTACCTAACATATGTTCGCCGTCAATAATTAAAACATAAACATGGTACTTTCTGAGAAAATCTCGAATCGTTAATCTTTCCTATACAAAGTCCCTCGTGTCGCTTGGACTCTATAGCAAATTGTTATTGAAAGATCGGTTTTCACTAGATTATTTCTTATCCCTAGACGCTTCATCTGCATCAATACCTTTAGCTTGATTTGAAATTCAAATTTATTAATTCTTCACGTCGGCTCATAGAGTTGAGACCTGGGATATTAGTGATGCTGGCGAGAACGCGCAATCAAGTGCCATCTAGCTAAACGCGAAATTTGAAACTTAGGCATCTAATAGTCAGATCAGAAGATTTGTGCTTCTCAGGTGGATGCCATATTCCACGCCTTCCAGAAGATAGTGGGGGCGCTGCGGGATGTGGCCAATCAGGTGAATCATGTTCAAACATGAAAAGTTCTGATTGCAGAATTTCGCACTGGCATGTCGTAGTTAAATGGCAGTAGAGATGAGTCTTCGACAAAGGCCAGAAAGGGATTTCTTTCATTCATAAAACAGAAAGAAACAGCAATCGCCACAGCCCACTCCCGCGAAGGATCGGCAGAGGAACGCAGTCTAAGGCCCTACGGATTTCTTCAGGGTAAAATATTAATCCGTTCCGGCCGGAAAGAAATCCAGCCATGTGCTGAATGCGGTCGTTCCTGACCGTATCAAATGACAGCGAACCTCAAAGGATATCAATTGCGCTGTTGAGCAGCGAACTGTACCGTGTTCCGAAATTTCATTTTCAGCGAACGATTTAGCGGATGCATCATGTCCGCGTCTGATCTTCTCCACCTCATCGTCGCGGCTTGAGACCGATGCCTGAAGAATTTCGTGTTTGCCTCAGAAAACCAGATTGACTGATCACAATGGCGAGCATGGAACTGTCAACGGGTCTCTTGGAGATAGTAAAGTGAGTTCCCATCAAAGCACAGCCTTACCCGTCATCAGACCGATGACTAACGGTACCAGTTCTCTCACCCAGGATGACATCCCATACAAGCTGCGGTGTGCCATTTGCAACAAACTGGCAATCAACGCATTTCGCCTACCATGCTGCGACCAAGCGATCTGTGAGAACTGTATGTCATCATATTCCTTCCTGGCCGATTGTGCCACTTTCATCCCTCCCACCTTCTGTTGCAGGCTAACAGTTCCTCCAGGCCAAACTTCCTTGCCCGAAAGCTGTCCTGTCTGTGACCACAATCCCATCTCACCCGATCTTTGCAAACCAAACAAAGCACTTCGCACAACTCTGAAGGCCTTCTTGCGTACGGAAGAGAAGAAACGAGAGAAAGATCGGCCATCAGCTACACCAGTTACAGCTACCCCGAGCGAGAGTGCGGCTGGTCAAAATCAAGATGGCTCTGCGGTTTCTGCAGAATCAAATGTGGAGCCAGTTGCAACTGGCGAGAATGCTGGAGTTGAGGGACCTTCGGTTATAGCATCTATCGAAGAGCCACAGATCGTTGAGAACCAGTCACAAACTCCACTCATCACCTCCGATCAAGTTAGTCCTCCCATCCACTATGAGTATGCTATATGACTAATGGATTTTGTAGGTGGAAGAACCTTTGACCACCACTGTCGATCATCAAGCAGCTGACGACGCTGATGACAATGGCACACAATCTGGCGATGGAGCTTTGGAGGCGGATGAAACTGAACATACTGAGCAAGGCATGGTGCCGACCAACGGATCTAACCAAATGGCCCTCAACATGGGTTTTGGTGTGAATCCGGGATTGATGTCTAATATGCCTTGGGGCGGACAAGACCTAACTGCGATGGCTCAGTTTATGCCGAATGCAGCCACGGGCAATTTTCAGAACCCAATGGGTATGTTTGCATATAAGATTAGTTATGACTAGTGAAAGAGCACTAATTGAAATGCAGGAATGCTAGGAATGGATCCGATGACTGCAGCTCAAGGAATGTTCGGGGGTTTTGGTATGAACATGAATAATATGAGCAATGGCATGAATATGGGATATGGTACAGGGCAGCAGATGTATGGCAACTGGAACAACTCTCAAAACAATATGTACAATCCAACTGCATTCTCGAATGGTATGGGCCAAGATTATCAAGCATCTGGATATGCTGGCTACATGTCTCAAGACAACGGAAACTTCTCTCAGATGCAGCAATATCCTAACCAAAATTATCATCAAGGTGGCTACTATGGCAATGGATCAGGCTATATGAGAGGCATGGGTCGCGGCCGTGGCCGCGGTTATTATCGTGGAGGTCGTGGAGGCTACTATGGCCATATGCAAGCTAACAACCAGTATTCAGGCGACTATCAGCAACAGGCTTACCAGAATAATGTATCCCAAGAAGCCGTGGACCAGTCCTTAGAGGCGCCCACTGAAGAGGACATTAAAAAATTCAACGATGAACTAGCCCCTGGCGGAGAGAGCGATTTAGCAGACGGCCCATCTAGAGAGGATACTACTACCCTTACTACCTCTAATGCCTTAGCTGCATCTGCAGAAACGAAGGACCTGGATAATCCTGATCGTACTGATCGTACTGATAGTCACGTGGATCATAAATCTGATGAACAAGAAGTCATTAATAACGATGACTCCACACCTCAACTACAAGGTATTCCAACCATTGACAGTGTTGATAGTGCAGCTTCCCAGCCTAATGTCTATCACAACGGCCCCATGATGAATCAAGGGTATGGACGCGGCAGAGGTTATGGTCGAGGAGGATTCTACAATAGTCGAGGGGGTTATTACAACAACACAAACTTTCAAGGACCGCCCCCAGGACAAGGTGTGGTAGGCGCACCATTGGCGCCACGTGCGATGCGTCAAGGACTTCCGAATACCAGTACGCGGCGACTCTTTGCTGCAGAACAGAACCCGTCAACAGCAGACACTTCGGAGAATGTCTCGCAACGGTAAGGATTACGAATCTTGAAAATTGGTCACGTCGATCTTACTAACAAATATCACAGTGCCACGCCAGCAGCCATGAATGGAAATACTCGTCTACTGTCACCATCTGTCCAAACATCTCAAGTGCAAACTCGATCGCCTTCACAGGGAGGCTCTCGAACTCAATCACGGCCTCGGTCACCGTCTGCTCCGAATTCTCGTCATGACCGCACTCGACGTGAGCGATCTGAAGCCTATGATGATGAAGGGGACGGAGACAAAGACCGACGAAGGGACGATCACCGACGTTCTCGACGTGATGGTGAAAACCGTTCACGTTCGCGCTCACGCTCGCCATCAGTGACAGAAGAGACGTCTCGACGATCCTCGCGTCGTCCTGACCACAATCGGGATCGTGATAAAAAATCAAACCGCTCTCGTCGCCATCGTAGCCAGAGCAGAAGCCGTTACCACAACCGTGATTCTCTTGCTCCAGAGACCAACGGCGGCGACAAACATGACCTTGCGAGCCGAATCACGCATGCACAACGACTTAGCAAGGACTCTTCAAGTCGCCATCGCGAGGATCGGAGCAGGAAACATGACCGAGACCGCGAGCGTGACAAGCGTCGCGACCACGAAAGGGAACGAGACCGCGACCGCGACCGTCCCCGTGAAAAGGATAAACATCGAGATCGAGATCGCGAACGTGAACGTGACCGTGACCGTGATCGGGAGAAGGACCGTAAACGCTCCCGTCGCGATCGCTCCGTTTCCCCTAACGATAGCGAGTCTTCGTACCGCCATTCTCGACGCATCAAACGCAACCATAAAGATGACAACGATAATGAAAAGCGCAAACCATCTACCAAGGACCGTGCCGATGCGAAATCAGGTGATTCGTCAACGAAGGACCCGCATACTCTAGAACGCGAGGCCCGTAACCGCGAACGCATGATGAAAGAGCAACAGCGGCGCAGTGCGATCACCTCTGATCGTGATAGCAAGAATTCTCGTCACCGTCAGGAGCGCAACTTGACTGGTGGTCGCAGGCTTAGTTATAGGTACGACGACGACGAAGATGAAATGAATCGCATAGAAGAGGAGCGGGAATCAAGCCGTTGGGCATAGGATTTATTGCATGCAACACCGGACTGGGAAAACCGGAGTCTGGTTTTTACTGTACAATACATACTTAAAATCATGATACATTTGCCTGACTTCATTGTATTAGCATTGGGAGGTGCTAATAATTCTCTCTCGCGACTTTTTTTAGCATCATGCGCGTGGCACAAGATTAAGAGATTAATTCTCGAATTGCGACATAAAAAACTGAACGTTGATCCTAGCATCTCTCCACAGAGTCCATAGTAAATTAAACTGTTCCAGTGGAGAAAAATATCAATCTCTAATATTTGTAGCTAGTTATCTAAGTTAAGCAATAAATTTCTGAGTCCGGATGTTCAGACTTAGGCTATTTGGACACATCGACACTGTAAATGTAACACATGCGACGCCTAATGAGAACTCATATCGCGTAATACTCGCTAGACTCTTTGCGATGAGTTATTCAACATATTTGTATTGTTAGTCTTGATGCTTATGCCAGATGTCGTCGACAACATTGAACCGGCCGAAAATAAGGAAAGCCGAAACGGACGAACAGGTCCGAACAATAACCCTAACATCAATATAAAGCATATAAGTACATGACAGGACTGCTATTTGAACGAAGCAAAATTAAACATCCTGTAAATTCAGAGAATTCAGAGGAAGGACTTTTTTTCTTTTCATCGAGTCAGTACTTTCACTATCATCTTCATTCCGTTCTGCGGAAGATATACTCAACGCCGCATCAATGTCGCAACGCACTACTAAGTTGTCTGGGAAGAATATCCTGCTTATCGGGGGCAGTTCTGGTATTGGCTTCGCCGTTGCCGAGCAGGCTCTTCAAGATGGAGCACATATAACCATCAGCTCGTCAACAGAAGACAGAATCTCCAAGTCGGTGAATAGCCTCCGAACCAACTTCCCAGAGCAGGCGGACAATGTGCGAAGCTATGTTGCCGACTTGTCTTCCAAGACAGAGCTTGAGCGGACTGTAGAAGGACTTCTTCAATACGCGGCAAAAGACTCTCCTATCGATCATATAGTCTTCACTGCCGGCGATGTGCCGCCCTTAGACCCTCTTCCAGAAGCCTCCTTTGACCACATCGATGCCTTCTTTGCAGTACGCTTCTATGGCGCCATAACCGTCGCCAAATATGCTCCTAAGTACATGGTTCCAGCCAAGTCATCGTCGATCACTTTGACTTCAGGCACTCAGGCGCACAAGCCGACAATGTGGCTGCCCCCAGCCATCGGGTGCGTCGTTGAGGGATTGATGCGTGGTTTGGCTGTCACGCTGCCTCCGATTCGCGTCAATGTAGTGTCACCTGGGTTTATTCTAACTGAAATTATTGAGAGACTACCCAAGGAAATGTCCGAAAATGCTATTGAGCGACATAAACAACAATCTTTGACAAAAGACGTGGGATATCCGGGAGACACTGCGGAGGCATACCTGTATTTTATGAGGGATAGTTTCGTGACAGGCTCTGTTCTGGTCACGAATGGGGGAGTATTTCTAGTATAGCATTGTCGTATCAATTTTGGGGGAAGAAAAAATGATCAAACCGAACACCATTTGTAAATCAGTGTGATCGATCTAGTTATACAAAGCAATATATTTGCAGTTTGCCTTGATAAAATAGTATGTAATCATAAGATATTGTTAAAATTAAAATCTTTTTTAAAATCTTTTAAAATGTCATAATGTATTGCTACTGTAATATTTCTTTTCTATAAGAATGATATAAAAGTAGTTATATATTCTATAATACTGTTAATTCTATAAAACTGTAGTTGGTTTTGAGGATGTTATATAAAAAATACAGTAGAATTGATTTATAAAAGACTTTTCCAGTTAAAAAAGTTATAGGGACGTTTTGGTAGCTTAGAACGTTTTGAAGCGCTCCAGACGTTTTTGGCGGGTTTCTGCCTTCTCAAAGGTACCCGCCAACGCCCCCACCAATTCTACGTGGGTAGTCCTCCATCGAGTCAGACGAGTGATTTGCAGGCAGAGTCTTATCCCTAGTTCGTCTCTTGGCAACATTTCTTAATCCGGCAATCCTACGATTCGACTTGAATGCAGGGCTTTCCATGTCTTGGTTTTGTTGTAGGTGTCTTTGAGATTGCGATCGTCGAGTGGTACCTCGAAGTGTTTTGGGGCTCGTGTGGTCGTACACGAGGACGACAGGCGGCGCCGCGAGTACGTTCTCTTCGCCTGGCATTCCTCGCCTGTATATGCCAGGGTAAAGACACTGAAACACACCGGCGACATCGTCATAAAATTGGTCTCCACTTGACGGTGTCCTTGAGCGTCTAAGACAAGAGCTTGGATTCATCGGGAATCTCTCCTCGCACCAATCGGAGGATCCAGGGGACATAATGAGATAGTCGTACGAAGAGGAGGCAATTTGTTGGTGTAGATCTATTGCCCGCCGAACTATATTGTCTTTAAAAGTTTTTGAGGTGCGGCTCAAGAGTCTCCTCATCGATCTATACAGTAAAGGATTTAGCTAGTTCATCAGAAAGCTTCTCTATCCTACGCTTTCTCCGGCGCTGAAAAGACTCCGTTTGGGTCAACGAGGTAATAGTGTCCGATCTCCATTTTTTAGCAAGAAGAATTGTGTCTGTATCTTTGTCAAACAATATTCTTCCTACCAGAATGGCCATACGCACCCTCATCGTCACCGCTCCTTTTCATGACCGACAATATGTCATCGAATGTCGCCTCAGAGTCGCTGGTCACTCCAATGGGTTAGGTCTCGCTGAAGATGTTTTCGGAAAGATATTCCCAGATGTGACGGCCAAGGACAATGTAAATGCAGGTGCTGAGATTCACCAGCCACATAATCCACTCGACATCCGAGTCATGACAGCTTTCATTGGCAAGACCAAGCTCGCGAATAATCGAGGCTTGGTCCTTGCGATCAAGTGCTCTGTGAAAGATGCTCCTGAAGTCTCGAGACCTTTTTCTCAAGTCTTTCCCGACGCTGTTGACCCACCATTGGATGGCGTCCTGGAGACTTTCGACTCTTCTCCCTATATCCACGTCTGTTATCTGATCCGTGGCACTTTGAAGCTTCATGATCTTGGAAATAGCTGCGTCCAGGCGATATCTTAAGACGTCGTTCTCCTCCTGCAGATCTCTGGGATCACCAAGAGCCTTCAACCGGACCGAATCTGAATAGTCCATGGTTGAACGATGAGCAATGCTATGGTGGTTAGCACACTGTCTCAAGGTCTCCGAGACGGAAAATATTGGAAGGACCTGGTATGGAAAGTTGGTCTGGAGGAATGAAGATTTTTAGGAAACTGAGGAGCCCCGGCGTGGTGTGCGCCCGACCTCTTCTTATATTACCTTCCTTGGCTGTGACTGCACACGACAAAAAATAAGCGTGTCCATGGATGACGTGTTGTAGGGATACGGTTTTGGACTTACAGTATTTCAAAATACGTATCTTTTCCTTTCTTTTCTATTGTGCGCGATTCTCTCTTTCTTCTCTTTTCTTTTTTTTTTTTTTTAAAAAAAAAACTCAACGGAACGGCAAAGATCAAAACAATTTGATACTTAAGTAGAACACATCCTGAAAAAAGGGAGGCAAATATTTTGGTCATATTCGGCTTGTTCTCGCGAAACTGGTAATTCAGAGAATTGTGACAAATAACGTCACACTAGTTTCTCGAATAACACTGTGATTCATACTAATACTTACGCAGTGTGACACATTCTGAACATGGTCAAATCAGGAGAGGTTTTCCGTGACAACAACTTACGGCTGCATACAAGACTCATCTTACAGGAAATTTTCTCGCTACACAGGGCTCTGTCTTGCCAATGAGCCATTCAAATTCATTCAGAACGCGAAGTACCCTGAAAGAGCCCACGGAGTATGTGTGGCCCCCGCTTTGCGCAGTTGCGGAGCCTCAAGCCCCTGCTGTGAGAGACTTGAGGGTGATAAAGACCTCACCCACGCCGGGTGGCAGACTCCTCGACCTGATGGGGGTGACACCTACCTTCCTTCAAGCACAGTTACACGGATTCAGCTGATTCAATGTTTTTCGGCGGTACATCGATATCTGCTGGGCTTGTTCTTCGGAGCAGAAGAAAGGAGACCAAGGGGATGAAAGTTATTATCGCAATCGATTTCGGTATGATATGTGCAAAACACACCTTTTACTTAGGAAACAATTTTCCTTAACATTGATACTTGTTGTAGGCACAACCTATTCGGGCATCGCTTATGCCAACACAGGAGAAGTAAGTAATTAGCTACGGTGTCCAAACATGCTCCCGGCGGCTGATCTGACAAAGACTATGCGGATCATAGGCCGATAAACAAACGGTTATGAGAAACTGGGGGCGAGGAACTCCTAGCGATGATAAAGTCCCAACGTCAGTGACACCTACGTGTACCCCGCAGCCCTTCTAACTCTGTGCTCTAGAATCCTACGCTATGATAACGGTGGTACGACTGGTCCTTTTAAATGGGGCTTCCAGGCACGGAAACAGTTGCGCAAGGGGCGAAAGATGCATGAGTGGTTCAAGCTAGGGCTTTGTCCTGAACATGAGGAGCGACGTGCCGCCGAGTCTGAGCTGAGCAGGAAATACCCCAGTACAACGGCCCTGGCCCCAGTCACGGGAGACAAGGATGAAAAGCTTGTCGTCGACTATCTCTCAAGGCTCAAGAGGCGCGTTGACGAGCACTTCGGAGAGTTTGATGTGCGTGTCTATGAACTCCCGAGGAAGTACATCGTCATCGTTCCGGCAATATGGGACCATTGGGAGCAAGACAGAACCCGTAACTACGCCCAGAGAGCTGGCATAGGAAAGGGGAGTTGGCTACAGATTATCTCAGAACCCGAGACTGCCGCCACCTTCGCGTTGGACAGAATGCCCCGGCTCGGCTTAAGGGCGGGAAATACGTTTGTCATATGTGACGCTGGTGGAGGGTGAGTGAGGTCTTCCATTGTCCCAGGCTCTTTGTCATTCTAACTATCGCCATCTCTTCACAGTACCGTTGACCTTACATCTTATACGATCCGGTCCCTGGACCCCATCAGTCTTGCTGGTGCTGGAAAGCGCTCTGGCGGACTACGCGGCAGTAGCTTCCTTAACAGAATATTTGCAAATTGCCTTCAACACAAACTCCGAGATTATTATGGGGGCTGGGATCAAGGATTTCTGGACTATGCCGTGGATGAATTCGAAAGACGAATCAAGACCGAGTTCACAGGTGACGGGGATAACGGGACATACACAATCATGGTGCATGGATTAGCTGATAGCCATCGGCACAGAATCATTGGATGCTCTCTCGAACTGTCGGTCAAGGAGCTTCGAGAAAATGTGTTCAAGGAGGCCATCGCTAAGATTCAGGGGCTCGTCCGCAATCAGATCGCCACGACGTCGGGGCATCAAGGCTATCCTGCTTGCTGAGGGCTTCGGTCAAAGCGCATATCTCAAGTAACAACTTGAGCTGGTGCCTTCCGTCAAAGACCAAAGGATCCTGATCCAGCACATCGAGAACAGGCAAGTCAAGAGTTCACTAATCCTGGGGCAATTATCTAATAGATAAACACTATGCAGCAACAGCGCCATAGTTCGAGGAGCGTTGATAGCGGGCCTTACTCGACATAGCAAAGACCAAGATGGAGTGTTCAGGGTCCGAGGTCCCCGAGTCGAGTCTAGGATAGCTGGGAGATCCTATGGAACCTGTGCCTATCAGCGGTTCAACCCGAAGGAAGACGATGCGTCGAGAAAGTAAATCTATCATTCTCACAGCGAGGCGTTCTTGACTGGAGCTAACCGAGCGCAGGCAACGCCTATCAACTGGGGAAGACCTAATAGAGCGTATGCAATGGTTTGTCAACGAGGTATGGATCAGACTACGAGATGTTGTTCCTCTCGGGACTTGTTTTAACTCAAGGAAAAGGGTCACAGCATCCAAGACCGAGTTCTGAAGCCTTTCGAGTTCGAAAAAGAACAGGAAGTTATTATGGGTCCGATTCAAGAAGTCGTTATTCACATTTATAGTAGCGAGACACGGGATGCAGGTGGGATCGTTGAGCCCAAGTACTCAGACGATCCAGGTAGGATTCTCAGCACTCGGCCGAGATACTAACTAACGAGTACAATGCGTTAGGTCTCCGAGAATGTGCCCAATTGAAGATGGACCTCCGGGACCTAGAATTGCCCATCGAAAAATACAACGGCATAGATTTGTATGTGCTAAAATTGACATCGAGATGACCTTGGTCTCTGCAAGCTTGTCTTTTTGTGGGATATATGGCAAAGGTACCAGCAAGGAAAAGAGATTCGGACCAAAGTTGGTCCAGTTTGTATGATTGGGGTCTCTGCCTGGATAGGGTATGATGAAAGTTAACAGAAGTTTCGGCAGGAGGCCGAAGTACTTTGTGTATCTAACATACACAATTCAAACAATCACACGATGGACCCAAGAGCTTCAATGTAACACGCATGTAGTATGTGGCAGCCGAAACTCTATCCCAAACCAATTGAACTAGACTAAGTTGATGTCCAACCTACAGGAGATAACCAGTTCAGCAACTTGCAGTTTCCAAGCACCTGCCTAAATATGCAGGATAAGCCACTCTATCCTTTAAACAGGCATTTCTTTAACCAGGTTGTAGTTGACGGGGCACTCTGATACCACTACCTTGCCCAACATCTCGAGGAACCCTTATACCATTGCCTCCACCAGTGTACTTGGGAACTCTACTATTACTGACTTCAGCGGGTGTGCGAGGTACCATAATTCCACCGCCTGGCTGAGGGTATCGGGGCACTCGAATGCCACTTTTTGGGGGATCTCCTTTCTCTGTATCCGGCCCATCACCGACAGGAAAATATTGATAAGATGATCCTAAGCGTCATGAACAGTATGATGATAATAGCAATGGCGTCGTTTTCCTTAACCATTATTTCGGTATTGTGGGATGATAGGACTCGCAAGAACGCCGCAGTCTGCAGATCCGATGTCCAGCGCTCGAGTCGCTTCTCTAATTTATTCCGCAGCAAAAAGCAGCAATTGAACAAAGCCTTGTCCGGCTTTTAAACTAATAAATACTCGCCAAGATGTCAGCTCAATAGACTCACATGGATGTGATAGCGCTTCGTTCGAGTATGACCATAGCAACCCACTACTGACACTGATGAACGGATCCCCAAGGAACCTCGACGTAGCTGGGAAAGAGAGAGCCAGAACTCACATTGAACCACAATTCAGCTATATGAAAGCGACGACTCAAGATTGGGTATTCCGGTTTGACAACGCTCCGCAGCAATTGACGGGTGGCAAAGGGTAGGATTGTTCATCGTGACTGAGAAAATTGCTATGGTAAATAAACAAACAAAGTCGGACAAGGCTGTAAAGATGTTGCTCTTAGGCGTCAAGCGAGGCCAATCATCACTTCATGTTGTCGGCCAGACCCTGTCAGATGACCGGCGCCGCTGAAGTTCCTGTATAACGCACATGTGTAGATTGTAAGTGTAAATAGCTTTGTGTTGAATTGAATAGGCAAGAGCGTGCTTCGAAGGGATCTGGAATGATATTATACCTCGCTTTCTTATTAATATAGAAAACTTAAATGGCTCTAGAATGAAATAATTACTCAGACTGTACTCTGCCCCATTCGAATTTGTACTCCTTGATGCCAAAACCCGGGTGCATGTGTTTGATTGGTCGAATGTGAAAGTCGGCCCCATCCCGACCCTTGCCGTTGATTTAATTGGTTAGATTGTCTTTACAACCAATCAACATCATAGCACAGCCATTGTAGAAACTCGTCTTTGATTTTAATTTATAGAGCTTGATACTCTCATATCTGGATATCGTCATCACGATTTTTTTTTCTATTTGTAAGCGGACGAAAAACTTCTACTCAGTAGTCAACAATGTGGGAGACGGTTGAGATATCTGAAGATAAATAGCCCGCTGAGCCCAGCTTGAAGTGGGAAGAGTGAAGCAGAAACAAGCAGAAAGAAAATCCAGAGTCCATTATCCTCATTACAAATTCCTTCAAGTTAAAGCTATATACAATGTCTACATCTGGCGCGGATCGCAAAACGGTGAGTGAACTGCTATATGTCCTTAGATTCTAGGTTGGACATTGCTTCTAACCAATGCTGCAGAAATGGGACATTGTCTCTGAAATACCCAGTCTTCATGGTAAGGTAGCCATTGTAACTGGTGCAAAGTAATGCCACCCTCCGTGCCATGAAAGATTGAACCAGCTAACAGGCTCCCAGCTCCCCGACTGGCATGGGTTTTAATGTCGCCCAGCAACTCGCTCTTAAGGGAGCCAAGGTCTATGTGTCAGCAAGGTCCTTGGAAAAGGCTGATAAAGCAATCAAGCAAATGAAAGAGGATAATCCCTCACTTGCTCGTGATGACTTGCTCCATCCTCTTGCCCTCGAACTCGGCGACCTTCAGAACATTAACACCGTAGCGGCGAAGTTCGCAGCTGAAGAGAAGAGATTGGACATCTTGGTGAATAACGCTGCATTGCTAGCTAGGCCTCTGGACTTGGATAAGAATGGGATTTCGGTGTCCTTTGCAACCAAGTAAGTGTGTCGACAATCAGAAAGGCTCAATATCACTAATTTAATAAACAGCCACCTCGCCCCTTTTCGTTTGACAACCGCTCTTCTTCCCCTCCTCAAGAAAACGGCAGCGGAGTACTCCGGAGTTCGCATTGTAAATGTTGGCTCTGATGTCCATCTTAAGCTCCCACCGAGCATCCAGCTCAACAATATTGCCGACTTCAATCAATCTTTTGGGTCCACTGATAGTGCAGAGAGCAATCTATTTCGCTACGCGCTATCCAAATTGGCAAACCACCTCTTCAGTGCTGAACTCCAGCGACGACTAGATGCAGAGAAAGTCCCTATCGTCACCGTTGGACTGCACCCTGGTTATGTTTTGACCGGTATGTAGAAAGATTGCCCATTTATTTCATATGCACGTTTTGTGGAAAGATGTTTCTGACGACGGTTCCAGACGGTGCAAACAGGCATATCGACAAGTATCACTCGGATATACGTGAGAGCATCGTAGTAAGGTCACTTTCGCCACTTGATGGTGCGTTGACAACCGTATTTGCTGCGGCCCACCCGGAAGTATGGGAGAAGAGGGATTTATATGGTGGTGCCTATGTTGAACCATACGGACGTATAGAGCAACCAAGTGAAGACGCGAGGGATCCTATTCTGGCGGCGAATCTGTGGAAGTCCAGCGAAGAAGCTTTGCAGAGAATTGGCGCTTAAGAGCAGAGATCATGGCCCAGCAATGACATGGAGCAAATAATAGATTATCTTCAGTATTGGAATACAGAGGGACAATGAAATTTAGAATACATTATCTCGGATATTTGTGGTTGAACAGCCAGACAAGGTGGTCAGCTCCCGCCAAAAAATCATCTACTTCTTGCGGCACCATCACAGCGCAGAAAGGACACATGCGTGCAATAAACCAGGCTCGTTGCGATAACGAACTTCCTGCAGCGGCCCCAGTCATAAGAACCCATCGAAAGACCTCAGGGCCGCACCTATACCAAAAGGACTCGTCGCAATTTGTGATTTCGTCCTTCAAACTGAGAACATACTTTTGTGTTTCTGGGTCGCTATTCAGGTCCGTTGAACTCCCTACATTTAGCAAAGCTCTTAAATATATAATTCCAGCCAAGACACAGCATTTTTCAACTTGGCTTTGTTTACTATCTGCTGTGGTAGAACACTGCTGATAAGCAGGGCTGGCAATGAAGTTAGACCATGTAGAAGTAGAATCTATCACGCTCATCGTGGAATATTTGGCAAATTCACGAACGAGCTCTAGGGCCGATTCTGGAAGTCTCAGTCTGGGAGGTCTTTCCATTTGTCTTTCGGCGGCGTTTGAGAGTAAAGAGGAATAATTCCCAATGCGATGGTTGGAGCCAACGCGAGGTACGGGGAACACTGTTTTAACCCGAAGAACAAGAGCGTTCCATACTTGTTGTCTAGGCAAGGTAAGCCGGATGCCCAAGAGTAGATATCTGTAATCTGCCATTGGGAATAGAGGAATAGGACTAACATTATAAGAAAATATCCAATGATATTATCCGGTTGCGGCTCTCCCATTCCTTTGTATCGTAAAAGTGCCTCAATCCCGGACTCGTGGGATGTCCCTTCGTTAAATTCTCCCTTCAATTTCTATGTTTACTAATCTCAGGTATTGATCATTATTAAAGTTTGCATCAATGCATTACTTACCGCAAAGTACAACAGATGTAATGTCGCTGCAACAACGCTGGTTGGAAGACTACTATGGTCACTATTCGCGATAGCCTCCCTAATTAATCGGAGGGTCTCAGTTTTGTGGTACGTGGTCACAGGATTTTCAGGTGTGTCGTGGGTTATATCCATATGAGCCGAAGTTGAATAAAGTGTCGCATGGAACAAACAAGGATCCGACCATGCCGCCTGCATCCACGTAGTTTGCAACATAGTGGCAATCGAGTTGGGATACTGCTGTACCAGAGGGCGTAATACAGCGTCTCCTACAGGCCAATGTTATCCACTATCCCCAATTTTCGCCGATATATAGGAAAAGAAAAGACTAACTGTAGGAGAGCAGAGTTGAGAAATACCATTGTTTTGGGATTGGATACTTGGCACCGTAGTCCGGAGGTCTCGGGAGAGTACTCTTTCGGCAGATAGCAGATTCTAGTTGGTCGATTCTTCGATATAAAGAGTTGACTAGAGCCTCGTCCGATTGGACCTCCGGCACTGGATAGTAGCATTTGCGAACTTTCCTAGAGGGCTAAATGAGTATCTTATATCTTTATAGTCCACTAGTCGAGACGTGACAAATATACATAAAAAATAAACGCAATGGGTGTGACGAGAGAGGCAGATTTACAGGAATAGTAGAACCTACTTTACACATGACCCGCATACAGGCAAGGCTCTGTCGCATCGTTTCTTCTGCTGACTGCACGCCTTGCAAGCTTGAAGAGAAACTTCAGAGGTCTGGCGCATTGCCCCAGCAGTATTTGACTCAGATGCCATTGTATTGAAGGAGCCCTGGATATCCATAATTTCGATGCTGTCAAGGTTCTGGATGAGGAATATGGCATCTCAGCCCCAGGATGAGCAACGCCTTCACCGCCTTTGCTGCCGCCTCTGTCAAGTCTAGTGTGATATCGGCCAATGAGAATGCGCGGCTCAGTTTGTCGTCAGAAGGTCTGAGAACACCTTGTGCAAATATGGAATAGGTAGGTGATCCCTTCCTCTTCTATACAAACTTTAATAGTTAAATATTTAAGGTTGTACTTGCCCCCTCACGCACGTTTTCTAACGTTCAATATAATCTGAATTGATTACTCAATACTGACTTTCCCATTTAGGCGGTTTGTATTTAATTTAAAAAGCAAAGACGCTCTTTATTGGCAAAGCAATCTAGTGAAGACGCTCTGGTTAAGGCAAATCGGAACCGCTCTGAGTTGGGTAAGAATCAAAAATGGCTTGATGGCTTTCTCAAATAGGGATCGGTTTAAGACAGTAGGTAGTTTAAAGAATCAAAGTTGATTGTTTAATATCTTAGGGTGGTGCAACCTAATAATTCTTAATGGCTGTCGAGTTAATATAATATATGTTGAAATATGAAAGTCTTTAAAAGTAGCCTCTTACTAATCAATACTCTGACTGCTCTACAGGAAGATGCTTCCTAGTGGGTCCATTAGCAGCCAATGGGAGGAAAGGAGGCGGCAGTATTTTTTCTGCCGCTCTCAGAGCAGTCTGAGCATGCCGAGATAATTCGTCAGCTGGAGATACGAAGTTACCTGTTTTATGAAGGCCAGAGTTAGGGTGACAATTATGTTCGAATGTGAGATTACTGTAAATTGTGCCGTCGAAATGTAATGGGTTTTTGACAATCAGCAAAATTCATAATCACTGGTTAAGTTAGCCCAGGCTTGGCAAAAGTGTATGTAAATTGTAACGCCTAAAATAGGTCATAATTAACTAGTAAACTGGCAAATTTTACGTAAATTTGCCATCCCTGACGAAGACCTATGCCCGTACGCTGTCTATAACATTGATGTTGAATTGAGCGAGTATGTTGTGGAAAACGGAGTTGTATTGAATCCGATTCGCGTTCACACTAGTAGTTAATTGCAAGCAACACGATGAGAAACGATGCCAGGATTTCTGCCTGAGGAACAGAATCGAACAGTCGAGATCATCTTAGTCTCATTCCAACAATGGCCGCCTAGATACCACACTAAGCCCAAACCGGAGGTCTTTGCTTCATCGAGTCATTGTTATTGTGTGATGCTTGCTGAAGGGAAGACTCCGAGCTCGAAAGAAAGCACGCAGTCAGTGTCTGGACTTGTGTTCTTTCACATCGTCGTCCTCAATTTGCAGAGCTGAAACTCTACCCGAAAGTCCCCGCGATAATGGTCTGTTTACTTCTCGACCACGTCTTGCCGAAAGGGAGTTGGCAAGGCTTTGGTGAGCTCTTTCTGCCGTCGGAGTGTTACTTGAATGATATTCGGACTTATAATTATAGACCAATGGAGCTGGCGGGCCATTTAGAAGAGGAGTATGAAAGCGCAGCATCGATATGGCATTCTCGTTTCGTGAAACAAAATTGGGATGGATGGAGAGATGGGGAGGCTAGTTTGACATCACCAGAGAAGTCAAGGAGGAGGAGTGTTATTTCTGTCGTGACTAAAAGCCGAATACTATTACTACAGTGCTACTGATAGGGGTAAAGCGTACACCCCTAGTACTAATTGCCAGAAAACATATACAACTAGAACATACCACTTGAATCCTTACAAAGTAAGGATTGCGCTCTTTTTAGTATGGCGGTTAAAAGTTCGATGTGTTTACACAATTACTATTCCTGTAATAACGCTATATAAACGTCTCCAAATCTACTTGACATTATAGGTTATGTAATTCTTCACCAAAAGTTCTCCATGCGGTGATCAACCAGTTAACAATGTTCAACACACCGGAGATCGCGAGCACAAAACTGGAACAAGCTGAAAGGTGCGGGATAGTGATACAATACGAAAGGCGACAAGAAAAAAAGAGCAAGGGAGAATGGACCGGCTTCTTGATTTGAAGTGAAATGATATAAGTTGGAAATGAGGACGAGATTTCCATTCGCTAAGCTAGGCGGCTAAAAGATAGTCGTAGCAGACAGGCGCCCTTCCATGATATATCGCCAGTATATTGTGAAGTAATCACTCGGCCACCAAAAATTGAAAAATAACTGAAAAAAGTTAAAAAAATGTATGTGCATCATCCGTGAATCGAACACGGGCCTCGTCGATGGCAACGACGAATTCTACCACTAGACCAATAATGCTTCCGTGGGGAATTATCCGAATTTTGCCTATAACACTCTTTAAGTATTGTAAATTGAATCGTCAGGTTGCTTATCACTTTCGTTTGGCTGCATCGAAATGATCGAATAGATAGATGTATTGCGGCGAGCACCTCGAATCTACCTACCCGATAAATTGGGGAACTGCATATACTGGAGGATGACGCGTCCTTTTTGAATTGTTCTCACTTTTTGTAGTTAGGGAACCTGATGTGGGATGCATGATGCAGGCAACCAATATCGACTAGATCTAGATCAGCAACAGGCGGGGTACTTAACCCACTGCGCAGATCTGCACATCACGGAGTACAAGCTGCGAGGATATGCTTGGTAATTATTGATGCGTAAATGGTTTGCACAACATAAAGTCTCGGCGCTCGTTAGGAATATCAGGAAGAGTCGGAAACTATCAAAGCTGACATCTATCATTTTCAAGTTAACATCTTAAGCTCAGAGACCTCACAAATAACATCGTCGTATATTATCGAGACCTGTATGTTAATCGTCATATTTTTTGGGATCTTGCAACGCTCCTTCAAGAATTAGTTGAATATCAATCACTCGGCGAATCGCACTCATATATGAAAGTCGCTCGGCCTACTGTAACTTGAATTCTCCGAGGAAACCTAATCTCAGCCAGAAATTGGTGAAGCAGTGGAAGACAGCCCTGCGGATTGTCTAAGCTTGACTATGATGATGTGCGCATTCCAGATATCAATTCGCTGGTTCAAAAACTTGCTGCTGTCGAAGGCAAGACTTGAAACCTAGCGTTCAACACTACCGAGGGACCGCATGGATCTGATAGAGGAGGCCAGGCACCTGCCTTGTTGGACTAAATCCCGTTTACCTTCTCTGATGCGTTGACAATGGCCTTGTGTCTGGACAAAGGCCGGACAAGGGTAGCGAGAAACCCATATGCTTGATAACTGTCCAGTGGCTGATTACGTCTTAAAACGTACGCGAAGTCAAATTCAAAGTGGATAGGGCGGATCCTGAGGTCGAAAGGACGTGTCGAAATGCAATGAGAGCATAGCAGGTCTTACGATGCCGTGATGGAGGTAGGGAGGTAGAGTTGATCCTTGCATTGATGATTTCACTGGATGATCAGCCACTAATGCCATGGAAGCAAGTCGGTGTCTTGCTTTCGAAAAAGGTCTTTTGATGGTATATATCGATAAGATAACTGATATCATCCAAGACCAATACTGTAGCAGGCCTGCGTCCCAAATGGTCCTAGCTGCCCTTGATCGCAGAACATATCGGCGTTTCATTTGAGTAGTTGATATAGTATATAGTGACAAGCGCACTGAAAAGAAGGCAGATTTGATTGCAATGAGATAATAAATATACGCATAAGAAATAACGTTATTGCAGCTACTACGTATTACTGCCCTGTTTGCAAGGGAAAGCGGCAAGGAGCGGCAATAGATGAATATAAGGCAGCCAAACATCGACAGTCATGATGTCAACTTTTTGCTGGTTGTCTGGCAGTGGCTCGACATTCATCTCGGATGCCTAGTGTCGTCTGAGAATGCTTTGGGAATTCATTTATTTTATCTGATTCTTTCAACTGATGTCCTCTTTCATACAGTCTGTATCTAGACAGAATCCAGATCGGCATTAGCCAGCAGCTAGGGAGAGGAGTCAAGGATCCAGAATTCTGAATTGTATCGGAGAAGTGGCAGGCAGGACGGTGGGAGAGGGTGGTTGGTGGACAAAGAATGGGAAAGGAAAAGGGGAATAAAGAAAAAAGAAGACAGAAAAAGCCAGCAGCCAGGCAATTCGAAACGAAGGCCTCGCGCCTAGCGTAAATTGACTGCTGCTCTCAAATGTTTTGCGCAGGAGGAGACCCGATGCAAGCTCGTTGCGCCAGCAATGAGCAGAGCCACAGCGGCTCCATACCCACGATGTACCTGGGATGCACCACGACTTTGATAGCATGGCATAGAAAAGCCACCAGAGGCAATAAACAGAAGAAAAATAATCGAAAAAGAAAAAGAAAGAATGGTGTGATGCTTGCGCATCGACGGTTCCAAATATTGCGCCCCCCCTGGTAGCGACATGTAGTGGTTTGCATCCTGTCACGCCTCGCTGAGGAGCCACTCACAGCTTTGACCTGAGACATATGGATGATCCGCCCCGGCATTGGCACTCGTCGTGAAGGCAGCCTATCATCCTGAGATAACTCAGCATAGGGAACCCTTTACCCGGCAACCCGTGAGGGCTGCTGGGCGACTGAGTGGTACACTACCCCTGGCAATGGGGACCACTCGGCCACGCCGTATGTTTGGATGGTAGAGAAATACTGGAATTGACCTATATACCCTCAGTTCATTAGGTTGTATGTACATGGATTAATGTAGCGGCTGGCAGTGTCCCGTGACCTGCCTATCTGCGTCCATCTTGCCTTCTGGCTTATGGTGTTTAGTCCACATCCCACCCACACCCACATTGGCAGTATTAATAGCGGCTGAGCTACTCCTCAATCATCCGTTTGTGAAACACATCTGTCATAATCCTCTTAGCACGCATCAAGAAACTTGAGGCCTACTGACCAGGAATTTCAGGCATCCAACTCGCTCTATCCTTGCAAAAGAACTCGCCCTTTGGAGGCAGAGCCTCTGGATCATCCAGCGACCCGACGGTGATATATCGAAATTTCCCTTTTACAGCATCCTACGTTGAACAGGAGTAAGTCTTTCTTGTTCCAGTTCAAGTTCGCATCAATGCGACGCTTACTCCATACTCGAGAATGAAACTGCCGCAGTTATCACAGAACTCCCTATGAATCAGCGCCCCCGAGCCGTTATCCGAGACATGTTGCTTGGGGCTCCCTTTGGTAATATGGAGCGAGTCTTTTGGTACTTTGGCAGTCAGACCATAATTTGTACCGAATGCCTTTTTGCAGTTGTGACAATGGCAAAGCGAGGCTCGTACATCGTCGATTGAGTCGAGAGACAGCTTATATTGGATATTTCGACAAAAGCAGGACCCAGTGAGAGTTGGCATGATCGATAATCTTCACGAATGAGCCGATCCAATTTCTCGTATTGAAATACTATCAAGACTTTGGATTTATATAGGCAAGATGTCTGGAAAACTTCCTATGATGACTGTTTGACGTCATGGCGAACATCCTCGTCTAGGTATGTGCCAGGTATTTTCTGAACACAAATAACAAATTTAACGATAGAAAAACAGGGATTACCTGTCCATTCTATCTTTAACGACATGTCAAACTTCGGCTTGATGCTCAATGTTGTGTCCATACGTTTAGGGTTCGCTCTACTGTTTGTGCTAAATATAACCGGCAATACTGAATCAAGAGGCCTTCCTTCGGTGACATCGCTGACTCTTCCGATTAGGTCACCGACTCCGAATACCCCACTGAATAGTTTTCGCTTTATTATCAGAGATGCTTCAACATGTTGGTCCAGCCTCCTGAATGGATAAGTTCCTGGTAATAATTGAGAAAAATTTAAATTATAAAATTGTGGGGAGGAGTAGATGCCACGCTGTTCGAGATGGGGAAACCAATCATGGTCCTTCAAGGCAACACCAACAATCGGATTGTCCAGAAAGACAATGCAGAGCACTAGGCCGACTGCGGATCATTGTTTCAAGGTTTCCTTCATGATAACATCCCCATATATGATCAAAAATACTGGAAGTCGCAGACGATTTAGCCCCCAACAGACCCGAAAAGCACTTTAAACCCTGCTCGAATGTTGATCAAACTGGATATAGTTTCACACTAGTGGGCATTGGAACGTTATTTGCAGTCGATCAACGTTCACTGTTACTCCAGCGACTGTGACATTCCGAAACGAAAATCCATCTAAAAGGATTCTGGATTGAGGACAAGCCCACTCTTGTTTTTGGCCACCCCTATATTGAGTGCATTTGAGGTATATGCTCCATACGGTGGACCAAATACTACCACGACCTATCGGCCAACAGTCAGGATCAAAGCACTACAACAGGCAACAGCAAACAAACGTGGAGCCGCTGTAGTGGAGCAAACTAGCTTATACAGTGAACGAGGTGCGATCTGTTCCATGATGAACTTGCTGAATCTCACATGAGATTTTTCCAATCAAAGATCTTATTGCTAAAATGGATGAATATTTGTGCCATGTCCTCTGCAATGTCTGGTTTAATCATAATCTCTACAGGTTGACTGTTCAGGTTTGCCAAATGAGGCTAAATTACGAACCCTAGAGTCCTTAAATTGATGTTTTGAAAAGTCAGTAGGATCTGCGATCTCGGAGTCTATTCACCAATTAACTTGGTCCAACACTGACAGGATCAGAGAGTTTCATTTGCACTGTACAATTACCAATGGAAAATGTGGAAAATCCACCTCATGCTCTGGCCTGTATCATATTTAGGACTCAGAAAGGAAATCCAGGGTGGCAGCAAACCCCGGTCAGACAACTTGGTATTGATCTGAAAATGTGAATATTTGCTTGGCAAAAGGTATATAAGGAGATCATGGTCCTCGCCATTAGATGATTATCAGAGACAATCCCAATCAAAAGCAAATTATCTTCTCTTGACACATCTCAACCGACAACAACACAAGCTACTTCATAGAACCCTCCCGAGAATACACTCAATAAGAATGTTTGCCCAAGCCAACCTCAAGAGCCTTCTGCTCGTCGCCCTCGCTGCGACCAGTTATGCTGCCGATTCTACCAGCCGCTACACCTCCCCTCTCCCAGAAGGTGCTGCGATCCTCAACTCCAACGACGACCTCAAAGCTTTGATGGACGCCGGTCCAAACAAGATCCTTGACGAATACAACGGCGGCTATGTCATCCGGGAAGGATTTGAGGGCCCTGCTGTAGCCTATACCTCTGATAGCTTCAGCAACGAGCTCGACCAGCGTGTTGCATCTGCCCAGGCCTTCGAAAACGCTGTTGAGCACAAGGGTATCTCCGAGAACGATCTTCACGACGTCTTTGCTGCCTCTAACAAATGCTCGCACCCAAAGTGTATAACTCCTGGACAGCTTGGAAAGTGTGTCACGTACACTGGTTGCTACATCTGCAGCTCATCTGGAAGGCGTTGCATCTAAATTTAGGCTCGCAGGCTAGCCTTGAGCTCTGTGATGCTATTTCATCATTGTTTTATAATTTATTATAGAGTAAATGAATATACATATCTAGGCGCCATGCCCTAGTTGATTAACCCACCTTGTGAATTGAACCGTCACTCCCTAGCCAGTATTCCCTCACAATGCCAACAGTTAACATAAATTTCGCCCATTCATCGAAGACTCCGTATCATACTGAGTCCTGTTATAGCTCCTACAAGAATAGCAACCCCGATTCGCAGCAGTCGCCGAGTCCACGAAAGGTCGCTCCATGAGTCTAGGTCCGTGTCTTTGGGAATAACCCATTGTGGGCAAGACTCGAGGGGAGTAGTGACTGTGATTTTATCTTTCTGTGTTGGTTGATAGTCTATTGGCTGATCTGCGCATGGGGGGTATTCCATTGTTGTGAGGTTCCTAAAATTATGAAAATCAGTTAAATTTGAATAGCTAAATGGGTCCCGAGTCTCTGACGCAACCTTTACTGGGCCGAATGTGTAAATGATAAAGAAATATTGTTTCGCGCTGCTTCTGATTGAACACAATAGTAAACTTGAGGGAGAATATTTGCAAATTTGGCCGAGCACCACACGGTATGTACTGCTTTTAACAGGAAGTTGACGCTGTTTGGAATCATGTCAGATCCTTCTGGCTGTTGGCTACATTGTTATTACATTCTTGCACCCTAGAATCCAGAATAATAGTAATAAACTAAGGAAGTGATACGAAACCCTCGACGGTTGGGTTCCAAAGATTTGTGCTCGTTACACACAGCTCCGTCAAGGGATTCAACATCGATTACAAGTGGTAGCACCTCCTAACTTTGTTCAAATTGAACATGTCTGATCGCATCAATATCACGAATAATTTCCATTACATGTTCAAGCAGAAACACAATCAAATGGTCTGTGCAGGTTGATGGCTGAGAGTCTCTTGCGCTCGATCGTCTGCTCAATTTCCGCATCGAGCCTTGCGACAGATTAGGGTTCTACTAGGCTAGATTACAATGCCAGCTTTCTAACTTCAAAAAGAGTAGCACGAGATCAACAAACCAGAATATTCGATTACAATAAGATTTATTACTTCCGTACAGTGGCTCGAAGTACAGAGAAGTCCCCTGCAGCCAACCTGCTGAGCTGATCTATTACACAGATTAGGCCTGGAGATTTTAAAGATTTTCTGGAGACTTCTTGCTTTCCGGTAACTAGCATATAGTACAACTCAATATTCTTTCAAAGTATGTGGTATCGAAGAAGGGACTGCGGATCAAAACAAAGCATAGTTGTCTATCCATAAACCTAGGTTGCGCTGACGACAATAATAAATCAAGACTAAAATCTCACTACCAATGCACGTGGCCGTCAAAGTTTCCCTAATTTAATTTTAAAAGCTATTTGTTGACGGCAGGCAAAATTGCATTCGATGCTGCTCACGGGCCATCTAACTTCCCGTGAACAGGGATGTTAGTAGGAGGGCATTTTTTTATTAGTCAAAGTTATCGCTCACTTTCTATGATCCTGTTCATATCCTATATTATAGGGGTTGGATTATATTTTATGGATGGTCTTAGAGTCTGCTTATCTCCACCGGATTTGTACTTTTACATAGTCTAGCATAATTTTTTACGAGTTTAGAGTTAGGTGAACTCAAAATTAATTTGAACATAAAGAAGATGATCAATGAAGAACTGGGGATTCTAGGCCTACGAAATCCGGGCCTTTCCGTATTCGTTTTGAAGTGTTGTATTCTGGACAAATCACCATCGATCTCGTATATCTTGTAATCACCCAAAAACTATTCTGGAAAAGTTTCGCGAGTCAAGAATTATACGACGTTAGCAGCCACAAGGGTAAGGTAGGATTGTTTAGATCCACCTTCCACGTTGCTTGTTATAATATCGACCGTTATTAATGAAACAGTTGATTGTAATGCGTAGAATACGCGAAGGGATCTGTTATTTCCCTCGCCAAGCGGACGACGACATCGTTCTACCATACTATTTCCTGATAGCCATTAATTTACCAACGTTTCTAAAAGTGGTAGAGTTTCAAGCTATTTCACCAATCGCCAATGCTTCTAGAACGAAATGTTTTCCTTCTCAGGAGAGGCCCGGCATTGGCGTGCAACGTCACGACAAGGGTTGGCACACCAGACGCTAGATAATAGAGCTATAGTTTCTTCAGGCAAAAACCAAACCAAAGCAAGTACTGTTGGCAACCCTACTATTAAAAGATTTTATATAGGCAGGCGTTGACTCGATTGGCCGGGTGAAAATCGGAGACAGAAGACACTAAGGCAGGGACGAATGAACAGCCAGAACAGGCGTTGCTATCTAACCAAGATGAACTGCTGACACCAGCTAACCCTTTAGCTCGTGGGTTGACCCGGGGCTGAGTGCCTGGTTAGTTTCCATTGGCAACGCTAGGGGCCACCGGCTTCTGAGCTCGGATGGCGAGTGGGCACTCGCTCCCCGGAAGAGCCGTTCAATGGCCAAATCCTACCATCGCCTGCAACGCAAAAGGTGCCGAGGGATTGGGTCTTACCCCAGAGTTACAGCAAGCTGCGTAAACATGAAGACAGAGGTGAATCTCCCATTGATAAAGTAATTCCAGCGAAAAAAAGGTATAAGGGGAACTGATCCCCGCTGGCCGGTATGGCCATCCGGTTTACTGCCATCACATTCTTAATTATTTTCAACGACAATAGAAATTTCGCCAAAAATGCGTGTTGAACCTCTAATTTTTACTGCTGCGGCAGCAGCCACTGCGACTACCAACGCATCGCTCCCGTCGCTACATGTGCCAAAGTGTCCACGCTCTGCGGTGGCCTATGTTGACCAGTCGGTCCCAGACCGAGGGCCGTTCCCAATGACCACAGTCAGCCTCTGCTACGATGACACCTCTATTCAACTGGCCTTCAAAGCGTTTAACGAGACAAACTACTACTACAACGCGAGCCAGACCACAAATGGCGACATCTGGGAGTACGAGGTGATGGAGGCCTTCCTCTACCACGGCACCAACGACCCAACGACCTACCTTGAATACGAGGTCAACCCCAACAACGTCACATACCAGGCTGTCGTCTACAACCCGACTAAGGTGCGGGCCGTTGGTGCTCCATTTGACCACTTTTTCGTGACTGATCCCGCTACGGACGGATTCACCGCCACAACAACTCTCGATAAGTCGAAGAACACATGGGAGTCCGTTGCGAAAATTCCTCTCGCATTGTTTAATGTCGACCAAGTCAAGGGCTCTAGGTGGCGTATGAATTTTTTCCGCACCATCACTTCGCCTAGCACTTACCCCAACCAGACCCTTGGTGCCTGGAGCCCGCCTGACCAGGCCAGCTTCCACATGAGCCCATACTTTGGCCATGTTGTGTTTGTCTAAATGTGTATATATATAAACCTATACGGAATAAATACAATGAAAATAGAGTTCAGACATAAAATAAGGCTTGTCTTAGTTTATTTCTATAGACTGCATAGTTTGATTTGATTGATGTGTGTGTTCGGAGGATATTCAGATTCTTTTTCAAGTTTCAACCGACTAAAGGCTTAAACTTGTGATTACTCTTTTTTGGTTCATGTTTGCTATGAAAAGGTGTGTATTTTGTGATTCGCCGAGGATTGAGGATGACCCTAGCTAATCCAAGATCATGTCCCGGTAGAGTCTAATTCGGCTTCTTTGTACAATAATGAAAGTAGTTAAATTGAATTATTCACTCAAGCTTCAGATTAATTTTACTCGTCACCCCAAGGCTAATTGGCCTAAAACCAAAATGTCTTTTGTTCTCTTTTTGAATAGTTTCCTGCATATTCCCTCCGGATGTACACCGGAAATGTTTGCAGATCATCTATGAATTGCTGTCATTGGAATAAGTTAGCGCATTTATTCTCAGTAAATTGACTACCAGTAGAATATCAGTCTTTTGTGTAAAGATTGTTTTAATAGAGCTATTTTTGACTAGATAGTCCTACAAACCCGCCTCGGAATGCGCATCTATGTGTATGCAAACGACAATTTCATGCAAAGTTCTGATGGCAACCTTATAACTTATTGATTGTATATTCGTCTTTAACACCGGTCCAATAATTTTAAAAAGAACAAAGAACGAAAACTCAGCGTACATGAAGTTACCTCATCCTTTGTTTACGGTACTATGTGCGGCGGGTGTGGCCTGATGGCCTACTCTGACGCCACTAATGGTGTATATAAAATTGGCAACACGGGACAAATTCTACAATGGGTATCGGTCTATATAAATAGTTGGAACTCATATAATCGCCACAGTTGCAGCTCGAATGAGACAATAATCAAGTCCAACGCAAAAGCACTGTTTGACCTGGGAATTGACAAACTTAGATACCTCATGTTACGACTGCTCTGGCCAGACTATCGCTGGTAGATTATCAACCGGTTCTTAAACTACAAGTCGAAGAAGCAATAGCTAGTCTTCTATTGGCCAGATTGAGAGGGAGTATAATTTTTTCCATTTAATACTAGCTCATACAAAGCAGCCAATGGAAGCCTATGTATTCTGCGACATTCCACACACGACATGTCTATTTCAACAAACCCTGATCTAACTCGTCAAGAAACCATGGCGTTCATTTTCTATACTACGAGATCCCACCTCAATGCCCAGGATATGGATATTCCAAAATGTGCGCTTGCACAGCTCGACCGCAACTCTATCTAGTCTGGAGTTTCCTTCCGCCTGATCTAACCTCAAGTCTCGAATGGCGAAAATGGCTTCATTGACAAAGTTCTACGCTCTATTGGGACGTCCCGTATAGTGGGATGCTAGTAAGAGTGATGTAGAATCGACGAGTACATTGGTAGTCGATGTTGTCGTGCTAGATTGACTCCATTGCTATGCAGCTGAGAAAGATCTCGCTTGCTCTATCCACCATTTCCTGCATGGTCTACCAGCCGGCGAAAACAACTCTCGCCACAGTACCGCAATGCCTAGGTTTATAGGTCGACCAGGCAGTGAGCGGCCGGACACGATAGTAGCTTTAGTAGAAAACGGGGCAAAAAGAAAAATTGATTTGAAAGTAGATGGGACAGCCTAGCTTAGCTCGTTCGAATTTATTAAATGAGAATGGTAAGGACTGGTAACATAAATTCTTGGGATCAAAGCCTTGCACCACTTATGTGTTCGCATATGTAGTTGAAATCCTACGAGCCTTTTTCATAATGAAACTGTCAATTCATAGTGAGCTCAATGGAACGAATTCAATGCCACTGCCACCAATATAACAAACAGTTACCACTTACCAAACACCTCAACCTTGAAGTCAAAGTTACTTAAAGCGTCTATATCATGTCAGCAGGATCACGAATACGAAGACCTTCTGCTGCCACAGATAGCGATGATGACTCCTTCAAAATTGGAATAGCATATGTTCCCCTAAATTCCAAGAAGTTCGCATACTCATATATTGGGGTGGTCTAGGGGTAGGATTGAGAACTGGACCAATTCATCATTGTTTACGAATGACCTATTGTTTAAATGTAAATACAGAGCATACTAGAGCTGATATTGGCTCAGCGCCTTCCAGTTTGCATGCGAGATGGCCTGACCCCTCGTGCACCTCGATAGCTTCACAATATCAAGAGTTTGCACCCTCAGATCTCTCTTCTGTAACCTCACTCGACAACTTAGTTGTCCGACGAAGGATATGGGGATATTTTCCAAACCCTCGAGGATTCTGCCACTCGGCCTCACTCACAGTCCCAGCAAGCCAGATACCACCACCAGCCTGTCCCAAACAGACCCATCGATTTCGTTGTGTGCCCGCCCTGACCATGTGAGCGTTGAGGCTACAGATGGCGACACGTTGAGGGACCTGGTCGAGCCGAGCGGGAGTCATGTCCACGTCGGCTAACGGGATGAGTCGCCAATCGCTCAGTCCGGACCAGTGGTGATCGGGTGGACTCCAGAAGACGAATTTCCCCGAAGGCTTCTTCCACAGTTGATGGTGTAAGGTAAAAGTGAGCCACCGTCGGGCGTTTTCTGCCGACGAGCCGGCTTCGATCCCTTTGCGAATGTGCATTGCCAATTCCCCCAAAGACATGGACATGAGATCACCTACTTTGAGACTGGGTAAAGCAACCGCCATGGCAGCACCATACCAGTTATGGCTGGGGAAATCATCCGAACCTATCTTCATGCCAACAGGCGGCCTAGCGCGCGCGTTGACGATGGTGATGGTCGTGCTCCATTGCCCTGGATCAAGGTGAGCGTGGTTGTGTTTGAGGAGCCAAGCATGCAAGACGTTGGATCGGCTGACAACGAGTGAGCCTTGACCCTCGATGCGCTGCTGCTGACGTCGCTCTTCTAGCTCGAGGAGGTCACGTTTTGCCTGCTTTTCTAAGTCTTGCACCTCGCTTTCCGGAATGAAAATGTATCTCGGAGAAATGCTTCTCTCGGGCCGTGAAACATAACTGTCCCATAGGAAACGCGACAGGAGTCGAGCTTTGTCTAGGAGACCATACACCCGCCAGCCAGGAGGCAACAGATGAGCGTTGCTGCCGGAAAGCTGACCACCTGGTCCATAGGCACTGAAAGGATCCCGTCCCAGATTTTCCATGGGAGCAAGAGATATCCCATGCAAAGCGCTTTCCCACGCCTTGAACATGGCCTTGATGACGAATAAATCTCCAACGATGTGGCTCATGGAAATGCTAAGAATTGTCGCATCAGAGAATCTGGTCACCTGGACCGTGGCTGTCGTGCGGTCCGAGTTGAGCAGCTCGTCAAGACTTTGCACGCCATTGAAAGCTGTGCAGTGGTTCTGATCTTGTGGATCCGCACTGTCGCTGACGAAGATGCCCTCGGACTGGCAGGGTGCCCGAGAACCAATCCTAACACCAGGAAAGTAGTCGGAGATGGATCGATGGGACTGGTCTAGACAGAAGAAGTCCTTGAGGTGATCAGGCGCTCTACGTTGCTTTTCCAGGTACTGTTCCATACCTTTGGGAGTCCAGACATGATACTCAAGGCCTGACGGTGCCGACGGGGAGCGACGTACATGCGCCTGCATGATGGGTCTTGCCTCAAGCGCTTGATACCATGATTCCTGCAGTTTTTCGAATGATAGTGGTGCGTCTAAGATAAGGCTGACTCGAAACTGCCACGACGTGTCAGCACGGTTCAGCTGATGAGGTCTCGATACGCACAACAATCTCGGTGCTTTGCAAATAAATGTCAGAGCGCGGTGGCTCGGGTTTGTGGATTTTCTTTTGAAACTCACTTTGCCAACGTCGAGTCCAAAAGGGGGACGGGCACGACGGTATAGTCGTCAGTATCCATGTTGCCGTTGAGAGGCCCTTGATCGAACAGAGAGAATAGTGGCCAGAGGTGTTTTCCAAAGATGCTTTGTCCGTCGATGATGTCTGTCCAACATCGACGCTATACGCACAGAGAAGCAACAAAAGATAATACTAATATGAGTGGGGCTGAATGAGTACGCTGTATCCGTAAGACTGTCGTGATGAGGACCTTTCAGCAAACATCTATGAAGTCGATATAATTATACTTTACGGTACAACAAGGGCCCGCCTACATTCCAAATGGAAAAAAATGTTAGATAGAAAGCCAAAGTACCGGTTTGTCTTGAGCGCTTTTTTCTCCCAATGGAAGACCCGTTTGCTCCCTGGTTGGGACCGTATCCAAACGTACCTGGTCCTTAGGACCAACGGCTGTCGCGGCCGGATTGCCAGAAGCAGTGAGCAACATTGAAGGATTGCCTCTTAGTGTCCACCCTAGTGGTAGATATTTTTTGTATGCTCTGTCCGGTCCGTGGTTATTCCCTTTCATGGCTTTGTATCAAGACAGGAGCTGTACAAGCCTGTTTGGGATCCGCATATCCAACCTCCAGAGTTACAGTTTCCTGGCGATCCCAATCCGGTCCGCCCCGAAAGTGAGAAGTTGAGTCTCGTCGGGCTTTACAGGACCCGAAGATCACCTAGTGATCGGGAATCGGTTCGAGCCCGAGGCTAGGAGATTTTCTCGTTTTTGCGGAATGCCGTGTGGGACAGACTACACTAGTCAAACGAGCCTTGACTTTTTCCGGCGAGATTGAGGTGAGAACCATAACCTTACCTATCACGCTTGAACAAAATCGGCTAGCATTATACGACTCTCTAGCCCTAAAATTAGGAAATCTCAATGAAACTCTTGGTGCTGATAACGCCTCGCAGGCCATCTTTACTGTTAAGACAGTATTGGTTACCTCGGTAGCGTTCTTAAGAATGCAGAAAAGAAGAATGACTTCAATGAAATAACCGTCCTAAAAATAAGCCATGTAAAGCTCTCAAAGCTATTATGTTGGAGGTCTAATTGATTCTTCATTTAGCCCAGTGCTTGATTAGACCTTCCAAATTGGGATGGGCGCTGCATCAGCATCCAAGCTCACAACCAGTCGGAATAGGGCTCCGGCCGTATGATTTCAGGATAGCAGAAGGGCCGATGCATTCCGGGAGATAACGCCGTCCCGATCTAAATACACATACGAAATGGAGCGTTTGCCATCTTCATATCTTAACAAGCAAGTCAGTGAACCATACTTAAAATCTAAGTTAAGATATATATCAAAAGCCTTGTAATTAGTAATACAAGTTCAATTAATACTACCAAAATTACAAGGAGTCAATTTTCCTAACTTGATCTATATTATGTATAAATTGTGCTCATACTGTAAATGATGGAAACATTGCATTTTGTACGTGCATTTTTAAACTGGCCGAATAACCGAAAAACCGAAAACCCAATTTTGCTCCCACCAGTCGATCTAATGGAAAGCATAATCTTAAAGCCATTTATGAATATTATGGGTGTGGACACCTAGTGGATCTGGGGGATCTACTGGATAAACTAGTGTTGGTGCTTGAAAGCCATGTCGTCACTGATCTCCGCCCACTGTAGAGCCCAACGCAGAAACATCAATATACAATGCCACTCCCAACTTCAATGTTGCCATGTAGCCGAGAGTCTTTCTATGAACAAGGCCCTATTCCTCCAAGTGGAGCTACGCATATCAATTGCCCACTCCATTGCACCCGATTTGGCAGTATACCGCGAGTTGATCTAGTCAATTAGCGAAAGATACACCATGAAGGGATCTGTTAGTGAGCATCCAGCTGTGTTTGATTCTGAATGGAAAGTAGTCAACTCGAATACTAGCATGGTGCGACCTCTTCGTGGCGTTGAGCTGATGATCCAGTCCTCGGAGCGCTTTTGCAATGGAAACGTGAGTTAGACTCCCATTTTCCCAGGCCTGGCTAACTTGGTAGTTCCAATTGACGCTGGCGGCCTCGCTGGAAACAACTCTGACATGTGAGCAACTAACAAGGCGCCATCAAGCCGCCTGGTGGAGAACTCGACACATGCGCCCCGTCGTCGGAGTCGTCTTCGGTCTGGATTATGCGGCTTTTGAAGTACATGGAACTGTTGATGCGGCGAAGCAATGGGCTACACAGACGTGCCGAGTAGCAAGCAACACGACCGTTGCCGACGTCGCCCTGGCCCGCTCCCGACAGCCATTGGAAAGTCCGACCATGACGCTGGTGGTTAATCCCATACGCGGCGCCCGAGGTTGCGTCCTAAACGTATCGCACACTCTCATTAGCCAAGAAGGCTTCCGAATATTGCAAGAGTTTCTCACCCAGCTAGCCCGTCCTGATAGTGAGCTTGGCATTAACACCGTCTTTTCGCCAGAGACCGTGCTTGATGTCCAACTGCGCCTCCCACAAAGCCTGAGCCATGCATACTCGTTACTCCATCAGCCGACGCCACAAGAGCTCCGTGATGCTTTCCAAATCTACCAGCGAGTCCAGATGCATTGGGCCCGCTCAACTATCGGGATCCCCCTTCACCGCGACTGGCAGAAGCGTCCGAGCCACATCTATACCAAAGTTGTCCAGTTTGAACCCTACGAAGCGTCGGCCGCCTTGAAATGCCTCAAAAAATGGGGTATCACGCTCACTACGGCCTTCTTTGCTTGCATAACCTCGGCCATTGCCAACACCTACGACGCTGGGAATGAGGACGGTGCCCATCTTTTGTATAGCGCTAATGCCAGGCGATGGCTGCCCACCAACGGCCACGGTGTTCTCGTAACCATGGGTATCTTGCCCGCCGGTATGTGGATTGATGCCAGCAAAGTGGATATCCGAGCCAAAGACCAGCCGGGACTGATGCGACTAGCCAGGGCCATCGAGCAAGCCCAGCAGGAAGACCTCGTCTCCCCGCACATCATTGCCGTCTACGATCAAATTGCACCCGCTTTGGCAAAGGCCATTGGTGAACAGCCCCAATCTACTTCGTCTCCTATTGGTCGCCCGACCCTGACGTCCCAGGGCTACTTCGATGACGATGTCAACCGTCTTCCTGGTCCTGGCCGGGACCAGATTCGAATGACCGACATTAGTTCGGGAGGACGCAACACGGACCCAAATGTCTGCTTTGCTCTATACAGCTTCCGAGACGAGCTCCGTTGCAATCTAATGTTTGATGGGCGCTTCTTCGTCCAAGATGAAGTCATGCAACTTGCGTACACTGTCTCTGGCCTCTTTCGCCGTTTGACAACAGAGGAACTGGAGTTTCCAAAACTCTGATTTCACGCCGTTTTCTCTCGATGACAGTAACAGACTAGAGGTTGGTCTCCTATATTACTAAGATCGCGTCCTATATTGAAGTTTATTAATATTTATACGTTCATATATACACACATATCTATATATCAATCGTAACATTATTCAATTACATTTATTCAAATAAGCGTCTGGGAAAATACTAGCAGTCCTAAATGTCAGTTATGGAGGAGATTTGATACTTAGTGAGGAGGGGATATCAGAACACCAGCGGGCCGAGACAGTGAAGAGAGCGTTATAGCCAATGGGGTCTTGACATACTTCTGGTCTTCATAGAAAGAAAGATATGCCAACATAGCTCTATTGTTACTTTCGAAAAAAATCAAATTGAACTCTAATTACACTAAATTGCCCATTCGGTCTACGTAGGTTTCACATAAGAATGCGAGTCGGGATGTTATCTCGTCAGGAATATATGCCAACCCTCATGACAGTCCCGGCGCTCTTTTCAGCTATGGGTGATACCGACATCGGGGAGGGGGGTAAACTCAAGCCGGAATCTTGCCGCTCAGTCAACTCTGCATGTGAGAGCACAATTTTGGCTGCCGACGACGCACCACCAGCGATATGGCTTCGGACGGCCCATATTTGGCAGCGGGACTTGAATGTCGGCCAGAGTGGACCCAGGAGTGTCAGGATCTTGGCTGCAATATCTTGGGCGTCGATGTGTGGCGGCCGATCGCTCCGAAGGCCGAGGCCTAATTCATGCGCGTAGTTGGCGTATTCGTGAGTGTCGAGCCACTGGCTGAGGACCAGTTGTGGGATGCCGTAGTATACTGCTTCGTTGAAGGAATTTCCCCCTCCATGGTGAATAAAGGCCTTGAGAGCCGGGTGTGAGTAGATGGCACTTTGGTCCTCAATCCAGTTGGTCAGTCGTACGTACGAGGGTAGCTCGTCGGTCGAGAACAAGCCGTGGCGAGAGTCAACAGGAAAATTGATCTTGAAGAGGAAGCGTATGTGGCCGTCTTTTTTCTTGTATACTGTTTCGAAGCCCGCGATGCAGTTCCAAAACTCATGTCGCTGCCAGATGAACATGGAACCCATGTTGATGTATACGACGTCTTCGCCCTGGAGTATGGCTTCTTCCATCCAATCGAACTCGGAGAATGCCGTCTGGGGCGTCTCCACCGAGACGCCGGCCCCGACAAAGACTATCTTGGATGATTGTCGAGGGCAGTCGGACAGACCAGGAGTGTTGAAGTGAATACCCGCCATGCAGTTCTCATCTTCCCAGTAGGGGGGAACCAGCGACGTGTCTCGAGAGACACCGTAAGACTGTAGACCAAAACGCCGAGAAAGCATCTCACGCTTGGCTATACAATCGCGGTGAGTCCGACTGTGGAGAGATCCACGGAACCTCAGGTACATGTCTGTTTGGGGTCAGAAAAACCAGTCCACTGCATTTCTCACATAAAATGAGGATCATTTACTCTCAAATAAGGTTCCCCATGAGCCGTCGCGCTTCGCGGCCACCATATGCGGTTCAAACATACCCGGCAAGGCTGTTAGCCCCGGCGAGCAAGGGATGGTAAGAATGAATTGCCGTTTTGTCAGACGTACCCCGGTGACAAGAGGTGGCGTCAGAATGTCGACACAAACTATGGGAACAAGGTTAGCTTCCGTATCACAAATATATTATGCCGTGACATCCTCACTCATATCAGGGTCGAGCGCGTTGAGGTGGTCGCGAACCCGGATGGCGGTTTCAGCGTGTTCCTCTGCTGCGCCAAGAGCAGCCTCGATACACGTCTCTAAACTGACAGGGTCTCCTGGAACTCTTCGCATGAAAGGCATGCGTTCCTGAATGAACGGCGTGCTGCCGCCTGTTTGTCAGTCTGACGTCTAGGGTGAACAGCGGACAAGACTGAACATACAAGTCGTCTAGGGTACGACCTGCACCTAAGCTAATGAAGCGAACTAGATCTTGCTTCGATTTCTGTTGAGCCTTTCGGAGCTGGTCGACCTTCTTCCTGCACGACTCGGCCGACAGGAATGTCACGAAATGGTCTTGAGCCACGAGCTGCTGGGCCATGGCCAGTTGCACATTGACCTCACCCGAAGCCGGGTTGGACAAAAAGGCGATATGCATCTCGCTGGATTAGTTACGGGAAGGGGAGATTCTCAGGGACTCGATGATAGTCAACATCAAGCAGAGAATATTGGTGCTTATAAAATTTGTTCGATACCTCAGGTAGTACTGGATTAGGAAAACTGCCTGATAAGTAGGCGGTGGAATTGCACCTTACTGAAAAGACACATCTTGGTGAGAGAATCTGAGATTGCCCTCGCTTCCAAGGCCTGAGGTCATGCATGCTTGTTGAGGACATCTTCCCTCTCTTCTCAAGACTGATGGCCGAATCGAAAATTGGGTCCTCATCATTAGCGTCAACACGTATAGCTAAAGTGCTCATTCTCATACCGTCTTCAGATTAAAGTTTCTTCAAAAATTGGAAGCATATGATGATGAGCTTCTAGCGATCTGATCCGCCTTGAAGCTCATGAGTCTAGGCTCATCCCAATCACTGTCCCTTATCTTGTGCCTTTTGACTTACTATTCTCGGACTATTACCCTAAAAACGGAAATAACAAGGACCCACTTGAGAAATAACTTCCGAGACGCCCTGATGGTGTGTAGGCAACTTGGTTGCCGTTTTATGGATTTAGGATTCCACCACATTCCTTAGACTATAAAATCTATACCATAGCGTTTTGATCTATGGTTATCCAATGAAGGTAGTGGAACATGAATATCTAAAAGATGATCATTTAGTGTTCCCCGTTAGACTGGGTGTTGGTTTAGAGTTGAATGGGCGTGAAAAAGCGCTCAGGTGTACACCACAATTTAGCTAATATTTGAGTTTGTACCAAGCATTTTTTTTAACATGTGTAACTGTACATCCGTCGGGTATTCCGCGAGAGACCGGGAACTGCGTTACATACGTGTAAATACATTCGATGCAGGGTCGAAAATACTTTGCACCCAAAGCTAAACTTAACCAAGTGTCAACTATGGAAATACCAACTGGCTAGATAGCCTAGCTAACGCTATGCAACTGATCACGATATTCAATGTACAGCGCCACTCCACCGTCGTCGTAGTATTCGCCTTATTTTCTCCGAGCACATCTACTCATCGCTTCACTCATCGCCTAAACAGATACCCATCCACATCTAAACCATTTTTAATCCTACCCCGGCATTCCACTTGTATTTTCAAATTCATTATCTTTGCCAAAATGGATTCTTCCTCGGTCTCAATGACCAACACCAATGGCAATCAAATACCACATGGCACCTGGCGCCAACTTAATGCTGGTTGCTGGACGAGAGAGTGCGTCGGAGGCGAGCAGGCTGTTTCGTACAATCAAAACGTACGCGACGGCCATACCGAACTGACAATCGAGGTCCTCTTCAGCACCAGCCTCTCGACATGGGAGCTAATACGTCGGGTTCGCAACGCCTGGCTCGTCTCACACTCGATGCATCCAGAAATCGCCATCCAATTGTCAACCGGGACAGAACTTCCGCAGATGATGCAGTTTGAGCAGCTTCAATCCGATGCCGATGCTGCCGAGTGGTTAAAAGAGACTTTGCGCATCGTCACCGACCAAAGCACACGCGAGGTGACCACCACTACGTACAGTCGGCGGCTACCGACTAAGGGGAAACGAAATATGCTCTATCTCGTCACGGCACCTGCTGCTGATTGCGAGAATCCCACTCGGCACTCTCTTGTCTGGAATGTGAGCCACATTTTCGCAGATGCCTTCAGCATCGTGCAATTTGTCAACCACTTCCTCCAGACCGTCACTCAAGTCGACGACGACTATTTGACTGTGGACCACCTCGATTACGCGGGCGTTCTTGGCCGTTTACCGGTTACGCCTGTCACAGTCTACGAAGAAAAGTACAAGCCGACCAAGGAGCAAAGGCAACAAGCCTTGGATGAAGCTATCCGTCAAGGCGAGTTGTACGCCTCCAAGGTATGTACGAGCGCTCTTGCACAGAAATCAATCACTCTCCAGGCCTGACTCCAATTCTTGCAGATGCCCCAATCCATTGCCATGTACCCAGAAACGGACGTGACCAGTCGTGTACATGCAACCCACTGCATTCGATTGAAGTACACGCTTGCGGAATCCGAGGCTCTCTTGGCCCAGCTCCGCGACGATAATCTGAGCATCACGTATGCTGCCGCGGCTGCAACACTCTTGGCCGTCAAACAAACGTATACCCGTGGTCACGAAACGGGGGCGCTTCTCGGAATGACGCGAAACGCTCGAAGATGGATTGATACACTTGGTCACCATGGAAAGGGTGGCCCGGTTCCCAGTGCCGCCGATGTTGTCTTTCTTTGGATTCCATTCGAGACACACTGGTTCCAGGGCTCGACGCGCAACACTGTTCTCTTCCTAGGTCGTGCAATTCGAACAGAACTCGGGCCGCATCTGGTCTCGCCGCATTATCTCGCTAGCCTCTCCTTCACATCGGACCGGGTCGTGGCCAACCTGGCGAGTGAAAAAGAGCCCATTGCTGCCCCCTGTGCTCCCGGCTTCTCCTCTCAGGGTGCTCTCGCTCTCAAGCGCGAATTCTGCTCTGACACAGCCTCCATTAAGATCCAGGAATTTTCACACACGGGCCGGCAAATCAATGTCTCACCTTGGGTCGGGATGTTTTCTCTTTGGAACCAGATCACATTATCCCTGGGTTTTGACAGCAAATACTACGATCCCATTGCCATGGATTCCTTCATGGCTTTGGTTCAGTCCAACCTCAGATCAGTCATTTCTCCCCCGGGCTCTTCCAAATTGTAAGGGCAGATATTCTCACCACCTACCCATTATTTACAAAACCACCACGACTTTTAAACGGTTAGTTCATGGACTTGATGCTAGATATAATCACTAAAAGTCTTAGTAAATTAGATTTTTTATTATCCGTAATCTTTTTTTTATACAGTTATTACTAGATAGGAAGGTCCTCGAAAGTATTAAACACCGTGAGACAGTTGAGTACGTTTATTCTTTAGCTGATGTTAGACTGTCCGTCATGTCGGCCCGCCTGGTGGTTCATTGGATACAATGAATCACTATGGGAAAATTGAAACTTTTGAATACCTTTATCGGACTTCAAATTGCCTTAACGTAATGCATACTAGGGCAACCACACCAAAATAGGAAATATCGAGCATTGGTCGAGACTTTTAGTTACCTATTCGGGACGCATGTTGTGAGACATTCAAGCTGGAACTTTGAGTGATTCCGGGACTACTGTCTTGCTAGAGAATGTAATCAATCAAGTTTGATTCACTGGATTCTGTAGTGCACTAAGTTAAAGTGATCAAAATTGGATCTCTGTTGTGCCTTGTTCCGATTCGGGGCCGACTTGTTGATTAGGCGAAAAGAAGTAATTGACTATGTGATCCAGGTTTCGGATCCGTGGGGCATGATCTGGAATTGCGGTCATCAAATGACAGATCTATAAACCCGTAACGTGTGTACTGAGTTTATTAGACCAAATCTTCACCACGCCAGTGAAAGAATTCTTGTTCCGGACATAGGAAAAATCATAGAAAAACTTTGTTTTAATCTGAATTTAGTTCCAAGAATTTTAAATCCAACATCGTTTATGGTAACATCCAAAACAGAAGGTGAAAAAAGAAAGTAACATATACAACGCTGAAATAGATCAGCTTCTCACAACAGGAAAACGCCATACTCCAATGCAACTAAAGCCAGTACTCTCTGGCTTGTAATCGTGGTATCATAATTATTAACAAAATTGGTTGGAAAATGCTCAATTCTGGACCTTGGCCACTCTTCTCGCAGTTCCAATGTGAGTGTTGTGTACCTTCGTCGCGAATTTGAGACTAGTCAAAGTCTCTCCAAGGTGGGTTTGCAGAGGGCTGACCATGACAAACATTAATGTTTTCGAGTTGCCACCAAGTGAAAATTGCAATAGATATGTGAGCTAAACATGGAAAAGTTATGGATTAGTGTGGCTACTTTGAGAATTAGAAGAGAAACATACCTTGCTGTTCCGATACGGGATGTGGCCACCGTCTTTACCTTGACCGAGAGCACCTATGACATCTCCTAGGCAGCTCAGGCTTCGGTTGATATTTTGAGTCTCCTTCAGACGATCACCAGTAGCACCACTGTGACTGAGTCGTTCGCTGCCTGCTAAATCGACCAGGTTCAACGTGCCCTCACTACACTCACCGGTAATGCTGTTACGTCCAAGCAGACGGAGTATGAAAACAGAATGTGAGCGTGATGAGCGTTCGTTCGCCTTGGTAGCTGCCACAGACCGGTTCGCCGCCGCTCGCTTGAGAATGGTTTCCACCATTTCAGGAGAATCAAGAGTAACCGTGTTGACATCAGTAATGGTTGTTTTGCACTTTTGCATATCATGTCGGATTTCATGTTTCTTCTTGTCAAACTCGTCCGCTTTTCCGAGAAGATCATTCAAGTTCTCGTTGTACACTTCGACAAAGTTACCTTCCATGGTATACGTCCATCCTTTATCTTCTAGATTCTTTGCGGTATCATAGATCTGATGAACAGCGCGAGGAATCATGCCATCTTGAGACGACATAGTGTGAGTCTTTCCACTACCAGTCTGTCCGTAACAGAAGATACAAACATTGTAGCCGTCCAGAGCACTTTGAACAAGTTGACTAATCTCCTCAAACACATCTGAATTCATGCTGCTAGGCCCAAAGACGTGGTCGAACGAAAATGCATTATTCCTTCGAGAGACGACCCCAAGACTACTTCTTTCCTCAGGTCCCATGACGGAAATCTCTTTAGACTCCTCCGCATCGTCTGGAAAAGCAATTTGAGCAACTTCAGAGGGTGGCTCGAAGTCAAGTGGCGGGCGAACACGACAAAACACACGAATATTGCCCTTCAGCTCCTGAACTTGATTATGAAGCTTGCGGCGAAGAGTTTCTTCCTTTCTCAATTTCTCCGTGGCTTCATTGGTCTCCGCAAGGGCACTCTCTAGCTGCTGTTGAAGGCGTTCAAAAGCTTGCGACTGCTCTTGACTTCCAGACTCCAAGAACTCTATTCGAGCCTTTAGAGCTCTAATGGAAGATTCAAGTGTAACACTGTTACTGCTGGCTGTGTTGAGGTTGTTTCGAAGGTCGCGGTTTTTGGACTTTTCTACCTCGATATCGTCAAAAGCAGACCGAAGATCTCGCTCGAGTTTTTGAATCTCTCTCTCTTTGGTGGCAACCTCCATTTGCACACGTTGCGAGTCTAAGGCATTTTGTGAATTGACCTGGCTGATTTCGCGTTGACGGAGGTTACGCTCATATTCAAACTCCTTTTCGAACCGTCGCTTCAACTCTTCAACTTCGTTTTGATGCTGAGAATGTAAATTGTGGATTTGTTTTTGACTCTCCTGCTTGATAGTTTCGGCCTCGATACGCATTCGTTGCTGCGACTCATCCATGGCAATCTCTTGGTCTCTCTCGGCATTCCTAAGCGCAGTCTCAGTAGTTGAAAGCTTACTTTTCATCGACTCCAACTCGATGCGCAAAGCACAATTAGTATCCATCAGCTCATCACGCGTCTTCTCAAGTTCGTCGACTATGGATGTTAGTATACCCTATTTAAAAGTTGTAAAGTCGCATACCTCGTGTTTTGTATAAGTTTACTGCATCTTTCATGACATCACTACTCTGACCGGCCTCGTGAATTTTGTGATAGATAGTGCCGAACATATTTTCGAAGTCCTGCATCCTGGAGTCGTGATCCCAAGCTTTAAGATCAGAAAATTTAGTTAGAAACGGCTCTCTCTTTTGTGTAACTCTTTGGGGGGACTTGAATTTTCGAGGAGACGGGGATGAGGAAAGTAGTGGCATTGGCTTTGAAGGGGGCACAGCCTTGGGTATGGCCGACCGTGAGGGTACCTTGTGCATTTTTCTAGATAACACAGCTGAGCCGGCAGGTGGTCTCATGGGTTCCTCCAGTGAGAGATTACCCATCATAATGCTTAAAGACACTTCGCGCTGTCGGATAGGCATGCCCTCAGGGGTATAAGATATGCGGGGTGACGGGGTCCATTCCATTGTGCAATCAGGGTATTTATCATAAGATCCAGGGGTAATTTGAAGACTTTGATGAAAATGTTGCATACCCTTTCTTTTTCCAAGCACGCTGTTGGGTGATTCCTCCTCATGAGTATCTAGCGACGTTTTGGGCCTTGAGATTGATGAAGTCCCGGGTCGGCGGTTCGACATAGAGGTTTGGGGTCTGGAGGTAGAGGTTCGGGAGGTTGGGCCAACCGTTTGAGAGAATGACGAGGCCGCCGTGGTTCTGGATTGGGTTGGTCGCGATGAAACCGATGAGGACATCGAATTCGTACGACCGTGCTGTCGCGCCGCGCCATTGGCCATCTTTGATGTTCGCGGATCGGCATTTGAGCTTGCAGCTGGTCCTGCGATACAAGTCAGACACATCGCGAAGTACAGAGCTCCCAAACATACTCGCTATAGATGACGGTTTCACATTTGTGGTCGCGAAACCAGGCAGCTTCAGTCCTGATCGAGAGTTGGTTTTCGCAGAGTTCATCTCCGTCAATCCAGCCGGGGGGATTCGCGACTTGTTTATTGATCGAGATTCCATCTATATACAAACAAGGCTAGTCAGTTTGAGCGCAATCAACGTCAAATATTTCTCCAATTATCATACGTTGACGAAGTTTTCATCCATTGTGGTGTGGAGCGAGATAGTTGAGGTTGGTTGATCACGTAAACAATGGTCAGGAGAGATAGAGAAACATCACAAACCCGAATTCACAGCAGACAATGTTGCGACAATGTTGCAAGGAAACGGCAGCCGTGTTGAGCAGCTGGCTACTGCCCGTCGACAATGGCAATCGGCAGGCGAGTCGTGGTAATTGGAAGCTGATATGGCCTGGAGAGTCACGGCAGTATTGTCGCTGTCAATATTGCGAGCGTCGGTTGCCCAGAGAGACGAGTAAACAAACGCCCGCTGAGTCAGCCCCCGATCAGGCATGGCGCGGTGGGAGGGGCAGTCCCCTGTTTGAGCCGTTTGACCAGCTCCAATGTGGTCTAGCGCCGAGCCTATCGGCCACGTGATCCCCTGCCTGTACTGTGAATGCGCTCGCTTCAGAGCACTTTATCCTGCTGATCAATTACTGTAGCAAAAGTTTAGGAGTGTAGTGTTATTGCATAGCTCTCATATATCCATCCCGCCCTTTTTATGGCGTCTAGAACTGGACTGGACCCGTAGTAGACATCGAACTTGACCAAGAGGGGCCCCGGCGCCTGAGGCGTGGATTTCTACACTACGTAGATGGTGGCTCCTGGTTCATACCCCCAGTAATCTAACAACCTCTTCTCCTTCTCCCCCGTCAATCGCACAACACGGTCCTGGAGATCCGATCTTTCTGTGTATTCCCTCCCTGCAACACTGTCTGCGCCAGCCTCTCGCCATGTCTGGTCGCTTTGTCCGGTCGTCGAAATATCGTAAGTGTGCACCTGTGTCCCACCTAGCTGACTAGTACCAGAACTGACACTGCTGCGCCCTTAGGACACGTTTTCGGTCAACCTACAAGACGAGTACGCTTGGATTCGGCAGATTACCACCACTCAACTGGATGATGGCTCATCTTCTATGAACAGGAACAATGCTATGACAACCTGCGTGTGTCCGCCAATGCGTGGGATACAAACTTGCTCAAGGTGAGACCTAGCACTTGAACCTAGGCGCCCGAATGCAAGATCTGATGCGATTACAGGTTAACCCACAATATCTTGCTGTGAACTGGGAAACTGGCGGTGGTGGCGCTTTCGCAGTTATTCCCCTCGAAGAACGGGGCAAGCTGCCCGAGAGAATTCCCTTGTTCCGAGGACACACTGCGGCTGTGCTAGATACCGACTGGTAGGCGGCAGAATCTACCATGCATTGACATCCACCAGGCTAATTTTACAACTAGGAATCCTTTCAACGACTCGTTGATTGCTTCTGGATCTGATGACGGAAAGGTGGGCTTGTGTTGTCTGCAGTCGCATATAACAATCCTAATTATCTGTAGATATTCCTTTGGCGTGTCCCCGACAACTTCACTGTTCGCCCCGACGTCGAGCCCGACAATGTCCAAGACATATCTCCAGTTGGGAAACTGAGCGGCCACTCGAGGTCAGGACGCTCACTAATCTCCAAGAATATTAGCTGACAAAGGAGCAGGAAAGTTGGTCAGGTGCTTTTCAACCCCGCTGCCGAGAACGTGCTCGCAACAGCTTCAGGCGATTTCTCCATCAAAATATGGGATATCGAGGCTGGCGCCACCAAATTTACCCTAAAGCTGGGCGATTCGATCCAGTCGCAATCATGGAGCGCCAACGGATCGCTCCTAGTCACTACGTCTCGTGACAAGAAGCTCAGGATATGGGATGTCCGTCAGGAACGCCCAGCCGTGGAAACCGCCGGCCATTCAGGAGCAAAGAACAGCCGGGCTGTATGGATGGGTGAGCACGATAGGATTGCGACCACTGGTTTCTCCAGGATGAGCGATCGCCAACTTGCATTGTGGGATGTGCGCGCCGCGCGTGAGCCTATCAGCGGGTTCAAGACACTTGATTCGATCTCTGGTGTCTGCGTTCCCTTCTGGGATGATGGTACTCAATGCTTGTACTTGGCTGGAAAAGGGTAAGTGTCACAACTCGGCAAATATTAACTCGTTCCTTTTTGGCTGACCTCGTTAGTGATGGCAACATTCGTTACTATGAATTCCAAAACGACAAATTCGAATATCTCACAGAATACAAGTCAGGCGATCCTCAGCGTGGCTTGGCATTCATGCCCAAGCGCGGTGTGAATATTCATCAGAATGAGGTTGTTCGGATCTACAAGTCAGTTTCCGACACCTACATCGAACCTATCTCTTTCATTGTTCCTCGCCGGTCCGAAAATTTCCAAGATGATATCTATCCGCCTGCGATTGGCATTACGCCTGCTATGACCTCGTCTGAATGGATTAATGGCAAGGAAGCCATTCCTCCAAAGATATCTCTGGAAAGCCTTTTCGAGGGAACTGGCCTGAAAGAGGTCACACCTAGCCAAGAAAAGCCAACATCTACAATAACCGCCTCAGCACCTCAACCTGCAGAACCTGCCAAACCTGCCAAACAAGCCGAGCCCGTTCGCGCTGAGCCGACCCCAGTGGTCCGACCAGCTCCTTCGATGAAGGACCAAGGAGCTTCGATGTCAGCCATGGTTGATAAGTTTGCTGACAATGAAGAGAAAGATGATGTCGATGACACTTCCAGCTTTGAGGAAGTCGCTAGACCCGTTGAACAAGCTCCACCTTCTCCGGTGAAGACTACCCCTCCAGTCAAGGAGGAACCAGTCAAACAGACGATAACGCCAGTGGCCTCCACTCCAACAACCGCCACTCCAAAGGTGTCGCAATCGCCACCTGAGTCCTCAGGATCTGTCAAGGACGATATTGCCGAGATCAAAGCATTGATCGCTCAGCAGACGAAGACAATCGCATCTCAGGCCGAACAAGTGAAATATCTTACCGCAGAGATCGAGTCACTCAAGTCAAAACTCGATAACTAAGGACAGAAGCACCCGTTCTCTTCCGATTCATTCATACAATTTTGTTGTTGCTACCTCCGGGAATGTTATTCTGTAAATGCATGTTGGGATTTGATAGCAGGTTTGGATGGCGCGGTACAGTTTTGACGGTTGCTAGTCTACATATTCGGTATATTTCCCATTCACTCCGTGAGGTATATGAATTTGCTTGGCATTGGAGACTGATGATGCAACAAAAAGGAGAGGTTATAAAGCTGCTGGTGCGTTCTTTTGGTACATTATGTATTTCCTATTCTCTGTTCAATGAAAGCAAGCGTTTTGTTTATGATATATAGTTCCTGGTCTCGCAATACAGACTACATACAAATTGGACTCTGTCATGCAGAGTCCATGAACGAGCCCCCCTATCAATCAAAATGATGAAAAGTCGGTAAGCCCTTGTGTGCTGATTCACCCTGAAGGTGCATAAGAACAGCATTTTCTCTCACAAAAACAGCTCGTCTTCACTTATACCAAACACCGAAAACAGCTCCCCTCTAGCTAGATCAATATTCACTTTTTCAATCCGCTTTTGAAGCTCTGCTCGGCTAGCCAGCAAATTTTGGGCGACTTGTTTCCAGCTCAGTGTTGAGGTCTCATCGAGTCCCAGGGCAAAAGATTCACCCGATTCCTCTAACCCTTTAACAAGATCCACCTGACACAATAAACCATTTCGCTTCACAATTCGACCACCTACGATTACAGTATTGATTTCTCTCGGCCCGGCATGCCGAACAACCGCAACCAAGGGGTCGTGCTCAGCCGCACAGATCATCGATGGCGTATCCGCATCGAAGATGACTAGATCTGCCAGTTTTCCAACCGCTATAGAACCAATACGGTCCTCCATACGTGCTGCTCGAGCACCGTTGATTGTCACCATGTTGAAAGCATCCTGCACCTTCGCGCGGAACTCCTTTGGATAACCGCCTTTGTCGTGAGATTCTGACATCTGGTTCGCACGGTCGTTTCCCATCGCTAACTGGGCTTGATGGAGCATGCTAGCCGGTCCACACGAATGACAGTCTGCGCCTAGACTGGTGAGTGGAAGATCGGCTCGGAAGGCAATAGGATCGGCTCCAGAAGCCATGAATATCTCGGCGTCTGGAGTTGATGCGATATATACCCCAGCTGACGTGAGTAGCTCTGCTTGAGAAGATGTGACGCCGTTGCCGTGTGATAGGAGAATGTCTGGGCTTAGAAGCGAGGCTGCATGCAGAATTTCTGGGATTTTGGATTGTCCTAAAATCAGGGATTTGTTAGCAATACAATATATTCGGGTCTCTTCCTATGGCCTGTAAATGTTGAAAGAAGGCAAACACACCTGCAGATACAGACCAGTGTCTAAAGTGACTTGTGATCATTTTAACCCCCATCCTGCGCACCTTCTCAAATACATCCTTAATTACGTTCGGAGGCAAGAAATAAGAATCGAAGAAAAAGCCTAACTGGACTCGGCCGTCGCTGCCAAACGGTGCTTTCTTCGCCATTTCCTCAAGCTGATCAAAGAACCACGGCGGAAACGCGCTACTTCTGTCTAGTTTGAAGGTTGTGGAAGTCCATTCTGTCGCGCGTGCAGGGGTAACCCCGTAGCAAAATATGGAGCGTATACCAGAAGCAATCGTTGCACCCAGAGCAACATCCCCGTGCTCAGCGCTGGCGCTCATGTGGGCATTGTCGATGACACAGGTTGTTCCTGCGTCTAGGGCTTCGAGGCAGCCTCCTAGTTGACCCCAGAAGAGGTCTTGCGGGGTGAAATTTATAGCTTGTAAATTGGCTAGAGAAGAACAATTAGCCAACAAAAGAGATTAATAATCGTGAGAGTAATAACGTTTCGTACCAGCAGTCATATAGTCTAACAATGTATGATTGCCATGCCTCCCCTTCAACTGGGTCTGCCACATATGGTGGTGCGAATCAATTAGACCCGGAGAAATTATTTTGTCGGTGCAGTCAATGATACATTCGACATTTTGACCGTGCAGATACTGTCCTATTTCTGCGATTCGATCGTCGGTGATAAGAATGTCGGTTTGGCGCCGTACGCAGACATTGTCCTGCGCATCGTGCTGCAAGACTGTCCCGTTTTTCAGAAGGATTGAGCTTGAAGTCATGTTATGGAATATTTCAATTCTTTTTGCTTTTACGTATTGAAATGCTTGCTTTGAGTTTGACGAGTTTTGTTGAAAAAAAGTTTTGAGTGTTTAATCAGTCTGCATGATATATATCTTCTCGGTGTATAAAAACTTCGGGTTCGGGGTTAAGCCCAACCTCGGTGTTTTCATCATTATTTTTAGAAAATGAGAAAGAAAAAAAAAGTTCTATGATCTGGAAAACAGATTTGGTTATAAATATAAACTTTACTGGTTCAATGTTGTCTAACCTACTGAGAACAGGAAATTTCTACACAGGATTACCGGACTGACACCACAAGGGCACGCTCCAAATCGCCCCAGGAAGCAACGCAAGCACCATAATCGGAGGAAGCTTCAGCGGCATTCGCATCCCCGACATTCAGATCAATAGCGGCCGACCGTAGCCGTAAAAAGACAAGAGTTTGCATATCAAATCATCGAAATTTCAAATGTACAGGATAGGAAGTTGATCAAAACCCGATGGAATTTTGGTGTTTGTTAGCTAGTTAGCAAATAAACACTGGACAACTCTTCAAATCTTATTGATCAGAATCTAGTTTTAATACCTATAAATTATGCAATCAAACACACCAGACAAGACCATGCAAATCACTGCATGGCCTATTGAGCAAAATTGTGCGTGTTTTGAATGTACATTCGTTATTTTCATGTATTTAGTTCTCAAGTCCCCCAGACCTTTGTAGTATTAATATTGTGTGTACATGTATATCGTTTGCTTCCTGCGTCTCACAAATTCCGACAACATGCGTCGAACCACGCGCACGCGCTACTGCTTACTAACGCCTTGTTAATCGGCCTTTAGATTCCGCTGAGCGACTTTATTGTAATTTATCGCATGAAATACGGCGTACTCCGTATGTATTCTTCCTATACCTAGGTAGTCAAGCATTCGGTCCGAAATTTGGAATATCAAGATCCACGGATTTTCTTTCATATTAGTATAGTATTTGGAATCTCCTTGTAACATCCATGGAACCCAGATATTTGGAATGGTTTTAAGTTGCTAGAACCCTTCTCTGGGCCGAGGCTCGCGTCCTCCAACGCGCCATAGGCTGCGGCTAAAGTGCGTACACTTTCATCTTCCATTTGCATGCGGTTCGCGACATGCCTCGTGGTGCCGTGAGGTTGAAGCTTATTATGAGATCCCATGTGTTGCCACCGCAGGAAGCTACGTTCGACACTATTATGGTGTCTTCCGCAGAGCTCATGCTCGGTCAACTCCGAGCAGTGGAAGTCTCTGGCCGATATCTGACGCCGTTAAGCAACCTCTGCGTACGTCAGATATACAGATATGGGAAGTGTAGCACCATAGCGTCTTTGATAGCAGCCCTGGAAGGCTCTTCCTCTGCCGGGGTCTAAATCCCTTACGCCGACCTATACGAAGATGGTGGATGTCTGCAATATCGTCGAGGGAAGTATCCGTATATAAATAACCACACTGCCCAACCCGTTGTTGCAGCCAATACAGAGATATTGAGAAGCCCATTGACCCCCAAACTGCCCTTATAATATCAAACGCACATCCTATACTCAATATCGCTTGCGTATCCTAAATACGAACACCATGGCCGAGTTGACCACCGCATCTAAGCCCAGCATCGTGCTCATCCATGGCCTCTGGATGACACCACTCTCCTGGGAGCACTGGATTCCGTACCTGGAAGCCAAAGGCTACAACGTGCTAGCTCCAGGTTGGCCAGGCGTCGACGAGCGGACGCCTGAGCAGATCCGCGAGGATCCCAAACCCATTGCCGACAAGACCATCGACCAGATTGTGGACCACTACGCATCCATCATCGCAGCCCTGCCTTTGCCGCCTATCATAATTGGGCACAGTTTTGGAGGTCTGTTCACGCAGGTTCTCCTCTCACGCGGGTACGGCTGTGCCGGGATCGCGCTCTGTCCCGCGCAGCCAACAGGTATCTTCGGGTTGCCATTCAGCACCATCAAGGCAACTATACCCGTCCTCTCGAACCCATTCAATGTCCACTCCACTGTCAAGATCACGGCGGAGCAGTTCCATTACTGCTTCGGAAACCACATGACCAGAGAGGCCAGCGACGTGCTGTACAACCGGTACGCGATCCCTAGCGTAGCGCACGTCCTGTGGCAGGAGGCGGTTGGTATGCTGAAAAAGACCGGTCCGGGACAGGTTGACTTTGGGAAGCAAGACCGCGCTCCACTGCTGCTGGTGGCAGGGACGAAGGACCACTTGGTGTCACAGACCACGGCACTGAAGGGGTTCGAGGCGTACCAGGAGGGCAAGAGCAATGCGGTGGTCGAGATGAAGGTGTTTGAGGGTCGCAGCCATGGCATCGTTAACCAGGACAAGTGGGAGAAGGTCGCTGACTTTTCTGTTGCTTTTGCGGAAAAGAACATGAAAAAATGACGGTGATGCGGTTTAGGGCTAGAAACTGGGATAGGTAATTGTCTAAACCAAAAGATGCCGACGGACTGGCAACTGTTAGGTTCCTACCGACCGCGACTAGTAGCTGAGCTACAGAGATCTCGATTCTGCAGGGGTTCATATTATTTCCTTAGTAACGAAAATCATCTAACTTGAGTCTTTCATTTATATTTGCCTTCTAGGAAGGAGCTTGTAGGGGCTTCGAGGATGTTAAATAGTCACTCGTGGATAGTTTATCAGAAATCAGACCTTCATGCCTTCTCTAGACTACGCTGCTTGTAGCACACACTTTTTAAGGCTTGCATTTGGCCAGAAATTTATTTTAAATGAGCCTGGACTTAACTACTACTACTACTACTTAGTAGAAGGCTGCAGCTCATTCTCTGTGTGGCAGAGGTGATGGGGCTGCTTCTCAAACTCCTTGGAATGAGTTACCTGAAAGCCAATCAAGTAGCTCTTCCGCCGTCCTCTATCTACCTCAATTTGAAGTGCTGGAAAGAAACTACTCAAGTCCACTTGACAACATAGGCAAGATAAAGTGCAGAATCTCTATCTCGGATGTAGTTGAAATCTTATGACTGTCTGAATCTGGTGTCAAACGCAGAGCGCTCTCAACCTGCATCCTTTGTGGCGATCCTGCATTAACTGAAATCACACTTCCCTCGCCGCGTAGCACGTACAATAACTGAATAGCGTTTTCAGCGCGAAGTTCCCATTGCCCATCAGACTCAACCCGAATCATCTGCACTCGTGTTTCTCGCTCAGTGAAAACACCGAGGCTCTTGTAGAGCACGTTGTGTCCCGGAGTCCTAGTATAGGGTTTCCAAGCAAAGGCATTCGGTTTAATGAGGATCGGATCATGGAATCTCGGAGTCGGATACACCAAAGGACGGCCGTTACAGTGCTCCCATAACGCCTCATACCCGTCCTTCCCATCATCCGCCGTGCCGTCGTTACTGTAATACTTGCCCCCTTCAAAACGCCCCGTTTCCTTCAACGCCGCTTGAGCAGCTGCCAGCTGATCGAAAGAAAGATAGCCCTGCCCGCTCGCCCCGCCAAATTGTAATACTAGAACATCTCGCTTTCCACCATCGTCGTGCTGGGGACCATATTGGACTCCTTCAGGATGATACGAGAGCTCGCCTTCGCGCAACAACATGTCTGGACTTATTGAAACCTCATTGCGCAGCGCGAACCGAAATTGGTCGAAATTGTGTTTGTGTCGCGGGGAATAAAAATCTCCTTGGCGGGCGACTGACAGGTAGTAGTTTTCAGGTGTTCCATTCTGACCACGGAACAGGTCTTTGAAAGCGAGGCCATCGCCACGATGTTTAAGAGGTGGGGGAACGAATTCGGCGTTTTTGCCGTGGACGATATCCATTTTTCGTTTATTTTCTGGTTTGATGTGTTTGATATTGGTATCTTCCCTTGCTCAAATATCCGATATAATATACTCAGATCCAAGTGGGATGATAGCTGGGGATAAAAATAGAAAAACACTTGACTTGAATGTTGGTCCGCAGCTTACGGGGCGAATTATTCCCCACCAACATTGAAATCAAGCTTTCCAACAGAACCATTTCCATAATTAGACATAGTGCTTACCAGCGGAAAGATTTAGACCCGATTCTTGAACAAATCGTTGGTTATTCATTATTCACAGTGTCACATAGCGAAGAAAGCTGAAAGTGGCATGAGAATATGAAATGTCTTTAATAGGCTAACTTCATCGCACGAGTCCTAGATCTCAGAGAAACTGATTAAAGTAGAAATTCCAAAGAAATGACTTTCCAGAACGACGGAATAGAAATAAGAATGGCGTGGAATTAGTCATGGCTGCCTGGTGTGTCTATGAAAATGTAACATACTACATGGAAAGTTTTATTGTTCTGTGTTGTAGAAAAGGATAGGTAATACACACATAAATTCTTGTTTATCATTATTCACTTGAGCCTCTCCGTAGAATATAATCTGTCTGTATAAATAAAAAGGCGCCAACTCCTCATACAATGTCAAATCAGCTGTCATTATGGTTGATGTGATCGCTATCATGATCGTAATGGTTAGGACGGAAGTCCGGATGTCCTGGTACTCTGCCTGTTGATTTGTATTCGGCCTCCGGGAATGAAGGTCCTGTAGTTCAGTAAAATATTAACATTTAAAGCCATTAAAATATGATATGAAGTTGATGACATACCCAATTCAGGATGGACAAGAGTTCGTTCGTCAAAAATGTCGAACCGGTGTTCCTTTGCCCAGTTGTCTAGTCTCTGCCAGTTTACGCATTCGTGCTCGACTTCGAAGTTAGGTTTGGGGGCACGATCGTTAGGTACCCAGGAAAAGGTAACGAGGGACACATCGCCTTTGCACATGAGATTTTGTCGAAGGTTATCAATGCAGTGATCTACGTTCGGTCAATGGATTTGAACCCGCTGAAAATTTGCCCTGGTAGAGAACTCACCAATGTGAATCGGTGTAGTTGGTTTCTCGATGCTGTAATAATCTTTGTAAATGACTTGTCTCAGAAATTTCTATTTACGTTAGTAACCCGTAAAGCTAAAAAAAAAAAAAGGGAAATTTTTAAGACATACCAGACAGTGGAGTTGATGGTAGACATCTTATCACGCTATTAGTCTTTAATCCAAGATTCTGGCAATGAGACTCACCAGGTATAGCGTAATAGCCTCCCCTCTCATCAGTGATGGGAACAGAAGTGCGATTGATTTTAGCCAAATCTTCTTCTGTGACGCGAACATTGGAGTTGATAAAAAGCTGGTGCCATGCATGATCAAGCTCATCCGAGGGTGGTCCCTTGAAAGGGTTTTTACTGGCGAATGAGGCATGAACCATTTTACGTTCCATTTCAATGGCCTCATGTAAAGGTGCTGATTGTGTTAGGAAATGAAAATCCGAATCTGGGTCAAAGATAATCAAGCTTACATTCAATGAGATGTTGCACCCCATTATCAGATTTTGAATGAGAGGACGAATAGATCGCACCAATAAATGCTATCGAATAAATGGTGATAAGGCCCAAATGAAAAAGCAGAGCTTTCAATCTGAACCGAGACTTGACTGGCTTCTCATTGTAATATCCGTCGTCGGATGTACTTTCCTTGGTATGGAGTTCATCATGAAACTCGTCGTTCTCTGACAAGGGTAGCCTTTCCTCTGTTGAATTACCGCTTTGCCTGAGGGCTGCATACATCGTGGAGTTTTCTTCAGGACGGCCTGAAAGTTTTTTAAACAAATTGAGCATTGCTGACTTTTGTAATTCGGATAATAGCTCTCATCCACACCACGTACAGAAAGCTTGCAGAAAAATAACTCTGGGGCTGTTTGTTGAAGAAAACAAAAGGAAAAACAACACACCGAGATTTGATTTATGCTGTCTGTCGAGACTCTAGTGACTTTCCCTATTCTATACGATGCAGACGACGAGTAATGTATTGCTTGGCTGTTGTGGGCAATCCTCTGTCCCGCACGTTGTGATTCTAGGCGGAATATGATGGATGTGGATCTAGTCCGAGTGAACCAATTTTGTGTCTTCTCTGCATATACCTATGCATCATGAGCTCCATACAAAGCTATCCCTGGTTCTGGCCGTGAGATCGGCAGCAATAGAGAGGCAAAGATCACGCAATTCCTAGCAACATGATTGTGGATAGCGGGGCTCTCCACTTAATGGTGTAATAGATACATATTGTACTCGTATCTTTGCCTTTCAAAACATCAACCATGCATGCATGAATCGCGTTACATGTAACTTGCTATGTATATTGACTTTCTCACCCTGACTAGCGTCAGGGTGGCTGGCGTGACTGAATCTTTAGACTGAATATCATATCCAAGAAGAAGATAATCAGATGCCGCCCTATGAACTAAATACGAATAACGTCACCAACAGGGCATGTAATGGACTGCATATGCAAGTGTCAAATCGAGCAACTCACGAAACAGACCGCTTCAATCTAGACCCAGGATACGAAGAGCTACGTCAGCCGAACCCCTCACGCTTTGTATGGAGTATTCTAGGTTGTAAGACCAATCCAGCCCTTGGACATCTGGCCTGCAGGGTCTTGTTGGGTTTGAAAATGACATAGTCACTATGCACTGGCACTAGCTGGAGCTGCTACAGGCCAAAGCTAGCATGTGGTAAGAACACACCAAGGGTCAAAACAGCACGCCTCATTGGATACAGAAGTAGATCTCTCTATGGTTCCTTTCTTGATCGTCCAGTGACATGGATACTCAAGCATTCGTTACCGAATCAAGGCCCCAGGCACAGTAGCTTATCTGGCCGTCGGTAGGATTTCAAGTCCGCAGCCAATGAGTTTAGCGTATTGTTAAGATGCTGACGATCGAGCGAGGATCGGACGTCAGATGACGTATCACACAACATGACAATCACAGCGTGCCATGGCTGTTTTGGAGGCATGGAGAGTGTTATCGGGGCATTGATGCGGGGTGGCTTTTCATCACGCCAAGAACCCTATCAAAGGGCTGGGAAAGGGGACCTCACAAGCTTGAGGAATGAGAAACGCACGATAATGTCCGGAGTACATGGTGGTACGTAGAGTATGTGAGCGGTGCCGGCGTGGGGCTTAGCGCATTATTAGGGCAAGGAACCTGTGGACCGCCTCAGCCAGCCTTCTTTCCTCGTCGTGATCTGCTTCTCTTTCTCTTACACTCGCAGACAGACGACGGACCACGACCAAAAACCCAGTCCAAGCATAGTCCTGTTACTGTCGCGATCGTCTCGTCGACCATTCCGCAAGACCTGCATGCAGAAGACCGGTCCACCTGAAATGTTGATGCAGTCTTGACTCGGCGGTCCCAAAACTTTGACTACGAAGCTAAGTTGCGCCGTGACATCAAAAGATGCAGATTTCTTGTGATTTGTCTCCAATGGCGTCTTCCACTCGAGAAAAGGCGGGACCCCATGTTGATGAAGACGAGGATGATGATTGATGATTGATGATCTTTCTCTGTTGGCTTCCTGTATTGATGTTGATTAGCAGTCGGCTAAAACGATCCACCAATTCATCATGTAGCCACTGAGCGAGCATGCGACAAGTCAAGAGAATTATGCATTGAAATTCTAACAATTCGGCCCGTCTCTTCAGGTGGGACTTGATAATAGAGGGGCGAGGGATATATAGCAATACGGAGCCCTTGGATGCCTTCTTTGTTGAAACTCTCTTTTCTATTGACACTTCTTGAATCAACATCAATTTCTACTGCAAGGCAAATTTGAATTTATTGAAAATGCTTGTCACTAAGTCTGTTCTCGTCGCCTGCCTAGCTTCCATGGGCATGGCAGCCGCCCTGCCTATCAAGCGTGATGAACTTGATGGCGACTTATACAACTACAAGCGTGACGAACTCGACGGTGACTTGTATAACTACAAGAACAAGCGTGATGAGCTCGATGGCGACTTGTACAACTACAAGCGCGATGAGTTAGACGGGGATCTTTACAACTACAAGCGCGATGAGCTCGATGGTGACTTGTACAACTACAAAAACAAGCGCGACGAACTCGATGGCGACTTGTACAACTACAAAAACAAGCGCGACGAGCTTGATGGCGACTTGTATAACTACAAGAGCAAGCGCGATGAGCTCGATGGCGACTTGTATAACTACAAGAACAAGCGCGACGAACTCGACGGCGACTTGTACAACTACAAGAACAAGCGTGACGAGCTCGATGGTGACTTGTATAACTACAAGAGCAAGCGTGATGAGCTTGATGGTGATCTCTATAACTATAAGCGCGATGAGCTCGATGGCGACTTGTACAACTACAAGAACAAGCGTGATGAACTTGATGGTGATCTCTACAACTACAAGAGCAAGCGCGATGAGCTCGATGGCGACTTGTATAACTACAAGAACAAGCGCGATGAGCTTGATGGTGACCTGTACAACTACAAGAACAAGCGCGATGAACTTGATGGTGATCTCTACAACTACAAGAACAAGCGTGACGAGCTTGATGGGGACCTCTACAACTACTAAAGCAGCCCAACATTACCCTGGCGCTAAGACAGGCACAGTCAACCAAAACCCATGCCGTCTTACCCCGCCGAGACCCCTGCAGGCATGGAGTATTGGAGTTGAAGAGGCGGTCTGAACAAGAATCGAAATGATAAGTGATTTGGAGACGCTAGACGGACACGCATGCGTGTTTCTCAGCAGTCGGAATGACAAGTGGAGCAATGTTTCTTTTTATGCAGTCAGAACGAGATCGATGTAGCCAACCACGCTCATTAATGATGATGAATTCCGGTTTAGATTGAAAAATACCTTGTAGAGACTCATTAATTAGATATTCATATTCGAGACTATCGTAGACGGATATGACGTACGTTTGTGAAGTCTTGGGCTGATTGCGTTTTCCGGAGACTGTTGACAGGTTCTACCGTGAGGGCTTGCTTTCCTTGCTTTTTCTGTGCTTTTACCCCCTGCTTCGGCATGGCTGGGATGGCTAGCTGAAAAAAAGAGCTAGCTAACTAGCTAGCATGAGCTTTGAAGAGGTTCGTAGATCGCGATCCCATTATTCTAGCTTAATCGCACTGATCCCTGCGTTCGGCATTATGACTGGTGGCTTAATTCGGACTATTCATGTGGATTCTTAAACTAGTTGGCAGCCCCTCCCTCCTTTACGACAACCTTACTCGAGCCGAGTCAATCGCGATGCGATCATCTTCGCTACACCAATCGCGACACGAGCCCCAAGGAACCTAGAAACAACAAACAACACACGAGGAACGGGAGCGGCATACCCCTCCCGCCGTAACTCATGCCGATCGTGTATATCTCGGCCCACACAGGCCCATTGACAATATTTGCGCACGTCTCAACAATCGAGATGCACATGTACATGCGGGTTATTGCTTTCACGTCAACTAGACCGGTCACGTACGACTTCAGGGCGTCATGAAACCCCACTGCTAGCGCAAAGACACCCAACGCCATCAGAAAGGTGAGGCGACTGCTACCCGAGGCTGCAATCAGTGCGGTGCCGCTCGCAGCGGCAAACAGGCTTCCGCGGATGATGTAGAGCTGGGCTTTCTGCACTTGGCGTGCTCCACGAGTATTTTTGCTTCCCCTGAGGAGATGGTGTGATATTGTGGGTAAGATGGCTAGGAATAGACTGCCCAAAAATGTCTCGGATGCGAGAATATACCCGGTCATTCGCAGGGGCCAGGTAAAACGTTGGCTCATCCATTGTTCGGTGATATTGCGAACGCCCATGCCTGATTCATGGATAAAAAATATTGCAAGAATGAGAAAGTGATCAGACATAAAGGTTAAATAAGCTGAAAAGGATCGCAGAAGAGACGTGGATTGAGTCGGCGATTGATTGTCTTCGCTAGACTTGATATTTTGGGTTTTATGATCACTCTCGCTCTTCTTTTCAGCTGAATCAGGGTCGGTAGAGTGGTGGCCAGGCTGAAGCAAGTGATTCTCCGTATCAGAGGGATTTGTCTTGGCCGATATATGATTGCGGTGGTCTGATAGTAGCAGAAGAACAGGGACACAGAGACCATAAACGGCCAATCCCAGCCAGATTGGTAACCAGACACCATAGCTGAGAAGATAGGAACCACTTGTGACCCCCATGACACGCGAAACAGACATTATAGATGTGAGACGGAAGTAAACCGTGCTCCTACACGCATGTTAGATCCACATTGTCACGACAGGCGAGGTAATCTCATACAAGGAGGACGGTGCCGTGACTTCAGCAATCAAGACCTGTGTCATCGTATTGAACACTAATCGTCCCCCTCCAACACAGTCAAACAAGCTCGCTAGCCATATCAGCCGTACATCGAATGTATTGTAAAAGTAGCCTGCATAAAGATTCATATGAGCAAAACTCGTGCCATATTCTGTATTTATATACGAGGTACACTTCATACATATCATCAACACGTAAAGTTGCGAAAGGATACCACTCGAAACATTCACGAGCAAGACAGTTTTCCGACTAACTCGCTCACTTAGAGCGCTGTACGGAATCGCGAGAAGTAGCACTGTTCAGATGTTAGCAGGACTTCAAAGCGCCCTCATTCGTTATGCCTGGATATTCACGCACTCGGAATGTAGAAGAAGAATGAATTCCACCCTGTCAATTGGGCTAGATCAGTCTGAACCGCATCTATCTTGCAAAGCTCTTCCGGTACATTGTTGTCTATGCCGATTGCACCGGGATCATGTGTCTGGTAGTATGCCCGACAGATAGTCGCCTCAAACAAGCGTAGACGAGGAACGACAGATACTGCGGTACTCAGCGTTTGTAGTAGCTTCAAGACAGCACACAGCCCAGCGACGCGCCAGAACCGGGACTGACTCTTGATCGCAATTGAGTTGAAGAACGACATTCTCAACGACATCCCCGCGACGCATTGCGTATCTCGCGAGGAAGAGAGAACCAAAAGGAGAAGGACGTAGAATAGATTATCTGTCTCATCATGTGATGGCGATCAAATCCTCTCATGCAGCATTACGCAGCGGCAATAATCCGCTCTGCAGGCGGCTTCTTTTTGGCCCGAAGCGCTCTTTATTGGCCCAGAATATCCTGAACGGACGAATCAGTAGATGGATTCCTCATAATGAAAGGATCCGACAGAAAAGGCCGAATCACCAGTTTTTGCAGTGTTGGCCACGCGTAGACTGGAATAGGAGGCTGATTCGGAGGCAGGCGCTGGCCTGGGCTGATTCTTTCATCTCTTTCTTTTCTTTTCCTTTGCGCCTTCCCGCACAACCCAAACTTGCGACTTCCCATTCCGCATCCCTTGCACCAACTTCACCTCGCCACCCATGTCCGCTCTGTCGATTGCTGCTGTTTACCAAAATTGCCTTTATTTCTTGTATCGCAATTGAGTTCTTGGTATAAACCGCTGCGCCTCCAGAGGAGTTGAATTGCACACGCGTTTAGAATTGAAGATGGAGGACTTCCCCACAGCGCAGCTGTTTCTGCTAGGTAAGTCTCACGACAAGCAACCACACTCACCCATGAGCTGACCTTTCTGCAGCGCTATGTCGAATCGCAGAGCCTGTTGCCCTTACGTCTGTCTTCCCCTATGCATATGATCTAATGCGACATCTCATGGGGGATGATACCTCTAACGCGGCCTTCTATGCCGGTATTTTCATCGCCGTGTTTTCCCTCGCTGAAACCTTGACTGGATTTTGGTGGGGGGCTCTTTCGGATCGCATTGGCAGGAAACCTGTCCTTCTACTGGGCTGTGGAGGGACCATGATCTCGCTATTTGTCCTAGGCTTCTCGTCGAATATATGGATGGCGGTGCTGGGGAGAATTCTTGGTGGAGCTCTGAATGGGAACATTGGAGTGGTCCAGACTATGGTTGGGGAGATGGTTACCCGTCCTGAACACGAGCGTAAGTTCAACCATGGGAGCATCTATCTATATACCGTCCAGTTTTAATATCCAAATAGCTCGCGCATATGCGGTGATGCCGTTCTTTTTCAGTATTGGCTGCACTATTGGACCCGCGATTGGAGGTTTCTTTGCCCGTCCCGCTGATACCAATTTTCCACTATTTGGAGACAGTCCACTGTTTGCAAAATTTCCATATCTGCTTCCGAATCTTGTCTGCGCCGTAATGGTTTTGGTCACTATGGTATTTGCAACCGTGGCTTTGAAAGAGACTCACCCGGAGCTACGACTGAGAAAAACAAAATATGGTTTCTGGGGCTATTGGGATGATGATTCAAGCGAGACACCACTTCTTCGCCCAGATGCGCCGGAAAGTGAAAATGGAACTTATGGGACAGTGGATGGCGCGGAATCAAACCGGCGCGCTGACTCCAGTGGGATGAACCCTTTCAGTGGTCTCGGCAAGAACGTGTGGATGCTCGTTGTCGCTATTTGTTTGCTCAGCGCTCATACTGTCACGTACATTCAGCTCCTACCGATCTTCCTGCGAGACGCTCGTGATGAAAGCGTCCCTCCACATTACATAGGCGGAGTTGGTGGTCTAGACATGAGTCTACCAGAGGTGGGCTTAGTAATGGGGATCAATGGCATCATCGGATTGGTTGTGCAACTTGCCTTCCCTTTCTTCACTGAACTTGTTGGTATACAAACCACCCTGTTGCTGATGTCCACACTACACCCTATCTCATACTTCTGTGCGCCGTATATGGCGTTTCTTCCGGCAAATGCCTGGCGCGACGTTGGCTTGTACACATGGTTAACTGTGCGCAGCGTGTTTTCGACTTTCACATACCCTATTCTGTTGATTTATATCAAAAGGTGGACACCAGATACTCTGATGCTCGGCCGTGTCAATGGCCTGGTAGCGAGTGCAAGCGCGGCGTGTCGTTCTGTCTCTCCGGCTGCAGCCGGTTTGTCACAGACTATTGGTCAGAACCATCACTTCAGCGCTTTATCGTGGTGGGGATCAGGGGTACTGGCATTGATTGCTGCTATTCAATGCTGGTTTATCCAGACTCCACCAAAAGAAAACAGCGAATAATATGGGATGGCATGATCCCAGGTACAGGAGGATTGAAATGAGGTTTTCTGTAATTAGGTTTGTTTGTATTATTATTTCCTTTGATCTCTGTAACAATTCTCTCATTCTTGTTTGTGTTCTTCATGCACAAAACGGACGAACAAAGAGTTAGGCCATCCAGACTCTTCAAAGTGTCTGAGAAATGTTTAATCCCTGCTTCAAATTTTTTTTCAAAACATGTTTCGAGCAAATGGAGATCATTGCTGGATAGAAGCTCAACGGGACCGAGTGTCACTCTTGCCGGCAGCGGCAAAGTTTTCAAAATTTTAATGCACATATTTCACTTGCAATTGACTAAAGTCCCTGCTATATTGAGGGCAAATATTATGATAGCCGCAGACTTCTTTGTATGCTTGACTTGCTGGATACTTAGATTTCAGAATAGCTAGCCGCGCTCCCTCCATTAGCTGGCCCTAGTTTAGAATTTGAGCTCTAGATTGCTGGGGCGATATGTAGAGTTTATATTAGTTCACAATTACGCTTGGGGTATATGTTTCAGGAGGCATTCGGATTTCTTGTTAACATCAGCGTGGAAGAAGTCCACGATTTTGACCTGCCAGTCAACCCGAAAATCCTCGGTACAGTGTTTGGTCCTTCTCCATACTTTCCCGGGTATGTTCAACAAGTCTAACCATCAGATAGCATCTGCGAGAATCGATTGGCAATGATGGGAACTCTTTTGGAAGCCTTGGATAAACTTGTTCAAAGGCTTATGCGCACGCCGAATGGAGGGAATAATTACTGAGTTCCGCGAAATGCAGATCCAGGCAGATCGTTATCGTATAAACCAATCTATATACCCAAAGTCTACATCCAAAATTGTTGGACGGGCCGTATATAGGATATTCATTTCGCAAAACTCGGCTGGCAGTGGACGAGATAGTGAGAGAACCAAATAAGGCGGATTTTGCGCATAAAAAGGTCTGGTATGGGTGCTAGCTCATGACCGAAGTCTGGTAAATCTCTGGAGAGAAATCTCCAGAATATGATTCTAACGAGTTTGAATTTTTTGATACACAATACGACCGAATGAGATGCATGGAACAAGAAATTTGGACGTACCCTTGCCAAATAGCAATGACACTATAATATACCAACAGTTATATGTTGCATGCATTCAATGGTTCTGGTACATCTATATCACTTGATGGCCTATAGAATTATTATTAAAATATACAAAAGAGATAATAGCTGGGTTATGAGAAGGAACATTGAGACAGGTGGATCTTTAACAGACTTTTTTTACCTGTATTCTAATTTTGACTCATCTAGTTTCAGAAACTTTACATATGTAGTAATTATGCTTTGCATTATTATTGTGATATTTTCATGGCATAACTGAACATGGTGATGGGCATTCACGTATGTATAGGATATATTGGCTTACCGTAAAAAGTCTCTTTGTCGTGACATTCATCCATCCAACGCTGCACAAGTGGATGTAGTTGTTCAAACATGCAGTTCTTTGTGCCTGGGGCATGTGTAGCTTAATGTTGTGATTGCAGCAACAGTCCCGAGATAGGCATATGTTCACGTTCACAATTTATTACTGTGTTCTCCAATCCACTGTCCACTGTCCATTGTCTAAATCCCCTGTTTGCTCTCTTTTCCTATCCCAGCTTACTTCTACCTCTCACTCACGTCTACCTGTCTATCAAAATTGGCCAGCAATGGAAAACCGCGGTTACTACATCGAGAAGGCTCTTCAAGGCGCGCAGTCAATCCTAGACATCAACCACGACACCATCAGAGAACTGCAGGGTCTTACTGGCAGTATGATAGGGATTAAACGACACATTTCAACAGTCTGTGAAATGCGGGTGTGGGTAAAGAAGTACGGGTTGCTGCCTGGTCTTCAGTATGATGCAAAGGATGGCTATATGAGCATCAAGCCGAATCCAGATCCCATACACAAGGCTGCACGCGGCGTGATGTTGACATTTCTTGATGAAATAGTTCAAAAATCTGTCCTGGCGTACCCGAAGAGAGAGTACTCTGTTACCTTCAACCAGCGTGAGTTCCTTTCTTACTGGATTAGTTGTTCACCGATACTCCCCTGGCAAGCAGCTCTGACAAATCTGTTATAGCATACTTCCTAAAAGGCGAATTTGAAGGCCACATCCAGACTTCTGACGGTCAGATCAACGAAGATGACACTGACTTCCCGCGAGTGGTTGTGTTGATCGGGAACCTAGAAGAACTCAACCGTGGTGCAAACAAATGGCTTTACGGGACCAAGCGCAAGACTAGACTCGTCATCTGTGTGGAAATCTTCGAGAGGCCGCCCCCGAGCGAATTCCCATGGGGGTTGTCAACCGAACAGCTACTCAAAATCCCACGAGATGGGTTGAGTAACCATATCCTGAATTGGCACAGTCATCACGGCTCCTCGATTAGAGGCGCCATCGCGGCGAACCTTTTCGTTTGCGATAGAGATGATGATCAGACTGAACCGGTTTGGCAGTCCAATTTTGGTGGTAAAGATCGTGCCTTTAAGGACTCTTTTGGCGACACTGTTCCCCCTGGAGTTGAATCATATCGCAACACAGCGCACCTCAATCTGCAGTTAACAGACGGAATCGAAGTTGACTTACCGGTGCATGCACTAGAAGACAGTATTTATAGAGCACTTGACGATTTTGCTGTTGAGAGGGCGATGATACAGGCGGATGAAGCGCTAGACTTGACGAAGACAAGGGACGGTAGTACAGAAACTCGCAAAGGAAAACCAAAGGTTTGATTGATGCGCTGCAGTGGAAGATGCTACGGTGGTTAGACAGAAGACACGGAGGGTAGATCTGTTGTTTCTCTTTTGTTCCCCCTATCTCGTTCTTTTCTTTTGAGCATCGTGATACTCAGTTCTCTCAAGCCACCCCGTTAATCAACGACTAGGCCATGAATTCAAGGATAATTAAAGATTTGTGGAGAAATTACTGAATCGTATTTGCATGTGGCCAACCTGTGTGCAGATCTGCAGGCGCGACTCTGTCATTGGCGGGGTAGGTAGGCCCTGAACACCCGCGCGAGCGAGTCACATTGAGATTCTCCCTCCGTCAAGCGTCGACCAGCAGGGCAGTGCTCCCCAGGCAGATCGGATTGGCTCCCAGAATCAGCCTAACAGCCATACGTTCGCACTAGCCAGTCCTTAGCGATGGCCATCATTGGCGATTCTGTTGATTTATCGGCTGGCAAGAAGTGCAAATCCGAAGTTTCACATGCTCGACAGCCTTGTGATGGTTTCTTTTGAATTTAAAACATGACTCACCCAGCCGTACTCATCTCTGACCTGACAACAACACTCCAAACTCGCTCCGATATATGACCACTGTTGGAAGCAGAATGTAATATATGCTTCAGGATGCCGGCGCTACGACGACCCAGCGAGATGCATAGTGAGAGCATCCCAGGAACACCCCCACCTCCATATCAGACTCTCCCTCCAACGCCAGTTCTATCTCCAGCTCCATCGCATTCACAGTTGACAGCTGGACATTCACGGCCTGTGACTTTTAATTCCCATTCAACGCACCCACCACAAGGCCCGACGGTGTTTTACTACCCACAACCAACAACCGCAACGTATCCAACAGTACATCACCACCAGGGAAGCTATCATACACCGAATCAGGCTCATCCATGGCCTTTGAGTCATGCCCATACTGGTGGCCATCAAAATGCACATTCCAATACGTACAACCAGTCGGGTTGCGTGCCACCACCAAGAAAGCAACGTCCGTGGCAGTCTTGCATGAATCTGACATCTCTGGCCGCCACACTCAACGACGCCGGCAATCTTGCTGTAGAGACATACGATGCTTTTGCGGGTCAAAAGTCGAGTCGACAGCAGTACACCGCCGCATTGGATGCGGTTGGAATGCGGCTAGACGAAGTAATCACGTCAATGGACAACGGGACATATAGAGGGGAAACTGATGAGATTGGTTTGTTAAGAACTTTTCGGAAAGAGAAAATAAATTGCTGATTTTCTATCAGTGCTCAACAATATACAACCTGAAAAGCCAGCAGCACCTGCACTTCCACCGCGTAGACACGAACGACACAACAAGCCGTCTAAAGACGCGGACAAAAAGCATCACAGCACGCCAACACAAAGTCATACTCGCACACGAATTCCTCCCACAAGCAGCTCCTTCACCAAATCATACCATTACGCCAACGCCTACACTCCATCCTCTCTACCAATGCTCAAGCTTCACTTCGAGACCTGGCCTCTACTCTGCCTTGCAGCCACCTATTCCCGTCGCGCGTACGACAAACCCTCCGGCGCAGAGCGTCATATGCATATCTCAGGCGACTGGCTCCGCGGCACAAAAGACATGCTTATCAAATCTGTACCTCTTGACGACATGAACACAATCGTATTCGCTATCCGCGGCACACAAAATTTCCGTGACTGGGCTGTCAATATGCACACACAGCCAACAAGCCCATCAAATTTCCTTGATGACGAGGGAAACCTGTGCCATTCAGGGTTTCTAAATGTGGCGCGGAAGATGGTAAAGCCGGTGGCGAGGCGGTTACAGGATTTGCTGAACGAAGATCCGCGCAGAGCGAGCTGTTCGCTCGTTATTACCGGACATAGCGCTGGTGGTGCCGTGGCGGCGTTGTTGTTTACGCATATGCTTTCGCAGACGGTTACGAGTGAATTGACCCATCTGCGTGGCTTCTTCAAGAGGGTTCACTGCGTGACCTTTGGTGCGCCGCCTGTTTCGCTGTTACCTCTACACAATCCAGAGCTTGGCAGTGATAGGGATAACCGTTCGCGATATAATAAGAACATGTTCTTTGGATTCGTTAATGAGGGTGATCCGGTTGCCCGAGCCGACAAGACATACGTCAAAAGCTTACTGGAGATGTATGCCCGACCAACAGCTTGCATTAACAACTGTAGCAAGAAAAAGAACCCGAAACCAGTATGGAAAGTCCCCGAAGCAACGCTTTCGTTGGCTGGACGGCTTGTTGTTCTACGGACTACTTCTTCTTCCTCATCGTCAAAGAAAAAGAAGGCGAGGAGAATGATAGAGGCCGTGATTGCGTCGGATGCAGATCTTAGAGGCCTTGTTTTCGGAGATCCGTTGATGCATGCGATGGATTTGTATGCGCAGCGTATTGAACAGTTGGCTACGGAGGAAGTGGTGGGGAGATTGAGGGTTTCTTGATTAATTTGCTTTTTGATTATGTCTTTGTATGGTTGGCGGGAATTGGAGTCAGTCGTACAGCGTTGTGGTTTCAGGTTGATGTATAAGATTTGATATTTTGTATAACGCTTACGTAGTCTGATGCAAACGAATATGACGAAGTAGATGAACCAGTCCATATGATCAATCGTGATACACTAGTCCCTCGTCACAATAAACAGCAGAAGTAGGTTGTACCCTACTCTAATGGAGTAACATCAAATATCACAGGACCGGAATAGAAATCACCGGCAAAAAAGATAAATATCTTAAGAACGGTGACAGGGTCAGAGTAGGTGGCTTTCGTACGGTGATTTTCATAACCATTTACAAATGGTAAGGGGGTTGATTGCTACAGGCGCCGATCCTTGTCAAGCGCAGAAGGACGAGTTTAACTGCGCAGCAGTTAACGGCCTTATAGAAATTGTTTGTAAGCTACGTTCAACAGACTGGGTCGTATGTCAGAGAGATAGTGAATATATGACGCTGGTTGATGTTGCAGTTATTCGCGAAAACATTAATATCATGCATATCTTCCTCGACCTCGGAGCTGACGTGAACATAGAGATTTGACGGGAACCATGCCTCTCTGGCCAGAACTACACCCGTCTTTGGCTGGCATTATACGGTGGTTGTCAGTGATTTGATTCATACATAGATTAGGCTAGTTTGTAATCTTATAGATTCGGGGCATTTAACTTGTAAACTAACAAATTTGACTTGGAACTTGGATATTGTTGTTTAGATTGATCTATTCTTAATAGAAAATATCCTGAGAAATATGTATAATACCTTTTTGACACCCTTTTCATAGTTTTTTTCGAATCTTTTCAGATCTACCTTTGCTCGGCGCTTTCTGTCTGTATCTTACCTTTATCTTTTAGGAAGATACAGGCTAAGATAGCCATGATGATGGATATACCGCCTGAGAAGATCAACAAGAACCATGGGAGTTGAAGAGAGGGGGAATGACTCACTCAATGTCCAGGTCATTCGATAGTAATCGAATCGTTCAACAAGGGCGCCAGAGATAACGGGGCCAATCGTCATGCCAGCCGTGACAGCGACTTCAAGCAGAGAAAAGACACGTGAGTAGCCTCCTCGCGGCCCGAAGATCCCTGGATTCTTTGCTTCTTCTGCCTTGACGACGGCTGCGATGCATAGGTGAGTGCGAGGCCGTTCTGATTAAACATGGCTAGATACTTACAGGCTAACTCTACGGGCCCGACACCCGAGACAAAAGGTCGCAGGATGCCCATTGTGACGATGGAAAGAATATAAAGTGCCGGGCCTCGACTACCAGAGCCAGCCCAGTCAAAATGATTGTTTCCAGCGAATCCTAACAGGGCTAGGAACACTGCCTGCAGGCCAAGTGCGATAGAAGCTGGTTTTCGGCTGCCAATGCAATCACGAAGATATCCCGCGAGCGGACTGAAGAGTAGACCCGGCACAGCCAGCAGGAAGAACATCAGTCCAACACGAGAGGGACCCCACCCAAAGATATCGTGCACATGGAGTGGAAGTGTGGCGTTGAAGCTTGTGCCAACGGTCGGACCCCAGATCCCAATCAGCAAGGCCGTCATCACGCGGCTATTGCTTAGCATTATGCGCCAGAAGTTCGAGCTCGGAGCAGACAAGCCCTCTCGACCACGTTCCTGCGAAGGCAGAAGACTCTCTGTTTCGTCTGTCTCTGTCGAGGCCTTGGTACTAGGTCTCTCGGGGTTCTCGACTATCAACAGACGAGCCGCGGCATCGATGAGCAATAGCACCACGGGCACACTCCACGTAAACCAATACCCTGCCGCCTCCAGGATAAAGCCTGAGACCATCGGCCCCGTAATCATCCCTGCATTCACAAAGACCATAAGAATCCCCATCGTGGTCCCGATCTGCTCCGGATCGACTGCATTCGTCGCCGTCGCCTGGCCCACAATCCACGCTCCAGACCCTGAAATCCCCTGCAACACGCGTCCGCCGAAGAACACACCCACAGACGTCGCACAGGCGACCATGACTGTCCCGATGATACATCCCAACAGTGCAATGAGAAACGGGATCTTGTGGTTTGGCGCCTTGTCTGCGAAATGCCCAATGAGCGGGCCCCCAAAGATGGATACCAGGCCGTGCAGGGCGAGTGAGATGGAGGTGAAACGCTGCGTTTGATCTGGGCCTAGATGTAGCCGCTCTTCGAGCATGTAAGGCAGCATCGGAACAAGAAAGCCATAGAGGAATATTTCTGGGGCGGAGGAGTTAGTAAGATATTCTCTTCTGTCCTGTTCAACTTTATAGGGGAGTAGGATAGGACGAACCGATGAATAGGGCTACGGCGACGGTGGCTAGGACGAACCATTTAGAAGAGCGCCATTGCCAATGTGCGGAACCTGTGTCCGAATGGAGTACCATATTGTATCCACTAGTCTCAGTTAAGAGGGTTGTGAGAAGGAAAATATCTGGTAACAACCGGACGAATCTGATGGAGAGATGGCGATGATCCCAGTATTCTGTGCCCCTTCGAAGCTAGCTAAGGAATTTCCAGAAACATGGAATTGCTAATTCTAGGACAAATTGGGTGTCGGCGTCTTTTCGATGTGGAGGTTAGCATTCTGACAGGTAGTGTCGAATTTTTAACCACTATACCAAAAACGGCGCAACACTTAGTAAGGATTTCTAGTGTTATTATAGTTGCATATTTTTTCTGACAGGACAACATAATCATGTGACCTATGGCCGTTTGCCTGGCTCCGCAAACCGTGTGTGTGGTAAAACAACAAGGTGCATAGACTAGAGGCGGTGTTAAGCACAATGTTAGAGTAAGCATAAACGTAGCGGAGAACTAAGATATACCAGGAGGGAACACCTTGACGATCCACTTTGTGTTCGGTTTCAGGAATACATTTACTAATCCAAGAACGGCCAGTAATAACTTCTAATTAATGGGATCGTTACTGACCGTCATGTCAGTCCGCCTAATGGTTAACTTACTACGGGGAAATTGAACTTATTGAGCATCTTGATTAATTCTGAATCTCTGCCTCAGCGTCAGGGTGGCTCTTAATATCAGTGTCACCTGCGCTGCTGTTTGGTCCACATGCGGACAAAGTCTCTCTTCTCCTGAACTCCCAAGCCAACCCTCTTCACTCTCCCAAGACGGGCCAGCGATTCGCCTACATAGTCCAATAAGGCTCTATCCTGATTCGTCAGCGTCTCACTAGCAGACGACTCATCAAGCAACGTCGCAGAACTATCGTCATCCTCGTCGTCAAAGAAATTGCTAGTTGTACCCCGACCCTCGGGCGACGCTTTACTGCTCGAGCTGACATGTTCGGCGACTCGCACACGGATGAAATGTGTGGGTTTGCTGAGCAGATTCCACAGGAAAGTGGTATAACAATGAGGTACTGGGGTGGTGATGTCTGGTTCGGTGTATCGCAGGCTGATAGGATATATTTTCGTACGCGGCGGAACGGATGCTAGTGATCTGCTGAGCGGGAGAATGCCGCGGCCGTTTGTTGTCGTGCATTCGGCGAATACGACGATGGGTCTTGATGGGTGGTTTTCGGTTAAATCCGAGATATTGACGAGATCTGCGCCGACGGGCGGAGTGAGTTCTGGCTCCGCGAATGACCTCAGAATAGCCCCAAGGAGCGATAGCTGTTGGACTTTGCTAGTGTCTGGGTATGACGCGGTGAAGATTGGGTCGAAGATGGCGGCGAGATAGATGGCATCGATGGGGGAGGTGAAAGACGAGGCAATGATGGACTTGGCTAAGGGAAGTCGCGACCGCTGGCTGGCAAGGTGTCTGCATTCATGCACACAATTTAGTAGTGAATATACACCAAATATTGCGCCGACTCACCCTCTCTTCACACCATCAACCTGCAGATCAATCCACCACAAACTCGGCACGCCGAGTATACACCATAGCGATGCTTTCTTCCCTAGAGACCCGATGGGGAGGTACTGTAGAACGAGGAAATAGCTCAAGCAGACGAATATGAGGAGCGGTAGACGGAAGCAGAATAGGAATATGTGTAGGGGCAACGCATATCCCGAGGGTTGGGTAGGAATGGGGAGAAAGGGCGCAATGCCGGAGCCTATACTCTCCCATTAATTAGATAAATTGGTGCACATACTCGAATTTGGCTAGGACATACCCCGGTCTCGGAACTGGGAGAACTTCTCCATGCTTAGGGTCAGACGCACGTAATTCTCAAAGCTGTGTGCGTGTTTGCGCCATGTACGGCAGAGCAGGCAGATGAGGTCAGGTGCTAGATATATTTATAATTCGGCTGGCAGCGATCAAATCCTCTAGACCGGTCGATCCATCGGCTCTCGCTCGGATTAATGCTCAAGACTGGTTGTAAAAAGGCCGGGCGGTGATGCGATGCGGCGAACCATTCAGCGAGCTGGCAGCTAGCTGTGAACAGACTGGGCCAGTTCAGCAAGCCACACAGAGCTACAGTACAATACAAAACAGATAAGAAGATAAGAGGAAGCCCCTGTTCAGGCAAGCGTGGCCCCTCTGGCTTGTGCGGGCGAATAACTCTCGTCGTCGTGGAGAGCAGGAAAAGTGGACGAGGCGGAAACAAATCTTCATTGTTTTCAAGCATGTGAACCGCCAAGCCTGCACGTGACTACATACTATCGCGATTCGCGATCCAGGTTCCTTCTTATTACCCCCGGCCTATTGTTTTTATTGACTTCAATATTCTAGCTGTACCACACGCTTCTCATGGTATTTCCAACCTGATAGTCCCATTTTGCACATGGACTCTTCTCTGCCTCCCAGACCCTCAGCCAGAACTCGCTTTTATCACTGCATTGACGCCATGCGCCCATCCCGTTGATGGTATACCCCCTTGAAGGTGCCGTTCGCGCAGTAACTGGTGTGCGGAGGCTCGAGTGTCGCGTCAGCTGAACAGAGCAGGGACTGTATAATAAGCATAACCAGTATGGTATATCCACCACAGCGGAAAGAAACATACCAGAGCGTTATACAAAGAAATGCTTATAATACGAATGCGTCGCCACGGTCATGAACGGTATGATGGTGCTGACCACCAGACTGATTCTCAAGCTCTTGGATCTTGTATCGTAGCACCTGCAGGCAATGCAGGCCGTGGAACATGCTCACCACCCTGGCTCGCGGCCAGAACTAGACTCGTTTGAAGTGAGGTAAAGATAGCCTCCGTCAGAAGTAGCGAGCAATTCCTCCCAAATATCGTCTCCGTTGATGATTGTGTCTTCAGGTGCCGTGATACTGTTGAAAATGATGCCGTATTTTGCATTGTGGGTTCGATTAGAGTGATCTGTCGATGGAAACAGTGACTGGCTTGCGCGATTGAGGATAGCTATGAGGTGTGATATTTGTGAACGTATAAAGGCTGTTGGAGATAGAGTGGTATCCCTCTGGTGAAATTGTGATAAGGTAAATATCAACTGCGATAAGGAGGACTAAAACCCCTAATACAACGATAGAGATTGCGTGGTACAGTCTGTCTCCAGGCTGCCTTTTGTGATCCATTTTGATATTATAAAAGAAACAGAAAAAGATATTTTGAGCAAATGCTTGAGAATGACGTTGCTTTTAGAGACATTCGAACTTGAAAAAGGTTGGAGCAGAGATGTGTGACAAAATAATGAGCTACTAAGGTCTACAAAGACGGCACGCGTCTAGATAGCTTTTACATGACAAGGGTCTTAATCACCCGATGTCCGTTATTTTCCGGTTCAAATTTGACTTCGTGGCCATATACGGAATTATAACCTACTAAAATCTCCGACATTGAATACCAGAGTTGTTCACCAATTGAATGTGAGAGATTGAGCTATGCAGTATTGATTTTCTAGCATTCAGAAGTAATTTGACTTATCTCAAGATTTAAGTACTCAGGAAGTAACAACTAAACACAAAGCTTCCACTTGCCGTGTTCTGCGTGCTCTTGGCTATGGTAATGATGTGACCCTACCGGGATCTTCTTCAAACCCAGTGTCGAATTTAACCAGGGAGTTAATGCTTGGACAGAGCATTCACTTCACGACAATTAACGGCAGGCATTATTATAGGTTGATATTGAATACTCACAAACATCCTTCTTAACACTAGTGTCGAATCCACGCTTAGATAGGACATCCACTTTATGGCGATTAGTGGCGGACGTTTATGGGTTGATAGGAGAATACTCACAGGTGTCTTTTTCATCGCCATGATAGAACTTGACAAGAGAGTTGGGGTCACGCCTGGACAATGCATCCACTTTGTGGCAATTAGTGACGGGAGTGCTGGTAGATATGAGAATAATTACAGGTGTCTTTGCCTTCCCAGGTATATAAGTCGTTGAAGCTGCTGCGTTTGGCCAAGGGGACAACGTCGGCAGTGTCTTGTAGATCAGTACGTCTCTCCATACTCTATGATGAGAGTGAACTCACCATGCTGGAGGCCGGTAGGTAATGCAGTCGCCAGGCTGACGAGCGCAGCAAGGGCAATCACTGTCTTGAGCATCATTTTGTCGGTATGTCAAGTCAAGAACACGAAAAAAACACGGGGTTGGCCGGATTGATGATGTTGAGATACCAAAGTGAAAAAACTGAAGGAGAAGACTGAGATGGGGAAAAATGGAGAGAAGAAAGGATTCAAGGAACAAACATAGCTACCCTCTTATAGTCCAGGCAGGAAATAGACAAGGGTGGTACAGCCTCGCTGTAATCCGCGCCGGAAATGCAAATTATTGTGACAATCGTTGAATTTACAGGTGAACACCACGTATCAGGTAGAACAGATACGACCATGTAACAGAGATGTGGGACGGCCAGACACAAATTTGTCGTACAGAGGCATCCTATCGTGATACCATGTCCAACCAAGGTAGATGGCCAACTCTGTAGCACCAACTTGCCGTCAACCTAGTATCGCTTTTATGTCTGTTATTTGCGCCTGTTTATTATATCAACCCGTTCTAGAAAATCGCTCCTATCACTTTCTCGAAACCCTGCGACAGGTGGTTATGTGCAATGCCGATCCAGGCGTCGTGGGGTACAAGGACGTGCATGACCACGTCCAGCGTCCCTATCCAGATTTCAATACCCCACACAAGTGTCGCGACTGGCAGAACTTGAATTTTAAATCTAGTAAAATGACAGGACGCATGTTATACGCTGAACCGGTGGAAATTCCCCGAAAAATTGATCTCTATAGGTATTTAATACACAATTTGTTGATCAAAAATGGTCGATTCTCCAACTTCTTAATCCACTAATCTTTAGGTACTGCTAGTCATACTCTCATTCCCAGCAACGCTTGAATATATCTACACACGATACGAACGGAGTACCTGAGTGATTGGCGTAATGAGTACAATGAATCAGTCAAAGACACATATAAAACAAAAACTCTCAATGCACGTGCCCATGCAGCGTATTCAACCTTTCATTATTTTTTACCATCCTGTAGACTAATCTATGATTAGATGCTTCCATCGTGGTACTTATACTACCTTCTTACTATTCTCTCATTGTGATGAATCAAGTTCAAAGAACTGTCATCTTCTGGAATTCGTGGCCTAAGAACAAACCTGCAAATTCCTCATTCGGCAAGCTTTCTTATTTTTTGTATGGTTTGTGTATTTATTCATGCAACAATGGTCTTCTTTATCAAAATGTCAAAGCCACGTAGCTGGTAGCTGAACAGGAAAGCAATTCAATATTTGAAGGTTTGCCTCGAAATTACTAGTCTTTAGAAAAAAATAAGGAAAACATTTTCCTCTGTCCAGAAACAAGACAAATACATGTGTACCATTATTATGTCAACATTATTTTGACATGTATGTTTTTCTAAGCTGCGTTATGTATTGTGCAAATGCTTTGTGTGGTTTTATGTCAATTTTCCTCCTCCTCTTTTACTCCCGGAGTTAGTTACCCAAATATTATCGTATTGAAGATCGCATGCGATTTATTTCAATATAATTCCCTATTTCTTACATATAAAAAGGAGGTTTCCACGTGGGTGATATGACGTATCTAGTGCCTCAGACTATTGAGGGCCCGGAAGTCTTTCGAAAAGATTCGATGTAGGAAAACTCTCTGCGCAAGCATAGACTTGCGACTCGCTGATCGAGCTTGGAGATATTTCTCGCCGCCAAGGTACAAGACTGTGTTTAAAGAAACCTTTCCTAATTGGACTGTTCTTTTCTTCGTCGTCATTGCTGTCTGTGAAAGTATTTTCTTCTGGTGTCTCTAAAACTCTACTGCCTTCACTTGAGTTTTGAGTGAACTTTCGGAAGTGAAGATGGGAGCGAAAACCTGGATGGAAGGTATAAGACGCAGTGAGATTAGAATCATCTATAGAGCCATAGCTTAAAATCCACCTCTAGCTGAATATTTTCGAATGCGAATCATTCATTATCTCATTCACTACCTAGCCAGAACTATATACATCTCTCAATGTATAGGGAGAGCCTCGGTAGTCTCTATCTCGTGCTTGCTGAACGACCAGCGAGACTGTAGGTCTGTATCGAGGCTCAGTTTATAGACATCCTTCGGCCACCATTCACCCCAGCTAGTTAGGAAGATCTGCTCGGGATCGGCTGGAAATTCCGTGATAGTGAATGCGCGGATGAGACTTTGGGCACCTATATTTGATTAGATGTCTTCTACAGTTTAATCGTTTGGCAAAAGAGAGTCTTACCTTCGGGAATGCTTTTAGCATCAGGAAGGTCGGCCGGTAATGCAAAAGATGCATTGCGTCCTAGTCCGGTGTTCGGAATGAGACCAGGGGACACAGCTACGACGATACACTCTGGGAGGTTACGACGCCAGTAGTGTGCACTCAGAAGTTGAGCAAATTTTGAAGCAGAGTATATCACGAACAACTCGGCACCGGAGTTAGCCTTGAGATCAACATCAAGCGTTTCTGCACGATAATATCATGGATTAGTCTCGGCAAGCTGCGATAAACTCTCTAAATAGGACATACTAGGATCATTGTCTCGCAGGTTACGAATCGCCCCTGATGACACAATGACAAGACGAGACCGTGAAGCAGTAAGGGTCTCATGAAGCAAGTGGATGAGATAATGTTGGGCTATGTATAGACGTAAATATTCCACGCCTCATTCTCTCAAAGGTTCTAGATTGACTTACATAAATGATTAACCACGAACGGTTCGCACCATTGCGACCCGTGAGGTCCTGGGCCGTCGGCTTTTCCCAGCATACCGGCGTTGAGGAATAAATAGTCCAGATTTTTGCCGGCCAGCTCGGTAAGGGTCTGTTGCACGAACGATTGTACACTACGAAGATCCGAAAGGTCCAAGGGTAAGACGCAAACTGTGTGCTTTGCTGTATCAAATTTGAGGGCATCGAACGCAACTTTAGCGTTTTCGGGATCTCTACATCCAAGGATGAAAGTGTAATTCTGTGACTGCTCGAGAAGTTGCTTCACAACCTCAAATCCCTGTTACACATTAGAGAACCTGGAATTTGCATTACGCCGATGGCATGGCAGATTTACCAAGCCGGAAGATGCGCCTGTCGCGACAATGGTTTTTGCACTTGTAGACATTTTCAGTGCCGAGATCGATAGATAACTCCGTCCTATTTGAGTGTATACTAGGCTGCTAGGTGCAAATAGCCGATAGTTATAAGTTATGAAGGATCTATGTATCTTCTCTCCGTGCTGTGTGATTTGTAAGATTTTGGCTTTTTTGATCGGCAACTTCCGAGCCGCAGCTACGGCGGACGATAAGCGCTTTAATAACATAATTCTGATTTTTATATTTATGACATAAGGAAACAGGTAATTTCAATATTTCCACATCTAATTTTTTTTAATTTAAAAAATTTACTGTTTTAGCACTTATTTTAGGATCTATCTTAGGGCCTGTTTGAGGGTCTGTCTTGAGGTCTGCCTTAGTGCCTTCCTCAGTGTCTGTCTTAGGGCCTGTCTCAGCGCTTGTCTCAATATCTGCTTTAGTGTCTATTTTAGGGTTTGTCTCACTGTCTTTTTCACTGTCTTTCTTATTGCCTTTCTTATTGCCTGCCTCGGGCCCTTTTTTAGGGCCTTTCTCAGTGCCTTATGCCTTCTTTAGGGTCTGTTTTAGTGCCTGCCTCAATGTCTGCTTTAACATCTGCTTTAGTGCCTTCCTTAGTGCCTTCCTTAGTGTCTTCCTTAGTGCCCTCCTTAGGCCCTGTCTTATGTCGTGTTTGGGGTGTATTTAGAGTGTGTCTTAGCGTCTATCTTGGGACGTACCTCGGTGCCTTTCTTAAGGTGTGTTTTAGGCTCCAAGGTAGGTGGTAAGAAAGGCAGTAAGAAAGGTGGTGAGAAAGGTGGTGAGGTATGCTTTGAGATAGGCATTAAGATAGGCATTAAGGTAGGCATTAAGATAGACATTGAGATAGACATTGAGATAGACGCTAAGGTAGGATTTAAGAAAGGCGCTGAGGAGGGTTTTAAGACGGGCTTTAAGATAGATGCTCAGGTAGGTTCTATGATAGGTGTTTAGGTAGGCTTTAAGGTAGGCGTTCAGGTAGATGTTGAGGCAGTAAATTCTTTGAATCTAAAAACATTAGATGTGGAAATATTGAAAATATGTGTGTTAATAAAGTTTACTAGTGAAATGTGCATTGTGTCGTTAAACAGCTTATCGGCCACCGTAGCAGCGCGCGTGCAAAACAATAGATTTAGTCATCCTATCTTCGATTGGACAGTCTTGCTTCGTATCACAGCTTTGATTCGTGTAGAGAATCAAAATGAGATACATAATTTCCTAAATCTTTACAAAACCAAGGATTTGTTTTACACACGCGTGACAACCTAGCACTTTGCATATTTGCTCTCTGTAAACTGGACGAAAACATACCATAAAACATCAAATATAGCAGGCTATTCCAAAAGCTGTTTTCTGTTCTTTGTACCTCATTCATTGATCCTGATTCTGCTTGGTAAAATGTGGTTGGGTGAGGAAAGGTGGGCTTTCGCCTAATGAAGAGGGAGTACTTAATTTTGTCTTGATTAAACGCTTACAAGACACAAGATATTATATTATTTGTAGTGGCTACTGTTAGATAATTCTAAGTATTGCTCACATCTTCAGAAGCCCCAGCTCTTAAGTTGTCGTATATGCTTGTCGGATAGTTCAAGTTATTCAAGCTTTGATCCAAGGCACCCTCTCCACCATATTTCTCCACGACCGCACTGATCAAGCTGGAAATACCAGTTTTGTCCATACTAACCTCCCACCACATCATACCGCCCAAGCCCATGTTCTTGGCATATTCTGCTTTGATAGCTGCGATCTTAGGCGTGTCATAACTGATCATATATCTTCTCTTCGCGTCATAGCTATAACTGGCACCGATCTCTGGAAGTTCGACGGTCGTGGCATTGAAACCCTGAATAGGAAGAGAGTTATAATTCCAAATTCCTGCTTGTCCGAAAGAACCCAGACTGCCGAGACCTTCAAAAGGTTTTCCGGGTCCAGACGTATTGTTGAAAGAGGCTCCATACAAAGGACAACCTAGGACTAATTTGCTTGGTGTTACTCCTTGAGATATATAATAATTGATTCCTGTGTTCGAATCGACTGGAGTAGACATTGGGTTCGTGGAAGAGTTGTATAGGCTAGCTTGGTGACCAGAATCGGTATTCCAAGATCCGGTATAAGCGTAACCCATCAAATTCCAAAAGTCAAGAAATTTATCCATTCCACGGAAATCAAGTAAATCATAATACGACGATCCCATTGGCGCGGCAAAGGAAAGAGAGAATGGAGGTGCACTTATATTTGCCGCGAAGGCATCTAAAGTTGCACGGGTTTTATTCAGGAGATCGACAAATTGCTCCGCTTGGGCCGAACTACTTATAGATTCGTAGTCGATATCTATGCCGTCGAAACCCAAATTCGATACGAGATCAACAGCTGACTTGGCAAATGTTTCTCGCAAAGACTCTGAAGCTAAAACGGGAACCATATTAGATGAGAATGTGCCACCTCCGATAGAAATCATTGTCTTCAAATTTCTCTGTTTCTTTTTCAGGAGAAACAGCTGTTTGATGTTCCCAAAGACGTTTGTTCCGGTGGCTGAAGCGTCATCTCCAGGATAGAGAAATTGCAAATCCGCATACTTGTCGCTTAAAGTACTATGTGGTATTAGACTAATGTCCTTGTTGTGTACTATGTTTTAGATTTAAAGATGGCTTACACCTCGCCAGTCGTTGAACTTATGTTTGCAAAGGCGTATATTATATGGGTAAGATTGCTTGCGGGGATATCAGTGACTAAGTATTTTGCTGAATAGATGTCCTGTGTGTCAATTTTCGAAGCGTCAATGGTATTTCCTCTTGAATTATGCATAATTATAGCACTAACCCAGTTGGCATAGTATGCCACATTTCGGGGAGAGCTTGACTCTGATGAATTCCTGCGTATATGGCGCCCGTAATCGAGAACACTTGCTGAGGCCACGGTAAAGACCGACAGGATTGAAAGTAGGCCCGAGAGATACATCCTAAAAGAGTGTCTACCTTAGATGTTTAACGACGAGCGGAATACATCTAATTTTTATAAAGTCGCAATCGGAACAGGTCAAGTGCTACGTTATTAATACATTTTGCCTCTGTGGTATCTTGGCAACTACAGTTATCCGAGGCTGAATAGCTTATCTTTTGGTAACATCCGCACCGATTTGCAGATATAATTGCTCTACTAGGTTTCACGCTAAGTATAAAATGCAAATAAAAATAAATCCTTCCCGTAAGCACCTTTTCTTGATGCAGGTAAAATTGTCGTGGGGTATGACTAGTCTTTCTGGCCCCAGTCAGCTTTCGGTAGTCCCATGTAACCCTGAGTATTCAGTAACGTAGCCGTTTTACCGCACCCACTAGGTCATTAGCTAACATAGGGTCTTCTTCATTCTTTCTTTATAGAGGAAAGAGGGAGAGGGATTAAATGCTGCAGTTGATCAAGATGTTAAATTGCTTATTAAGACACTCTTGTGCCTAACGTAATCCACATCCGAGTCGGCCACTTCCCTTCCCCAACGAACTATATAGTAATAGAAATTATAGTATATTCTCATGTTTGTGAAACATTCTAAGAATCTTCTAGCTAGATTGGCTTGTTTTGTACTGATTTTTGTGCGTACCTCTTACTCTATAATCCTACGCCTTGAATTATCCTTCCTTTTTCTAATAGCTTCTACTTTGGCGTTGTATTCATTTTTCATTGACAATATTTAGCTCTGCTGATTGGACCCGGGTCGTGATAATTTGGTCGTCATATCCTGCCACCTAGCTCTTATCTCCTCAAGTAATCATCTTGGTGTCATGCCAGCTGCATTGGGTTGATCTATTAAGCTTCTGTCATCTCCCGTGTCCTTTTCTAAGGCCTCGAGTATCTCATCTTGCGCTTTGATTCGATCGTTAGGTGTTACATACTCCTGGTTTCCCTCTAGGTTTTGCCGCGGCCGGAGCACTCCAGCCACTGCTTCATGCAAGGCGATATTCCCCTTTAGGTTTTCAGCATGGACATTAGCTCCTAGGGTAATTAAAATCTGTGCAGTGGTTGTAGCCCGTACTATAATGAGTCCTATCAATTTTCGATAAATAAAAATAGACTCATCGGAAATAGGGATTAGATTTATCTGCTATATTCGGTCACTTTTGAAAATACATAGACTCTAAGAGTAAATTATGATTGTAATTAAGGGTAGTTCATTCTGTATTATTTTAAGGATGCAGGTGGATTACACAAAAGGGAGATATTTAACAACGAATGTATAATATTAGCCAGAGTACTTGCACTTTACGAGTTAGAATTTTTAAATCTAGAGCATCAGAGCCATCTGGCATGAAGTTCCTATCAAATGCAGCACTCGCGGGATTAAAGAGCCTAAGGTAGTTCTGCCGATTTAGTGTAGAAAATCGATTCTTGTGACATCCATGACCTTCCCCTCTTCCTTCCAATAATGGATAAACAATTTGTGCTTAAAGTATTGTATAAAAGCTGTCAATTTAAGTTCTCTTTTGTGTGTACTCATGACCTATTCCTTATTTACTCTCTATTGTGTGTTATCGTTTTTTAGCGTTCCTTTAAATATGAAAATCGTTCGGCATTTTCTAATTAGGAATGCGATAGACTAATTCTATATCCATGAAATAATAGAGCAACAAAGTGAGCTCTGTACCATACCAATTGTGAGATGTAATGGGACCAAACCTCTGTCTCCATGTAGAATTGCTTAGTTAATTCACTCCATCTGACCCTTATTGACAGCCTTAGTACCACAGTCCATCAATCCTCTACACACAGCACGAATAGTTTTAGAAGAACCAAACATCATATATTACTGAACAGATTGATCTTTGACCATGTCAACCTTCCACCCCTGCTCTGTCATATAAACCACGCTGTGCACATTGCTGTACTTTGCAAACTACAATTCCAGTCGTCAACGAGTACCTACAAAGATTACCGGTCAATGAACACTGGTCATACATATCAGCAATGTCATATAATGAAATCAATATGAGCACATGGACTTATAGGGTGATAGTTGTTGCAGTAAAATGTGTATTTTGTACGTGTAGCAGCAACACATATTTACATCTCTCAAAGTGCTGGCTTTAGTGGAGGCTTGGCTCCTATGGGACATGCCCACGGTCCCGAAGTTCTGAAAGACCAAATTATCCGCTGCATGGGATACCATTACATGTAATATATTTCGAATGCATTTGCGGACTAGATCTGCCTGAATTTTCTTACAGTTCATTGCTTTAATGGTTGAGATGGCACCAACTTGAGGCGGGCCGCTAAGACAGAGAGACATCTGCTAAGGCTACTAAGACAAATGTAGCTAGACGTAATTGTTTCGAATGATGCTAGTTGATTTGTACTCTGTTTGGCCAAGTTGGCTTTGATCAGTCTTTCCAACCCTGGCTTAGTGGGATCCATAATTTATCGATCTTCCTGGTGTAGGTGTGAAGGTGAGTTTTAATTTGTCATGGTACCGCGCATGAATAAGAAAATCCAAGCTAAATAAAGAGCTCGCGTAGGTAAACGTAATCAGGTGTTCTCATTGGATATATTCCTGATGCTTGTGCGATTTACTCGCACGTGGGTCCATGGTGGTGAGACAGACTTGCTATCTGGTTGGTGAGCTAGTGTTATATTGATCTTTGCTGTTAGGCCCCAGTATCTAGACCTGAACCATTTGTCTACAAAATGTCCCACACGCCAGATTGTGTAAGGTGAAACAGATGTGGCTGTATGAATGTTCAATCTCCTGGTGAGGAAAGTCGCTTGGGTATAGCTGTTGCACAACTTGCAGTGCGATTTGCAGAATATCAGAGACGTCTTAACTTGGATTTGAGAAATTTTGGAAATTTAGGATGATAGCTAGTTATCGATTCAAACCAATAAATATACATGTCAATAAAGAACATAGAGAACGTCGGTTTCTTGATAGTAAGTAACCTTTCCATGGACCTGGCTTGATTTACATAAGTCCAACAATATTAATAATTACATCTTCCAAAATATCGTCACCAATATAACCAGCAACAATAACATGATAGGGTTATTTGGACGATTGAATCCCTTCGCAATTGTACGTGAAATCGATAAAGGGCCTCTGGCTTCTTCAACAGCGTCCGAGTCAAGATGTAGTACCGCCGGATTTGATATCTGCCCAAGGTATTGTCTCGAATTTGGGCCCGCTCTTACTCTTTTTGCCGAAATAAGGTCTCCCACGTCTGATATGACTACTTGCTTCGCCTTTTTTGCAGCGTAAATATCCTCAAAGACATTGGTTCTAGCTTGGTCTGACACCCGTGCAGCATCCTCACAGATAGACAAACATCCTGTAAGAGCATCTTTCTGTCCTTCTTGATAGCAACATTCAGTAATTGTTTCATCAAGTTTATTCACGACATCCGCTGGGAAACTTTTGAGTTTGTCCTGTATGAAATGAAGGCGTCGTTCAAGTTTTAATTCTGCCTCCCTTGTACTCATTGAGCATTTGCTCAGAAAGCGAAACGTCATTTCATCTGCAGTAGATCTATCTTCAAGTGTCGTAGTTGCGGTATAGTGCATGTTTCCAGGAGGACAAGACTCTTTCATAACAAGAGCAGACTGTCCACAGTTTATCGACTCCGAGATCTGTTGACAAATATGAAGACACTGGTCCGTTCGGTGCTTTTCTTTTAATAATCTCTGTAGCTCATTCTCTTCTGCACCAGGGCCAGTGATATCTTGCAAAGGTAAATTTTGCAGCCGGATTTCAACGTGATTCAGGTGATCTTTCAAGTCTTTTGTTGTTCGAATAATAAGAGCATTATATTCGTCTAAAGCCTGCTTGGTAACTCTGGTAGTGCGTCTTTGCACGAGTCAGACTGGGTAATTGAAGAAGATGGTTTTGAATCTTACAGTGTTGCAGCGCCAACAGCTAAACCAATTGTCGCTTTGTACATAGACAGGGCAGTTTGAACACTCTTTATACGATCCCCATGAACTTTCAACCTTGCCCAATCTCGGACGCTTGGTTTAGCCTCCGTTGAGTGTTTGATGCATTTCTTGATGAGTGTCTCTAAATCTTTGCAGGCCTCACCGCACCCAAGCAGCGGAGGTTTCAACCCAGCTAGATCAGTATCATTATCGGCATTAGGGTCAGTTGAAAGGGTGAGCAACTTGGACAGAACTTCTTTGAGGGATTGGAGTTGACTTTTGAGTTGGAATATGTCTTTAGGTTGATTTTGGAACCCTTCAACTGCTTGAAAAAGTGACTGACATGCCCCAAACGCAAATGTAATTAACGACAAAAGTCCTGCAGTAAGAGAAATTGGATCTGCCATGTTGAAAGGTATTCTGTATAGAACAATGAAGGAAATAAGAGCACGAGGTACGTATACTCCAGGGTGCGTTATGCGACCTCTTATACTTGTTGATTGGGACCATCGGATCATTGGAACCGCATGCCTCTCTTTAGCGACTGCTCAAGTATTCTATTTGCCAAATGGTATTCTAAAAATATCAAATTATCGGCGCTTGATAGCGCACGACTTACCATCATTGACTTAATTATCACAGCGTTAGCGAGGTGCAGATCTCACCAACTACTAACCGGAGACTCGGGCACCCAGAAATATCAACATCCTGAAACAACCTGGATACTAGGAGATGCCAATCATAAACAACTTTTAACCGCGCTCTACGATTCAAGCATGTAACGGCATGGGCTGTCCCATACACGATTGGTTGGAACTCTCCCTCGAAACGCTTATAATGAAACTACCAAGCCTGGAGTCCAGAAAGCAGCACACAGAACGTGAGCACTACAATATGCGAAATATGAAGGACCGGGCAGATGAAACCACAGAGGATTAAAAGTAATGGCTAATTAGATGTAGTTAACCATGGGATCTGGTTTACGGTAAAAACGCATGCATGGTTGTCTATTGGCTGGCGGGAAGTTAATCCCGCGTCTTGTATGGCCTAGTTAGTACTACGTTAGCCGCCACAACGCCTCAATAATGTTTCATTAACCGCCAAGCCGTCTTGTTTTAAACCAATGCCTTGCTGCTAGCACCTTATCACTAGTGGTAACTCGCGTTTTATCATAGAGCACGCATTTAATTGTTTCAGTGATCCAATGTCAAGACAGTAATGACCATTTCAATATACATAAATTACTGAGAGCAGATTATCCTTGCTGATTGCCGTGACGACTGAGAATAGCGCCTGGCCACTCTCGCTGTGCTATTTGCCTTTCGCTAAATAGGTCCCTATTTTAGAAATCCAACCTAGCATAGTTGTTTTATCTTTACAAGTGAGTATAGTCGTATCACGTTCCTACCTAAAAATAGATCGAGAGCGTTAGACCAGGTGTTAGAACAGTCGATGACATTGGATCGCTTATAACAAAGAGTTATCAGATCGCGGCGCACTCAAACATGCTTGGGTCCTGATCGAGATATGGGCGCTTAAACCATGGAAAGTCCAACTCATGGCCATTGATTGTAATGAGAAAAGCGCATATAAGCCCAGGAACTCAATCACCAAATGTCTATACGCCGTATAAATCACTCAGTTCTTTGGATTCTTCACGCTGTGTTTGCCTTCCTTACCTAGGGAATATCATTTCTTCTGCAATACAGAAGAATGTCTCATACAATCTATTTGGCATTTTTTCCAATGGCGCGAGACCTGCTCATTTTGCCGTTTTTGTCCCTTCTAGTGTCACGGGCAGGGTTGGAAAATTTATCCATGTAGCTAGAACGACAGCGACAGGGGTTTTCCTTGAATTCAAGCGCAATTATGATTTCAATAGTACACAACGCAAACACCAAATTATCCCTCTTGCCCAAGTAAATGAACAGTATATAAAAGATACCGTCGGCAACGGACAACCATCACAAGGCACTACGGCCCGTGATCGGCTAGAACTAGTCGCTACAACTGTCCAGTTTCATTGGCTTCCTCTTCGTGTGGTAGAAACTTCCTTACGGGTTAACTAAGGTGGTTGTGATATGGCGCGGGAGCATGTAGCTTGTTTATAACATGAACTTTAATTCGATATGGGAGGGATACAGCCATATGGCAATGCTGCAATCGTTTCCATTTGCACCCTGATAGCAGTAGATATCCTGATCTCTAATGACCATACTCTGATGACTAACGCACCAGTCAAAGTGGCTATCCTCGAAGCAGTTTCCCGAGGGTTGTGGTCTGCATTGTGGACCTTGACAGTCAGCGTGTTCAGCCTAATAAACAATATCAACACACTTACCAGTGTTCCTGACTGTCTGCTTACCTAACATTAGTAATCTTAGCAAGAAGTCTCATGTTGGGATCCATGGTTCTGTAGACAGGAGTGTGGTTCGTTTTCTTTCTTCTCCGCTTTGTTCATCCGAAGCCTTGAAATCGTATTCCAGAAAGAATGAGGCAGTGACAAGCAATGGCTAGGACAAATGATGGTGCTTCGCGCGCCAATTTGAGTCGTCCCATCTCCATAGGCAAACCAAGCTGAGGTGAACGGTCAGGCATAAGAAAGAAAACCCATAGGGTAATTGTGTCTAATTCAAGTTCTTCGCAACAGTTCTCTTCTAGTTGCTAGATTTGGCACCTGCAGCCTACAGCTTTATGTGAGGGTGGTTAAATCGGCGGAATGATGGACATGAAAGATAGGTATTGATTGTATTTAGGGTTTGAGGGTTGATATAAGCTAGCTACAATCATATCTTAACAAAATACATAATACTGGTTATGCTAGTGTCATATTATTCGTGCTCGTGGCTTCCAAACGTTTGTTTGCGTACACGTATGTATATATCAGGACCAACTGGCCATCACGTCAATCATCGGCAGTACTCCAGTAGCCGCGGTTGCAACAAGTTAAGTAGCTTAGTAGTCGGTCAATTCAAGGATACCGACTAGGGAATATTAGTGCTATGTAAATTCCCTTTTCCGTAAAATAATTATGATCTTAATCCGAAACAAGGCAAAGAATCATCCTTTCGCTAGTAAACAGGCTTGTGCTCTTATCTAATTAAATTTCCACTTAATGCTAATTTATGACTGAAGTAATCTTAATAGAGCATACATTAACTAATATTCCTACGACTGGTCTGTGCGCTGGACCCTGGACTTTTCTATTTAAGTTGTCTTGACCTAGGCGACATTTATAATGGTTTTCTTTTTTTTCGTTCCCGTAATCTGCCGGCTTCTTCTAATCGCAAAGTCGCTTCCTCATAGCCGAGGAGAACTAGGCCAGACACCATGTCAGCACAAGCTGGTGAAAAACTACCAACATCGAAATATCAATGCTATCATGAATTTCATGAGGAAGCTTATGACGTTGGGGTTGTCGATGACGACGGTGCAGTCCTCTATGAAGAACCTTACGGCGGCCTTCTGAATGATATTGTGCGATACAATGATGTGGCTAAATTAGCCCAATATTTGGAGAACAGTGCTCGTGCTACCTTCGGTCATGTTGAGGTACACTACTGGGACCCATTTTACGTTGCTGCAGAGTCTGGGAGTACTAAAGCACTTTGCCTTCTTCTTAAATATTACAACGCTCATTTAACCGACGCTGACATGATACCACTTGCAAAACGAAAATTTCGGCTGCTTAACGTGGCGTGCTTAAATGCTCGGGTCGAGACTGCTCTATTTCTTTTGGATACCCAACCTGCACTGGCAAGCCTCCACGCCAGAGATGATTCTAGCATGTGGCGTAAAGATGGCAACACCCCACTGCTCTCAACTGCTTTTTCCTTCACATATTGGCCACCCGGCTTCGAGCCGGAAGATGACCTTGCAATCAGTTCCCAACAGACTCGTGCTGAAGAGCTCATGAATCAGCTCCTTGACAGAGGAGCTTCTGCTCGAGATGTGTTGACATCTGATCTCAATGGACAAGATATTTCATACACAGTCCTCAGCTTGGCTATTTCGAGAGCCAGTTATGATTTAGTAAAACGACTCATTGCCGAAGGTGCGGACATGCACGCTACGACAGTACATTGGATCAATTTCTTTTCAAGTCAACCTGAGGATGAAAT